>NC_134986.1:21577075-21892490 GCF_050947335.1 Megachile rotundata
ACGTTCATTTGTTCTTAAATATACACTTAATGGCTCTGGTTTTTCAAATTCTATGGTTTTTCGATGGTATATAATCGAAAAAAGTATATTCTCAAAACGAAGAATATACTTTTCAGAATCGAAACGAAATTATAATACAATGTCAAACAGAAATCACCGTAACCGTACATGTACTTCGACACTATGTATCATTCTAATTTAAACAATAAATATATATATCATATATATATCATCAAGATATATATACATCTTCTTTCATATTAGAACGATAGAGTATTATTTTTATTCTAATTATAGTATCTAAAGACCCAAGGAACCCATAACGATATATCTCAGACGCTTGAAATATATCGAATTATGACTTTACATTATGATACTCAACTGAAAGTTCTCAAAACGATGTCGATGTAAATTATAGAATGAATTGTTTATGATTAGTAATTTATCCGATAAATTTAATTTATGAAATATCGATAAGTTTCACTGACAACTTAGTAATTAATACCAATTTGATTCTGATCATCGTAAACAAAAGAATATATCTAATGACTACTCCCAACTCGTGAAACATCAAAAGAATAAATTTTCCTTCAAAGAAACAAACAATTTAAATACATGAAAAAATAAAATTATATAATATTATTATAAAATTGTTTCCCTAATTCTGTTTTTCAAAATAGACTATTAAGTAATACATTATAAATATCTTCTTTTAATCTAAATCTAATTTGGCTGCACTAAGTGTACCCGTATATATTTTAGAGGTTTTCATCTTTTTATACGAGGTAAGAAGATCTTCCATTGTGATAGGTCGCACAGCGTCATGGTATTCTTCATCGTCGGTATTTCCGCTTGCATCTCTATAACAATTTTAAAATAAATTATAAACTGAGTCGCTAAAATGGTTGTTATATTCATTTATAATTAAAACAAAATATTAACTGCGTGTGGGTCCGTAAATAATCTCGAACGCGATATACAGATGCATTCCTACAAAGTTCTTGTAAATCCGATCCCGAGAAACCTTCAGCCATTTTAGCTAACTTTGCAATATCCACATTTTCTGCTATTGGTTCATGTTCTAATATCAATCTTAACACTTGCATTCGTTGTTGTTCGTTCTGAAATGCATTTAGAATAATCGTACATTCTCGAATACTCGTTACTTAAACAACGCGATTGTTTGTACATCTTATTTACCGGTAAGCCAATGTGAAAAGTGGCTGGCATACGCCTAAGAATAGCTTTATCCAAGTCTTGAGGTCTGTTGGTAGCACCCATTACTATGACCGTGCAAGAAGGATCGGTGATTAATCCATCCCAAAGAGACATAAACTGTGCTTTCATCATCGCAGTTGCTTCGTGATCTTGCGAATTACGAGCTCTTAAAAATGAATCTATAGAACAAACGGTACAGAACATTCTAAAATTTGTATCGTTCGCATACATTATGCGACGATTTTTTTTAACTTTTTTTTTTCTCTTTTTTTTCTTTTTTCGTTACAGACCTATTTCGTCGATAAAAATTATGCACGGTTGAAGTTTCACAGCCAACGAGAAAACTGCCGCAGTTAATTTTTGACTTTCGCCATACCATTTATCGGTTAGAATGCTAACATCCAGATTAATAAAGCACGTTTTAGTTTCCTTCGCGGTCGCTTTAGCAATCATCGTTTTCCCACAACCTGGTGGTCCGTGCAACAATACACCCTTGCAACAAAATGCGAGCTCTGAATTAAATGTATTAAATAACAAATATATATATATGTATATATTTATATATATATATATGTATATACATATATATTGATGGTTAACATATGACCACGTACTTTTGGTGCTTGCGTTAATTGAGAATCTTCAAACAATTCTTTTCTTTGTATAGGTAATATAACGGTTTCCTTAAGTTCTTGAATAACGTGTTCAAGGCCAGCAATGTTCTCCCATGAAACTCGGATATCTTGGGGGTCAACTATATGATTAGCTATCATCATTTCATAATCCGTTAACTGATTCATGTCCACTCTCCATAATAAGTTATCGGTCTTGGCCAATTTCCGAAACTGTTCTCGTGCCTATGAAATAAATAACATGTGTCACATTTTTTCCAAAACTGTTAATCAGTAAGGCAATAAGTAAGGTTATTTTCTCAATACATGAACAATGAATTACGTAAGAAAGAATTTAAAAATATTAAATGTGTAACCTTTTTCCTAGCTTTCTTTTTTGCATTGTTCGTAGGATCAAGCTGATTCATAATCCATTTCATACTAAAAAATCCAACAGCAGCGATAAACGATACTCTAGCCACGAGCACGAATACTTCTGATCGTGAATATCCAACCCCATCAGCAACGTTCATCGCTTATTTAAATTTATTACACTTTTGCTAGAATACTATTTTAACCTTTATAATACCAATTCTTTCTTTTAAATCCCGTATGCCAGTTTGAACACCATTTAAAACTTGCAACTCGAAGGTTTCCCGAAAATATAATTGTATACAATGTACTAAGGGATACGCGTATAAGCATGCGTAGATCATGCGCATATTTACACAGCATATATATATATATATATATAAAAAGAAGCATTGTTGTAAAATTGTTAATATAAAATTTCCTACGACGATTATACGCGTTTAGGGAGAAGTCTGGATAGATTGGTACTCATGGAACGTTCACCGCCGTGATCATGAAGCGCGCGAAAACTGAAAAAAATCTGTACTTTTAGGTATGATAATAGATGGCGCTGATATGTAATGACCATAGACATATAGATCTATAGTAGTGACCGACAGCGCAGGCCTACGGAAGCGCCTCTTAGAGATAACTAGATTCAGTTAGGTTAATTAGTTTGAATTCTTATAGTAGTTGGTAAACTGGGCTCATACCAAAGAGAATAGCATCCATCATTCTCATTCTCGTAAAACTGATGTCAAGTCGCATCGCGTGCAATAAAGTCGTGTTGCAAGGTGAACAAAATACCTTACAGATACGTTGTAATAGTTTGAAACCGTGTTCGTATTTTTGATTGATCGTTAGCAAAACTGATTAAAATTAAAAGAATGACAAAGAGCGATTATTTGGGCAGAAACAGAGAGCAATAGTGATTGCAAATGCTGGAAAGTTTCAAGTCTATTTAGAATAGTCTCGTAAATCAGCCGTATCTTAATTCGTACCCAATCGTGATCAGTATCGCGAAACATTTCCTACATCACCCCTCATGCGGATCACTATCTATCAATGATGTGTACATATACATAAGTAAATATAAACACATATATTGATAAGTATTTGGCAGGACGTTTTATCTTGCGATCTTTGCGACAACTGCAAGATTTTATTTCTGTCGTCGATCTGCTTGTTTAACATACATCGATATTAAATAAGAGACGCTTCTACAGATTTCTGTTGGATATTTAAAATTGCGAAAATGACGCGCCGTCTATCGGCTCGGTTGGTCTCGACGGTCACTCCTGTTGTCGACTTTCGTCTCGGTAGAATGCGACACGAAAATGATAAGGGGGACCTAGATTCGAAAATCTAGATCTATGACATAAGAAAGTGTAGTGTAAGTTTCTTTCTTCAATCGAGGACTGTGTACATTCTATTTAGCGTTAGCGTTGCCAATGAGCCGACTTCAACGCGAAAAAGAAGGCATCTATGTTCTCGGTGAAGGAAAAATAAAATTTAAGATTACTGGATTTAAGACTTTATAGCGGGCTAGATTAAACTCTGTGGTGATAGGCAGAGATAGTAAAAGTAAGAACAACTAAAAGGAGAAATAGTTTCTTTATCATTGTGCATAATGCATAATGAAAAGAACAAGGATACGAAATTATTCTATTTATCTTTAACACGGTAAATCGATATTGACTGGCATTTAAAACGCTAAGACGTTGAGAAGAATAGGAAATTTCTGAACGTTATCTTTGGCGGAAAGATTCGAAAATGATTCGAGTAATAATAATAAAAAGGTATCGCGTCGATACCTTTTGATAATTGATAACTGACGGATAGGTTTGAAACGAGGGCTTTGACACGTTGTAGAAGCCGAAGTATGTCACTGACAGGGAATTACTTTGATCCCGTGCGCACCGCGAGTTATGATGGATGACGAATGCGAAACGCGAATGCGAGAGGACAATATCGAAAATATTAACGGTAACCGATCGGTCATCGTGGCATTCGTCATTTAGTCGGGAGGGATCGAAATTTAATAGGCACGAACTTTCCATCGATTTCTTTGCCTTTGGCATTGTTTCGAATAAAAGGAATAATAACCTCTATTATAATATAATAATAGTTATTGTTTGTTTCGTTGCGTTAAATCGCTTGAGTTTGACGGTCGGCAGATCGAGCAACGAATATTCGTAGGTAAAGATCGAGTCGATAGAATCGCGGAGGTCCTCGGTTGGCAAGGTTTTAATGGAAACGCGAGCATGGGAGTTGGAGGCGGATCGGAATAGCCGTGTAGGCGCGGCGTTAGCTAGGCGAGGGTATCGTCGATGTCGAGACACGAGAACGCTTTTCCGACCGACACGTAAATAAAAGTTCGAAGGTAAAGCGGTTGGAAAATAAAACGAGTCTAGGTCGAGAGAAAAGTCGTTGCATCGAGAAAAACTAGCTCGCGTACCGGCAAAGGCTGCCGTTTCGTTTCTCGTCGTTGGAACTTTTCTTCTTTCGTTTTGCGTCCGTTCGTTCGATCCTCGTAGCCTCCTCGTAGCCTCCTCGTAGAACCGTAAAGGTTCTCGATACGACTCGAATAGTTGGTCGCGCGAGTAACAATATCTTTTCGTCGTCGTAGTCGTTCTAGTATCTTTTATACATCGCGCGATCCTCCTACTACGTAATCTGAATCGCGAATCTACGATGAACGACCGAAACGATGTATTTAACATGCAAAGATGTAGCGATAGACGCACGAAAACAATAAGAGGACGAGACAGAGATAAAAGCAAGCAAGGGAAAACGAGACGAAGTTCATCAGAGGCAACACAGAAAAGGTGAAGGCGAAGACTCTCGAGTAAAGGACTGTTTTCTCTCTCTCTCGGCCCCTTCCTCCTTTTCTGCTTTTAAAATGGTCGGTTTTTCCTTCGTTTCCGCATGAAACAGACCGAGCACGTATCTCGTTAGCGAATCATTAGCAACTCTTTTCGTACTGCAACTGCCGTCGCGACAAACGTTCGCGGCCAGTTCCACTTCTTTCGTTTCCTTCCTCTCTTTTTTCTTTCTTTCCTCGTCTTGGGTCGGTTTTTCGTTTCGTCGTCCTGTACTTTTTTAGGACATTATCATTTTTTCTCTTCTTCGGATCGCGACGTTAAGAGCGAAACAGTTTCGTTCGCGGCAGGAAAATCGCGGGTTGTTATCTACGCGTTAGTCGAATACGTAAGGAAAACGCGTAGAATCGCAACGAGCGTGTCGGCGATATCGAATATTCGGAGGCACACAGCCAGACAGTCAGTCAGCGATAAGAGGTATTCGAGAATTTTCGAACGCGGTGGAACAGGCTGGAAGCGACGACGAGTATTGTCGCGGAGACGAGCAGTTCCTTTTCTTCTAGCAATGAAATTACTTTGGCTCTCTCCCCTTCTTCTTTCAAAAGCTCGGCCCCTGATTGTAGTGTTCGTTTTCGTTTCGGCCTCGTTCCACCCAGTCGCTTCTTCTGGCTGCTTCCGCTTTTCGAACGCCCGTAGCAAAACGTGGGTCGACTTCGCGACAAACAACGAGACGATAACTCAGCGCTGACATTGGCAACCGACACCCGAAACTCTTATCGGACGGGTGTACGCGATCGCCTTAGGTGTTGTCTATTCGTGCCATAGCGCGGCGAACGCGTCTAACTCCGACTTCCAGCGGAAATTCAACACCGGTTTTCTTTTGTAACGAACGCTTTTGTTTCGCGAATCATGATCGTTCGCCTTTTTCTTCTCTACCGTTCGAACACGCGCCGAGCGATTTTCCTTCGAAATTTCACCCGTTGCGGGAAGAAAGGGCTTACAATTTAACAAATAAATAGTATTTCTTTCGACAGAAATACCGCGTACGTACTCGACACGACCCGTTTCGCATCGCGCGCGAATCAGAATAACGACGATCAGAATAAATAGAATAAATTGGCAAAGTCTCGGTATTAGAGAACTGGTCGATTTTACGATTCCAAGTGGAATGGGTCTAAGGAAAGTTCGAGGACGGATCGAATGAAATTTGAATAAAAATGCCGTCTTCCCTCGGATGACTTCCCCGAGTGGCAAAATAAAGCATGGCCTTAGCCGTCGAGAGGTCGGCCGACTCCGGCGATAGAGTTGCCGGGCCTCGCATAATGGCTAGATTTTCCAATAGGCGGCACTACGTTCCGGATCACGGACCGTATACTAGCTTCCCTATTACCCGAGCAACCGCCTCTTGGCCACGCTTCGTCGGGACATCGCGAGAACGCTTATTCGTCCTCTCCACCGATTCTCCTGGTCTAACCGTTTATCGTTCCTCCTCGTTAACGTTATTTTAATTAGTTCCGTTCGTAATCGCGTAAAATATAAACTGTCCATAAAAAAAGGAAACATTTGTTCGCTGAAAGGTACGAAAGCGAAGCGTCCCTACATCTAACCGTTGTGTACCGTACAACGTACGACGTACATACGTTGGAATTCCCCGCGGTTGTCAATGGTTTTCGGTTAATTTAACGTTTAGGGCCGGTAAACGCGTTGCCGAATCGTTCGTCACGGCTCGTCCTTTGGGTATACGCGCCACCAAACTGACCCGTAACACCATAAATCGAGTCCGCTCGGCGAAAAGAAACGCCGCAAATACTCTGAAGAGCCTTCGGCGATCTTTGTTTGCTTCCGAAGATTTACGAACGATCTAAATCGAGAGGAAAATGATAGCTACCTCGCTTCTTGCGTTCGCGTTGCTTTGCATTCCCCCCGTTACGTTCCACCCCTCGAACGCTTTCGTTTCCCGTTTATTCTTTTATCGAATCGCGTTGAACAAATTTTTTCGATTTTTTCCGCCTTTTCGAAGAACAACGCGACTCGAAATACCAAATTCGGATGGTAATTTGTTGCGCGTCGATCGAAAGAATTTGAAAGCGGTTTATTAAAGGAGAGAAGAAGTTGAATCGGTACGCCGAGGAGAGGAGCGAATCGTCGAACTGGATGCCGAACGAGACGACGGGAGGCGAAGAGGAAATTGATTTTGCATTACAAAGACGATAGTTGACGATAATAGGGCTGTTCATAGGCGCAAGTACGAGCACTTACCCTTTATGAATCGTCCAATTATATTATTATTCAAGAGCGAAATGCGTATCCGGCTTCTCGACGGAAAATACAAGGTAACGCGTACGATATTTTACCGCGAAAGCGACGAAATACTTGCCACGTCGAATGAAATCTAGCGATAATAGTTTAACTATTTCCGTTTACATGATTCGATTATTTGATAATTATTAAATTTGATCAAATAACTATAATTATTTGATAATTATCGAAAGATTTCGATGGTTGTTGACCTGTTCGCGAAACGTCGCGTCGTTCTTCGTTTCGACGTAACGAGAGCGATCGGGCAACTCGTTCCGATCGAATCACGCTTCGAGATCACGATCGTCCCTGGAGAGTCCAGTTTACGTGCTTTCGTCGAATAATCTATTCTATCCGTTCGTTCGAACGAAACGCTCTGGCTTTGATTGGAAATCTCTTTCCTGTCGAGATTTAACATTTTCCAACGAGTATGAAAAATTGGGGAAAAACGTAAACGGGAAAAAGAAATAGAAGGTTTCGCGTTGGACGGGAAGATTTTAAACGCGTTGCACGGTATCGAAGCTAGCGGAGCAATAAAAGGGAAGCTGCAAAAGAAAACGAAAGAAGAAGAAAGAGCGAACTAAGAGCAGGTATCGAGTCACGTCCATGGCAAACACCGAAGAAAACATAATAGATTCCGAATAAAGAAAAGGTAGCCGAATCGTACGCGGACGAAAGTGCCGGTAACGGTTCGCCTTTAATTTTTGTCGGATTTCGACTCGAACGGGCTACGGTCGTTTCAACGAGATCGCACGATCGCTTTCATAAATAGCGCGTTAGCGATACTAATCGACGAATCGTTAATCTCGCAACAAGCCGTGTTACGTTCGAAACGGTAACGGACTCGGACAATAATGTACAAGCTTGGGGAGTCAGGCAGCTCGCCAAACGATTACGTCCTTCCGGTTTCTACTCCTACCGCTACGTTATTTTTATTTATTTATTCGTTCCATTTGACGGATTTCAACGTAGAAAGTAGCGAATTCCTTTGCCGTGTTTCCGAGTTACTCCAGTTGATCTCGATTCGAAAATACGAAGAAAAATTTCGATAGCTCGTTCGATCCGATATCGGGAACACGATTTCTAGCCTTTGCGCTTCGATTTCGTTTCGACGCGTACTCCCTTAATAGCGTTCCCTTGCTAAACGAGAAGATGAAATTTGTCCAGATCCGATAGAAAATGCGAGCGTACAAAAGGTACGGTATCAATTTCGTTTCGCTGACTCGTCGCGTGAACGCGTCGGATGCGAAAACGAAAGATATACATACATAGTTCTTTCTTAAAGGAGACACGCGTGGTCAGTTTCGTAATCGAACTAATTTTTTTACCGAACGACCGCTCCGAGATGCTTTTGACTTTTCGTACTTTCAGCGACGAAAAACTCGATAACGTAATATCGATAGGTTCGAGAAACGAAAAGAAGGAAGCGAGAAGAAAAAATGAAAGGAGTAGCATCTCGAATTCGATTCTTTCGTCGAAAATTTTTCCGCGCTCGTTTCCGACAACGTTGGCGCGAATAATTCTCCGAGGAACGAGCTAATGTTCGTTTACTCGGTAAACTTTACTACGCAAAACGTCGAACGTTCCCCGCTTGTTTTCCCGATTCCTCGGAAAATTTTTACGAGCATTTCCATTAATCCCCTTTTGTCGGTCATCGATTTAACCGATTTAACCGAATCGCGATAAGCGGAAGAACGCGAACGACGCAAAGTTCGGTAGCCGGTAGAGAATCGTCGGTGCTCGAGACAATCGGTCGAGACGATAGCCGCTATCGAACAGTCGTGTTTCGCGCGATACTCAGGTGGGCGTGTCGCGAATCAAGGTGGACGACTCTCGAATCGAGATCAACGGCGAATGCCGATGACGGCTCGGTGAGACGAAACGCGGAAAACATCGCTTATCCGTTCTCATCCGTGATTCGTTTTTCTATCGCGCACACGCACCGATTTCACCCGAATATCGCATACGAATAAAAGTGGACGCCTAAAAGGATTTCCACCTCGATAAAAACATATTTTCTCTCGATCGGATCGCTCGCGTCGATTAATACGCCGTCTACCCGGCCATTCTTTCTTCCTTTCCTTAATTTTCCTTAATTTTCCTTAGTTTTCCTTCATTTCAATGGATAAGGAGAGAGAGAGATTTTGAATTTGCTCGCGCATGGGAAAATGTACATAGAAAGCAAAACGCGAACCGGAAGCGGTATAGAAGACAGTCCGAATCAGCCGACGCTTGAAAGCCTAGTTGCCAACCTTTCGAGATTCCATTACCGCAGTGAACGACGCGAATCGATATTCGAACGTGTGCTGGAAACGCCTAGTTATAATTATGGCTAATAAAACGAATCGGTTTTTCGTTTGTTTTTGTCGGTATCGCGAGCGCGAAATCTCGCTCGAGCAAGCTTTCCGACAAAGTTCGCGACCGATTGGGCCGAAAGCAACGAAAATCGATCGACTAGGGCTAAGTTTGCGAACCGCAAATGGTAATTTGCGCGTTGGCGACTGGATTCTTTTTCCGCGAGCGATTCCTCGAGAGCAGCGATCAGAGGCGCGTCGAATAGGCGTCGAACGGAGCGAGCGAGTATCGGCGCGTAGCTGAGCGTAGCTAAGCGTAGCTAAGCGTAGCTGAGCGTCACTGACAGAGTCGAGTCGGAGTCGACGGTCGAGGTAGAATTGTGCGTGGATCAATAAATCGCGCGTGGAATGGAACGGAACGGTTCGACGGAGACGCGAACCAGGGAATAAAGGGTAACCTCGGCGAAACTTTCGTTATCGCGATCGGTTTCGGAGCGGCGCGGTTCCTCCGAACGGAGTAGGCCAAAGTACGAGTGAAGCGTGCTGAACTTTCGCCTCCGATCCCCGACGCGAGCGACGGCCGTTCGCGAGACAGAGCCTTAATCGCGGCACCGAAATAATTTCCCGCTTTTCGTACAGGCGAGAGTTTAGCCTTTTTTTTCTTAGACCTTGCGCGGAAAGTTCGCGAACAAAGCTAACGTCGTCGACGTTCGTTCGAATCCAAGATATCCGTTATCGCGGAAAGCGGAGACTGCTACGGAGAAAACTCGGACGAGCAACGACTCGTTCTATGTCTCGTTCTAGCAAAGAGCGCAGGTAAGGGAAGAAGTAAGTTGAAGGAAATTCTGTAAAGAAGAAGGAAGAAGAAGAGATCGTTTTCGAAGTCCGAGCGGAGAACGCGCAGCTGGCCAACCACTGGAATTCGATTAGACGGAAGTAGCCGAGGACGGGCGCGAATTCGATAACGGCGTTTTCTTGGTTATCCTCGAAACCGTTTAAGAGGACCGGACGGCGAAACTAAACGGGAGAGGACGCGAGGCGCAGGGTAGGCGCTAATGCAGAGAACGGAGCGTATTTTATTAATCGACAGAAGCACCGTCCGTGTTACGTTCGGTCTATCGAGCAACCAAATTGCTATCCTGTATACGTATAGAGAGAACGTACGTTCGCGAATAGAAATTGAAACAATGCTCGAAATCGCAGACACCATTATGCCGTCTGTTTATCCATCAACGTAACGTGGTCGTTTTTCGCGCAGCCTGCCAGCCGGTGTTTTCGAAAAAGCCGGCCGATGAAAGGCACGGCAGATAAAGGGGTCGAGAAAGGGGTCGAGAAACAATGAGCGCGCTTCAATTATCGCGCGTGCAAAAAAATCCGCTTATATCCTCGGCGAAACCGAGTATCGACCCTACGGCCCGTTATAACTTTGGCAAATAGCTTTCCCGCGGGGATTTTAGGGAAATCTGGAACACGGCCAATCCCGTTCCATCGCCGCGTTACGTCTCGCACGGCCCGACGAGATATTCCCCGTCTTTATCTTCTTCCGTTCTCCGGTTTATTCGTTTATTCGTTTAAGCGTTTATTCGTTTGCCGATGCAGCCGATGCAACCCTCTCCTTCTTACAGTTCCGACGTTCGCAGCTCGTTCGTAATTCGACGAATCTTCCTCTCAGCCGAATCGGTCGTTCGATCATTCTTAATTCTTTTATTCTCGACGTCGTTTCATCGATCGTCGCCGATTCTTGGAGAAGTACAGCGGGGCTTCCGGTAAAAACTATGCCAAGACAATGTCGTTGGTACTTTTGTACGTTCTGCCAAAGGGTTCAGAACGCTCGTAACGCTCGTTGAAAGTTCTAAGACAACGGCGCCAGTAGACGAGGCTTTTAAAGCTGTACTATTAATCGAGGCAGACGAGAGAGTCGCGTCTCGCCGCTTCGCGCGGTGCCGGGGGCGCCGCGCCGTTTTGTTTTCAAGTGGCCGCGCGCACACGCTTCGTTGCGTAGGTGTTCGTTTAATTATCGAATGTAAATAGGTTCGTTAGGGTCTCGTTTTCGAGCACGAACGAATACCTAGTTCTCTCTCCCCTCGGTCTCGTTCGATTCGTCGGAAGCCGAAATAATTCGTAGAAGTAGAAGATATAAAGTAGAAGCGCGGCACGTACGGTTAACCGCAAAAATCGCTAATTTTACAAAACGATCGTAATTGGTCGTCGATCGCATCCGGTGCGGTGAACCGATTGGCCAGCTGCCTGCGCGTCGCAACAGGTAGCTTCACAATGACGATTTAATGAAGGAAACGTTTTGCGCGTTTCGAAATTGTATCGACGCGCGTACGTGTGCGTGGCATTTCGATAAAATAGTCGGGAAACCGAAACGAACGAACGGGCATGCGGCGCATCGTTTTTCGTACAGCAAATTTCGATCGGCGGAACCGCGGAAGAAACTACGAAGAGCAAAATTCTGTTTAGCTGTCGTATCGTGCGAACCTAACGGGAGGAACGAGAGGATGGCTGGCAATTTAACGCGTCGATGCTTTCGAGTCGGATCGTCGAATACGAGTTGGCGCGCGTCACCACGCGACGTTTCGTTTCTCGTACATCGCAGAAATCTACCTTTTATTTCCGCGATATCCATCCTCGCTTATCGACGACGATCGATCGAAAAACAAGGAATTACGTTTCCTTCGAAACGAATTAATCGAGTTTAGTCGTTCGATCGAGACGAGCTCCGATCACGAAGCTACGGATCACGGACAATGGAGGACGATTGAAATATTGTTTGCGCGACACGTTCGTCCCCTGTCCTCGAACGCGTCTAAAGATAGAAACGCGACGAAACCGAGCTTAGCGGGAAACTTTCGTCTCGCCGGCTGCCGAGCTTTCGAGACTACTTACGTACGGCTACGTTTTCTCGAAACGAACTGGACCGATCTCGTTCGAAAGTCGATTGCGACGATAATCGCGAGCGAAGAAAGGATTAAGAAGAACGACCCGGCTAAATCGACGAGATTTACGGGAAGCGCGTGCGCGACTTCGTATCGCGCATGGACCGCGACCGATTATTTCGCGACGCGTTAACGTGCCTCTCCGTTAACGCGCGGTTTTACCGAAATTATTATTCGTAAAAGAGCCACTTTCCGGACCTCCGGAAAGAAGGCGCAGCGGAGCGACCGCCGAGACGATTATTAGTCGTCCGGGAAGACGTACACGGACGAATCGGTATCGCGGATCATCGTCTGTCCGACGGGGAATCCGGTCCGTGTGTTCGAGGAATTCGGCTTCGTCGAAAGGACAGACAGAACGATGAAACGAGAGAACGGAAGGACGGAAGTAGCGAAGGAAGGCACGCGTGCTGGAGGCGAACAGAGGGAGGAGAAGAGTAGCAGCAAGGGGTGTAGGGACGGAGGAACGGAGGTGGCGAGGATGATGGCGGTGGTGGTGGCGGCAGCGGCCGAAAGGGGAAAGGGGTTGCCGGGAAGGGAAAGAGGGATAAAGAGGGGTGAAGGGTTCGGCGATGGAACGGTCGGCGGGTGGCGAATCGTCAGTCTGTCCTGCGCCGTCGAGGGGAAGAAAGCGCCGCTCGTCGTCGAGCGCGACGTCGAGCGCGACGAGCCGACGAGCCCGTGTACCCTTTAGTTCGCGTTCGCTCGCCGCGCCGTCTCGAACGCGACATTTTCTCGATTTCGATTTAATCTCGTTTCGCTCTTACTTTACTCCTTACTCCGCTGCTTTTCTCCCCTCGAATCGAGAACACGTCGGTTTCGCCCGAAATTTCCTCGAATCCGTTCGCTTTCCTTCCCAACGATTGCTCTTCTCTCTACCTCTCCCGACCTCTCTCTACCTCTCTCTACCGACTTTTCGTCTCTCTTTCGTCTTTTAGCCCTTTTCCTATCCGCTCGGCCGCGTTTTCCTTCTCTTCTCCCCCTCCTTACGATTCCTTACGGTTTCTCCTTCGATTCCTCGCCTTCGACCCTTTTCGCCTTCGCGTCTCCTATTTCCCTTCTCATGGCTCCCGTCGTTCGCGCGGTTCACGCGAACCAGACTATCTGAGAGTGGATCCGCCGGAAAAACGGCAGCGTATTACGCGGCCATGGACCGATCGTCACGGACTCGTTGGTCAGCCGCGCATCGACCGCCTTGGAATCGAGGTACGTTCGTTCGATCTCGAGATTTTTCTCTTATCGCGCGCCGCACGCACGCTCGACGACGCTTTCCTAGTCCTCGCGTTGTCGGAAACGTCTCCTCCGTGGACGATGTTCTTACGTTTGCGCGCGATTCTTTCCTTATTAACGTTCACCGATTCGCGTTTCTTAACAGCTGCTTTACCGCGTCGACGAGCCTGACGTTAGCTCGTAGAACGACTCGAGACCGCGCTTTTAGAATCTATCGTCGCGATTACGCGCTACCGTATCTATCCAAAGCCTGTTCCGTTCGATTTTTACCACGAAATTTCTTTATTCGTTTACCGGATCTTTCGTACGGCTCGGACGTTTTTACGTTTCCTGCGACGAAACCGATCATTTTACTATTCTCGGTGAAAGTGGATTTCCTTCGGGCGAATCGAAATTTTCTCGGACACTCTCGAAACAGACTTTACCGTCCTCGACTCCTACGAAACGTTTATCGAGGTCGAAATTTATTTTTCCGACTATCGCTGTGTGCTCTTCTCGTAACGCGTGGTTCGAACGAACGACGGACGAAATAGAATATTCCAGGAGATCGTACTCGCGGAGTAATTAGCTCGATAAGCGAAGAGTAGAGAAGGCAGGTAACGCGGCGCCATCGGGAAAGAACAGCGAGGAGAAGGTAAAACGCGGTTTCCATTCGGATTCGCGCAGAAACGATAGAGCAACGCGGGACGATGACTCGTCGAGATCGAGCGGCGAGGTTCGATTGAACGTGCCGCGGAATAAAACCGCATCGTTCGATACCGGTTTACCGTATCTGGTAACGGTGGATCTGGTAACGCGTACGGATCGGTCAGAAGCGCGAGTTTCCGTCCGATTTTCCGAGAGTTCGCCGTAGCTGCGGTTTCCATTAGCCGCATCCCCCTTCCCCTCTGACCCTCTGACCCTTGGACGCATCGACGGTCCAGTTCGGTCCAGTCGGTCATCCTCTATCGAGAGCTCCGTATAAAACGCATCGACGGTTTTTTGCGGTTGATCAACGCTCGAATCGTTTCGCGCGAAGAGGACGTCGACTGCGAGAATCGATCGATATCGACCCACCGAACGATCGATTTCGCCTTTAGACGCGTCCTATCGCTCGCGCGCGTCTTCTCGTTCGAACGAATAAGCGTCCTCTCGATCGTTACGTCCGATAAATTTCCCGATTTCGATCTTCGTACTTTCGTGTTTTCGATCGCGATCGTTACGCGCTACGCGTACTTAAGTAGCAGTTAAGTACGAAACCAAATGATCGAAAACTAAGAACGTAGACGAAAATACGAAGGACTCGAGCGCGGTGTCGCGCTCGAACTAGGTCGCGTAGCGAATTCCGCAAAAATCGTTGCCTCCGACAAATACCGTCGGTTCCTCTCATGAATTGCAAATCCGAGCGTTGTTTTTTTAGCGTTTCCCGACGGTACGCGCACCGCCTAGAAAAATTGTTCGCCGGAAGGGACCGCGAAATAATCGATTTATTAGTCGAACGTCGACGAGCATTCTCTTCGGGGCTCCGATATTAATTCGACGCGTTCGGATCGCCGTACGATCGACCGAAAAAATTTTCCCAAATTCCCTCTTCGCGTACGTATCGGACTCGTTTTCGGTCCGAGGAGAGCTTTGGCTGCACCCGACAAATCGAGAGACGCGATTATTCGAGAAAATTCGCGCGCGCATAGCTCGTTGCTCGTTAACCTCGAGACCGAGTCGATTCTGACGCCGATCGACGTTCGATATTTTTTTCAGGTCGCGTCTGAGAATCGTGAACGAGCCGTCGAGGATCGATAATCTCGTCGAAAGCAACGTAATTTCAACGTTGCGACGACGTCGAGGACAACAACGAGTCAGGCATCGCCGGAAACGGAGGAAACCGAGTTATTTGTCGAGGTATTTGTCTAGGAGAAAGAAGAGAGTAGCAAAGAACGGTGAAAAATTGTTCGAGCCGAGCTAACCGCTGACGTGTAAAGTTAAAGAGCCGACGAGGATACAGCGAGTCGGAGGAAGAAGAAAGAATGAGAAGCGAGATTGATCGTAAGCGGAAAGGATCGTGGTAGGTGGAAAGGGTAGATCAGGGTTGATCCGGGTCGATCGGTGTGATGGTCTCGGGGTGGTGTCCGTGCGTGCCGCTCGGCCGCCGAGAATCATCGGCTCAACAACAATCGGCCTCCTCGTCGAGGAGTTTCGGAAACGACGGTGCACCGTTCACCGTCAGTGCCGCGACCGATCGCGCAGAGATGGTCCAGATGTTTTATTACGAAAATCGCGGCAAATGCTGCAAGAAGCTCCTCAGATACAACGGCTATCCGAACAAGGTAAGACTCGTTTCATTTTATTCGCGTACGACTCACGAGCTACGTCCGAAAGGTTCGGTACGATCTTCGTTCGTCCGTTTCGCTTCTTTTCTTTCGGATCCTGTTTTCCCGTCGAACATTCGGACGATCGAGAAAAGATCGGTTACGGACGGACACAGTTTCTCCCAAGACTATCGGGATTAACTGGAACACGTTCGAAACGATCGTTCGCGGTGACCGTACGCGACGAAGGTTCCACGCGACGTTCGATATAACTTTCGGGATATTGCCGAACGAAAGAACAAGAAGAACGTCGGAACCGTTCCAAGTTCACGCGGAGAGAGGTTCCAAGTATCCTAAAGCCCCCGGGGAAATAAATCGATTCGCTATCTGAATAGCCATTATGCGGACGTGGCTCGAAGGCAAGCACACGGAGGATAGGTTGGGACGTCGGTAACGGCAGCCAAAGCGTATAGTCGGAGAACTCCGAAGACGAAAGGCAAAAGAGGGTCGAGACTGGGTGGTCGAGAGGAGAAAGAGGAGAGAAAACGGGCTGAGAGAAGGAGAAGCGAGTCGATGCCTTATCCGCGTAGCTCGTGGAACTGGGCTAATGCCTCCAACTTTCAGAACTCGTATCGGTCGGAATTTTCTTTCAATAACCGAGTTATTATTCATTCTGGCCATTTATTAGCCTTCTTCTCCGCGTCGAATTCCCCCTTCTTTCGCGAAGGGGACGCGAATCTCGTTTCGCACGATCGAATCGAATTCTTCTTCGATAACCGGGGGGGAAAAGAAAATTGCCGTTCCACGCAGAATCCTCGCGACGAGATACTCCGATCGCCGGTAAAACGTTGCATCGAACCTCCGAAAAAAAGCTTACCTAGTCGATTCTACGTACGACGCGTATTCTTCGGTTCGGAACGCGTTAACGATTACGATTACTATTTATCGTTTCCCCTCTCTCAGTCAAGAGGAAACAACGTCGCCGGCATTTTCGTTTACGTTATTTCGAGAAAGAGATATACCGAGACGCGCGAACGCGTTCCAACAGCCTCGGCAGTCTCGCGAGGGTGAAGCAGCTTCGTCTAGCTCGTCGAATAGTTTTGAACGAAACGCTTCCGACTTTCAGCGAGCCAGACATTCTTTGTGTCGGCGCGATTAAAGATATCCGAATGAAAAAGTCTCGTTTGCCCTTCCCCGGTACGAACCGCGCCGCGAATCGACGAAAGAAGAGCGAATTTCCAAAGTTACCGCGTCGTTACGCTGTTTTCCGCGCCCCAGTCGGCCACTCGTGTACGTTTCTTCCGTCCCAACGTGTGCGTCAGCCACGCGTCATCGATCGCGACAACGCGACGAGGCAACGCGACGAAAGCGCGAGCCGATAAAATCCGATCCGACGAAATAAAGCGCACGCGAGTAGCGCGATTAGACGGAGCAGCGGAGACGTCGGAACAGAGGCGGCGCGGTGCGCTACGGTGCGGCGCGTTGCGAGAGAAAGCAACGGAAGAGGAGCAAGTCCATCGGCCGAACGATAGCGACGCGAGAGAGACGTCCTTTGGAAAAGGACGAGAGTGGGAGAGGGTTCGAAAACTCGGAGTAACGGCAGGAGCAGGAACGGTAACGGTAACAGGAGAGAGCGAGAGGCCAGAAGAGGAGGTATAGGGGATCGTGGGTGGTGGAAAGGATGTGGCACGTAGGAAAGGGGTAGAAGGGAAACGGACGAGGAAGAAGCGAAGAGGGAGGCGAACGTAGGGGGAAGCAGGGAGAATCGCGGAAAAGAGGCAAGAGGGTGGATATTCCAGGCTGCACCCCGTGGCTGTCCCAGCGCATTGCCATGGCAACCGACCCTGAAACACCCTACGGCCGTCGCACCATCGGAGCTTTGCTTTCCGATGATAGTAATAATGTATCCTCGCGCTTTCGTTGATGTAGGTCGCAGGACGTTACGGTCGCGGTGCTACGATAGACCTTTCGCGACGTCCCTCGACCCAGTCTCACGAGTCACGCGATTACTCGACCTCGAGCTCTCTCTCGGTACGCCCTCTTTGCCCGACTTTGCCCGCTCGCCGCCCTTCCTCCACCCTGATCAATCCTACGCTTTCTTCCTCCTTTCTCCCGCCGTTCTCCCGCCGTTCTCCCGCCGTTCTCCCGCCGTTCTCGTGCCGTTCTCGCGCCGTTCTTATCCTAGTAATCGGCAACACCTTCTTTCTCGACCATCGTCGTACCGTAATCGTACACTACGAGCAAAAAGTTTATTCGTCAACGAACGTTGTACTACTCGATCCCCGATCGATCGCGAACCCAGTTGGAGAGACGCTTTTCGTAGCGCCTCGTCGTACGAAAACATCGATCGATCGATCCGTTAAGTTAAAACGATGAAAAAAGACTGAGAGGAAAATGAAACGTTATCGGGAAGGAAGAAAAGCAAAGTCGAAGAGTAACGCGGCGTGTTTGTCGATGAGTGGCGTCGGCGTTTTTAATCGGCGCCACTTGTTTCTAACGACCCTCTTTTGTTTAAGTCCCTACTACACCGCGCTTCAACCCTACGATGCTCCCAACCTCCGCTTCCGTCTCCCGCCTATTCTGACCCGCGGCACGTTTCCTGTCACTCGTCACCCGTCACCCCTTTCCCCTATCTCTTCTCCCGTTTCCCGTTATCCGTTACCCGCTATATCCTTAACCGGATCTACTTTTCGCAACCCTTTCACGAGTAAACGATCGAATCACGGTCAAGCCGTACGATCGACCGAGCGCTTCCGCTTTCCTCTTTCCTCCGCTTTCGTTTCGTGTTCGCGGTTCTTCCTCTGCTTACGATTATTCCCGATCGGACGGTAGCCTAAAACAACGTTAGCGAGAACGCGATCGAAACGAATGGGGGGGGTTCCACAGAGTAATTGTTTGGATCGCGGAACGAAAGAAACTGTACGGAAGAAAGCGGATGGAGGGGACCGCTTCAATTTCGAAGGAGCTCGATGTCAAAGGGATCGATCGGAATCGAGCCAAGCCGCGACCGTCTATCCACCACCGACGAACCACCTTCGAACGAAAAGTAGCCGAGCGAATCTAACGAGCGGAGTCTATTAAATCGAACAGAGAACAACTATCGCGGAGCTCCTGGAAAGATCGAATCTTCGCTCAAATTCCTCTATGTTTCGATTGAAATTCCGAGCAGCGAATCGAGGCAAATCGTTAAATCGAACGCTTTGATTCGTAATGTTCACGTATACGGCTAACGCGTTAACGAGTCGCGTCGCGTCGCGTCGCGTCGCGTCAAGATTTAATTAGCGTCGCGAAATCTCTAGCAGCTTACACGCCGTACCGAAAGGAAAATAGGCGGTCGGTCGTTTCGTTGAACGGCTGTTGGTGGCGCGTGCGAGGCTGAGCCCGTCGCGTCTAATTAGGTTCGTAGCGTGACAGGTGTAAAGTATCGCTGACCGTGGCGTCGCGTCGCACGGATCGGTAGGTGCCGTGATTTCTGGGATTTCGTACAGAGTCGGATTTAATCTAACTTGTACATAGCTGCCGCGCATGCTATGTATAAACATAAGGGTACATACATTTATTGTCTGGAAGGGTATCGTGCCGTCGCGCTACCGTTTTCTCGGGCAACTAACCCAGAAAATACTCGGTGCTTTGTCCTTGGGAACCCGACCACTTGGGCTTTCGTTGCTCGCCAACGTGAAAGACAGAGAAATTACTAAACGAGAAATTTCTT
Source organism: Megachile rotundata (assembly GCF_050947335.1). NCBI lineage: Eukaryota > Metazoa > Arthropoda > Insecta > Hymenoptera > Megachilidae > Megachile > Megachile rotundata. Next base: position 21,596,836 of record NC_134986.1, read on the forward strand.
TACCGCTTGCGACATTTTTGTTCCTTTCCGTCCAGAAACGGTTTTCGCGTTCGCGAGACTTTCTCGCGAGGCAGCCAACGTGCGAATCGGTATAGGCTCCAGACGTTTCGATCGTTTACTCGATTCGAGGAATTTCGTTTGAACGTTTTTCGACTCGTCAGCGTCGACTCGGTGGTTGACAGCTACCGAGAACAAGAATCAACCGTAGGAGGGAAGCGTGCGAATAGGTAGAACAGGCGCGACTGGAAAGACAAGGTAACCAGTGGCGGGAGACGTCGACGATGACGCCGGTAGCGTCGAAGAGGAGACAAGAATAGAGCGATCGACGGGGCAATGGAGCGAAAGAACGGATTATCGGATTAACCGGTATATCCGAGGTGCGTAGGGTAGGCAAAGTACACGAACGCAGGAACGGCGACTAGATACCGTCCGATTCGATTCGAGCGTATCCGTACGAAAGTGGGAATGGTCGCGCGCAAACAACTAAATAAGACTTATCGTAGCTTTTCCTCTTCGGAATAGGCGATAAACGCGATTCTAGCGACTCGAAGAACGTGTTCGTTCGAAAAATTTCGACGATTCGTCTCGATAATCTCTAGTCGAGATCTGAAAACAGTACACAGTACGTAGCACCGAACGCTTCTGTGTGTCGCAGGTGCTTCTGTTCCCGGAAGAGGGTTGGGCGAGAAGCGCGAGCAGTTCCTACTGGACTTTGACACCGTTCTGGTGGAGTCGAAGTCGATGCAAAGTGGTCGAAGTTGCTGGCACGAGGAGGTAAGTGTCCATCGACCATCGTCGCGTCGGATAACGGCGTCGTTCGAATCGTAATCGTATTCCTTTCGCGGATAGAAGTTTGCGCTTTTGGATTACGTGGACTATCTCCCATTTCCTTCTTACCGGTGGTCACTCCGAATCGGTTTTCCACCGGACGCGTTATCGCGCTCGCGCCAACTCTTTTGTCTCGAAAAAAAGCCGTCGTTTCGTTCTCCGTAGCATCGATTTCGATTTTCTCCGCCCCTAAATCGCGGTCTCGCGAACTCTCCTAAATATTCCATTTAGGAGTGGCTCTCGTTCGAACTTTCCCACCGCACCGCAACGCAAATACGCGACTGTTTGCGAGCTCGGACCACGCTCGCACGCGACACCGGTCAAAGCTTGCCGTTTCCGCTTCGGGGAACGATTCTGTCGGTTCGTCGTCGAAACTCGTAATTCGCAATTGGCGACCCGCATCGTTCGAACGATCTCTGTTCGCCGGGCGTCGATCTCTGACGGAGAAATCGAGCGCGAAGAAAAAGTAAAAGGCGGAAAGGAAAGAAAGGATAGCGATCTCGCGGCACAGAGCGCGAGGGACAATCGAGGCGCGTAGATGCAGCGTGCCGAGGCCAGGTCGAACGTCGAGTCGGGTGGTTCGGTTAAAAGTTTCCTTTGTGAAGCGAATCGAGGGCCGGTGGAAAAGTCAAAGCACCAGCAGCCACGGTGGATTTTAAACCGAGTGTTGGATCCGCCGCACTTGAATGGAGAGCGTTTAAACTTTTAATGATCGTCGCCGGTTGAAGCGGCCGCCGGAATAAGCCCCTCGAGTCACCGGGGAGAGTCGCGCCCTCTTCTGCTTCCTCTCTCTTCTTCTCGACCGCTCGTTACCCGTTCCTCGCTCACCTTCACCCATCAGACCCGTCCGATCCTTTTGCTTCCAAAAATGCTCCAACCTACTCTCTCGCTTCTCTCCCGTTATTAATTATTCTTGGATCGTTTTCTCTTGGATCGTCGCCGACGTTCTCTTCTTTCATTCCGCGATACAACTTTTTTCCGTTCTCGTAATCGTATTACCGATTCACTCGATTAAAGCTCTGTCGCGATACGTTGATCGTTTTCTTAATATATTCGATACCTCGATCGCGCCTTTCCGACAAACAACGTCGCAAAAATCTCGAGCGCCGTTAATAAACTGGTCAAATTTCCACCGGTTTAAACCGCGTTTTTCATTTTGCCGCGTCGCGTCGTCGCTTTCTCCGAGTGCTTTACTCATCGAATTAATTGCTGTTGCAGGTACAGCACTCAAGCGAAAATGGTGGACACGGGAACGGGCACGCTTTACATAGTCGGCTCTTTCAAAAGGATGACGACCGATCCCGATTTCAAGGTACCTTTCGAATTCGATCCCGGTCTACCTAGCCGTATCGCCGATAAAGTGAACGCGCGAAAGACGGTGATAATTAAACGCGAGTAAAGCCAAACCGAGAAGAGAATCATCCGTCGGGAATAGTAGCGATCGTTGACCGTTGAAACGCGTACTCGTCGCTGTGCGTTATGCTTATTCGAAGGTGGACCGCTTTTTGTTCTTATTCGTGTCGACAGTTGTACCTGACGTCGAACGTGTCGTCGAGCGACTTCAACATGGGCTACAGCATGACGGGTACGTTGGAGCGTGGCTGTAAGAAGACCAACTCCTTCCAGATGACTCACTTCGCGGTGATTCGTCGGCGGGACTACGAAAAGGCCTACGAGGATTCGAATCCCACCTAGTGCCCGTCCACACCCACGCTCTCCGAGTGTGGGGATTGCGAACACTACACGTAAAACAAAAGGGGTGTCGATCGATTCGCGTGGCCGCTAAATCTCTGATCGCTCTTTTTCTCCTCCGACGGAGGCAATTCGACGCACCGAAGAGGGAAAGAGAGCAGAGAGAAGAGGGATAAGAGAGATCGTCCAAGTCCGTGCACGAGTTTCGGTTTTCCGAAATCGACGAAACAATGTCGATAAGAACGCGGCGAACAGGAGCCGCGCGGAACGCGTAAACTCGCGTAACGCCGAGAAATTAGGCGCGCGAACGAAAAAGCAAAAGCGAAACGTCCAAAAGTAGCGTTTAACTTATTTATCGAATTAAGTAGTTTTTAACTAGAGACGAACGATGCCAAAGTCGAGAACGTAAAAGGACGGTGATCGAGAGAACCGTCGTTCCAAAGTATTAGCACGTAAGTGGTCGTTAATCTCGCAGGCGATAAACGCGCATCTTGCTATCCGCCTTTGTTTCGCGGTTCGCGCTGCTTCTCGCTGGCGCAATTCCGGAAACGGTTCCATCGATGTTCGCGACGTAACTCTAATCGCGGATCGATCGCGAACGGGAGCGCGAACCGTTTCTTTTCGGAGTGCGCGCGCGCGCGCTTTTAGGGCATCCTTTCGCCTCGCCCTGGAATCGTCGTCTTGGTATCGTCCTGGTATCGTCCTGGGATCGTCGTGTATCGGCGCAAGGTCGACGCGATACTTATTTTTGTTAACGAGTAGCGATACGCGGCCGTTACACGACGCGTCTCTATCCAAGCGAAATTCGTTTCGATGTCGCTCGTCGAGTAGAACGAGCGACCGATCGAAATTACTATGTTCGCGTTGCGAAGTACTCTTCTTCGCGGTCGCGATCGAAACAAAAGAATTTTTGTACCTTCGGCTTTGCTCAACACACTCTATTTAATGCCAAATACGAACGTAGATGTAAGATACGTTCCGAAGATGGCCGATCACCGTTCGGCGATCTAAGGAAGCCGCGTGCCAAAAGAAGCTTCGGTCTACCGTAGCTATCGATTATCGATTTCTCGCGCAGCATAGCGCTCCTTCGAGCGATCCGCGCATTTCTTTCCTATCTATTTCGTGCCCGCCGTCCGGCTTTTCCTTGTCGTTGCGTTTGTTCGTTGATCGATCAAAACGAGTTTCCGCCATTTAGTCTCCAGTGCTGTTACGCGTTACAGGGTTAAGCGGTCTCTCGCGATTCGCCGCTAAACGTCTTTCCTCTTGATCGCTTCATCCTTCTTCCGTCCCAGATTGCCGGTTCTTCCTTTCGCTGTTCGCGAGCTAGTTTTCCTAACAGGTTTTCCGCCGAATCACCGACTAGAGAGCCGTTACGAAAACAGCCTGCGAACTAAACGCCTTTCGACGAACGAGCCTTCCGCTAGTTCGCTCGACGTCGCAGACGATTCAGCGTCGAAACGTAGCGCGCGTTTCGCGTAGCCGATTCTAGTCGTTAGCCGTAGTCCAGATCGTTCGTAAACGTTTATTATTCGCTCGTATAGTGGTCCGAGACTTGGAAGCGACTCGAGAAATTTTCCTATCGTTCGTCGAACTCGTTCGCGACCGAGTCGCATCCCCGCGAGGAAAAAGCCTCGGGTCGACTCTCGACCGTTAGAAATACACGGTAAATACTCGCTCGCAGAAACCGTAGACGCGTTCTCGTCCTCGCCACGACTTCGATATGTGTTCGCTTCGTTTCGAGTAGCCGATTTAGATTCGAATATGGATTCGTAGATTCAGCAGTTCGAGTGAACACGTACGTCCGATATCACGGTCCCTCCTAACTACTTAGCCGTAGCTGTGACCCACGAACGCACGCTTTTTTCGCGATCGAAAGAGAAGCGACGTCTCATCTTCGTCAAACTGCGCGACGGGTCTCTGTAGTTTGTCTTTAGGACGTTGCTCGTTTTCCATTCGAAATCGTTCGACGATTACGATGGAAAGCGAAACACGATCAATTAACGTATCTACGTATGCTCCTACAGTAGGAAAGTTTAGCGACGTAGACGTGTCGTAGCGATCGTAGAAAGTTCGATGTGATCGTTATCGTAATCGTAATCGTGTTATCATGGTCGTTGTCGTCGTCGTCCTCCTCCTCCTTCTTCTTTCTCGTTCGTTTAGCTTCCGTTTCCGAACGACGCGACGCGACTCGGTTAATCGCGTGTTTGCTGCTCCAGCGAACGGGAAATTTTATTTTTTCTAAGCGGCAAAGTAACGCGAACAAATCGTATCGACCAGTGGCCGTCGCGTCGTCGGAAGCGACGAGGATATACGTTTCGTACGCATATGAAATTCCGCTTATCGTTCGGACACCGTAGTAGAGCTTCGCCTAACACTCGAATTACCAGTATCCAGTTTATCGTTGTCCCCCGCGTACATTCGAGTAATTAGCTACGATAGAAGAACGCCTCGTAGATTATAGTCGGTAAGCTTCTCGCCTAGTTCGATTTCGTTCCAATTTATTCGTGCGCTCTATCTAGTCCAGGAAATCTTTCTCGTCCCGTATCTAGAACGACGATCGTCATTCGAATCTCGTTGTTGTCGATGTGTAGCTACTTTAGAGAGTTATAACGATGTCGGTAGGAAATCTAAAACTTGTATCTTTACGATTATCATCAAACGGATCGTTAGCTGTAATTGTATCGGTCTTAAAAGAAATACGAACTAAAGATTCGTATTCAAAGCTATGGCTGTGATCTTGATTAATCGTGAAACGGTTCGTAAAAAGAAAAAAAGAAGAAAAAAATAATAAACTATACACGTGTATACATACATATACGTATATATTGTATATGTTGCGTATAGAATATACGAAAAGTAGGTTACGACGACGCACGTAGCGACAAGCGGCGCGATATTTTGTCGAACCGTTGCTTTCCGTTGGGCACGGATTCGAGTTTGCTTCCGCGTACGAGACAGCTACGCGCGCGCGAATACGAGGCTGATGCAGCTTCGAATTCGCTCGGAGGAACGCGTCGCGTTCTCTAATTCGGTGTTAAAAGCGAAACGCGTCCTTTGCTTCCGATTACGCGATCCTCCTTCGTTTAATCAAACAGACGGAATCAAAGAACGTCGTCGACGCGTTACGAGCGCTTCGGACGTTTCGGAAACTCGGCGAAATCGAGGAGAAAAGAGAATAAGCTCGCGCGACTTTTTCGGTGATCGCGCAAAATCAAATGCCTGTATAGATTTGCGGTATGTTCTCGAACGTCGCGTCAGGGGTAAGTAAAGATTTGGCGATACGAGGCCTGCGAGAAGTCGTTGCTCAGAAAGTTCGAGGAGACTTTTTGTATTTTCTATAAAGAACGCGATTCTCCGCCAGCGAATGTCTTTTTTCCACGTTTCCGTTTCCCCGGAGAAACGTCGAACGGCCTGGCCCAACGCCGTTCCGCCAGCGAGCGGGCCGAGAGAAAAACGACCAAATCGCCGCGCGTCGTTTTCGATTCTCCGGGAAACGGAAGCGAGCGGAACGAATCGAGTATCGATACCGCGACGCGCGGCTGCCGCGTCCACGTATTTTCACTACGGTCCTGTCTACAGTCAATTCATTTTGTATTTATACTTAATCTATATGTATCTATCGTCATAATTTATGCCGAAATAAATGTTACATTTACGCACAGCGAAACGATTCTCGTCCGATCTTTCATTCTCGCCCGATCCTCGCGATCCACCAACGATATCGATTCCGAGTCATCTTTAAACCAGCGAAACTAATTGTTTCTACCTTTACTTCGTCCCGAAATAACGTAATTTCGATAGCGGTTCATCGAATTGTGCCGCGACGATATCGCGCCGAGTGCCCCATCCGAACGACTAAATTTCTCTATCTAAATTATCGCGTAGCTAATAAAAGGTCGGTAGCGGTCCAGCTTTTATCCAGCGGATAAAAGAACAAAAGGAATTTCGCGAAGAAACTTTCTCGCCACTGTCGGATCCTTCTTCTTTCTCGGCGAGATTAAACGATCAGCCGCGGTAACAAGAGACGAAGGAAACGCGACGACGGTTTAACCGGTTTCGGCTTATCTCCGAGTTTCGCTGTATTTAAGGAAAACACGAGTAGAACCACGAGATCGTTAGGGAAGTTAGCCGGGAGAGCAAACGCAACCCTCGGCTCGGCTCGCAACAACGGTAAATACAGTTTGCCGACAGTTTGCTCTCTCTCGGTTTCTACCACCGCATCGTTCCAATTTCCTCCTACGCCACCGTTCTCGTCACCTTTAATCTCTCTCTCTCTCTTCTTCTCTCCCGCTGAATCGCTCCGTCGCGGTCGCGTCGATTCTTCCGACCTCGAGCCGACACACGAGTGTTCACGGTTACGCGTTATTCCAACTTGACGTTCGAAAAGAAAGAGATGCGGACGAACACGGCTCCGCGGAGAGTGATAACGCTCAACTTACGACTAATCGCCTCCGAGCAAACGTATACTTAACAATGAAACTTACGAACGGTAACGTCGTCGAACGTAATCGCGTAAATGGAGCGTAACGTTCATGGGCGTAAATGGAAATACTTTGGTAGAAAAAGAAAAAAATAAGAAATTCGTAGGATGGCGAGCACGCTACGATAACGTTCGAAAAAACGCTTCCGCCGTAACGACAGTCTTAAGGAGAGAAGAACCAGCGAAAGTGATTAAGATCTGATTAAGCTCGTATAGGTGCAGTAGGATAAAATGGTGAGATAATCGCGATCCAGGTGTTATGTCATTAGATATTTGATTTTTGATACGAGTATTAAAACGTATGAAAAATCGTACGAAACCGATAACGAAATGTTTATACATATTTGCTTAACTTCGGTAGCTGCCAGCGCGTTATCTCAAACACAGATTCGGTAATGAGTTTCAGCGGAGATTTCGCGGCAAAAGTGTTTGTATTTTTTTACGCGATCAAGAACCTACCTTCTTCGGATCGTCGCGACCGCCGGTAATGGATTCGTCGCGACGTCGCGCGTCGCTTATTCAAATCGCCTACTTCCCGATGCCGCGTACTCCCAGTCTGGATAGTATCTCCACTGCCTCGCCACCACCCTTATCCCTTTTCACCGCTATTTACATCGCGACATTGGAAGCCGATAATATTCACCGCAAACAAAACAATTATTCGATAACTTTTTTCTCCGGATATTGCGAGCATCGAATTACCTACTATCACCGATTCTACTCTTTGATCAAAACCCTTCCATGTTGCGTCACATCGGTCGAACCAATTGGGACGCGATACGATATTTTCCGAATTAAATTGGATTTGGTCGCGGGAATTACTTATCCGAGATTAATTGGATAAGTGAGTTGGACGAAGCGAAATTTTGTTTTTTGAAACGAACGAGAGAGAAAAGAATATTTTCCGATTCGATTCGACCGTCGCGTCGCGTCGGTACAATCTCGGGCCAGTCGTAAACGGCGCGACGCAAGCGTCGTTCTCGAAGAAGCTGCAGCAACCACGGATTCGCTTACCGACTGCCAAAATAACTGAACCGATCGACTAAACGCGATCGTTTCGTACGCGTTTCTCTACCTACTTCCTTACCGTGTACACGCGACTTTATGTTTCTCTTTTTCATCCTCTTCGCGCAGTCCCATTCGATGGAATCCGGGGAAGACGATTGTCGATGAAGACACCTTCGCGAGAAAATTTCGAAATTTGGGACAAGGGATAATTATTATCCTTGGGTGCATCGGTTCCGTGCTTATCTTGAAGGGAGAACGTGGCAGGAATAAATAATGTCGATAGATCCCTATTCGTTTTCTCTCTCGCCTTGTTTACCCCTCGATATCGGATTTTCGCTCATTCCGACGTGAAACAAGCTCGGTAGGCCTAGAACGGAAACGCGACAACCAAGTATCTCGCGAATAGCGCGATTCTGCGCCTCGCTGAATAAACCGTTCGCGATGCCGACGCATGGGAAACGTGCACAAGTTCCGGTAAACGAAGAAAGATAGCGAAAACGACTCTTTCTTCGCGCGACGCGTCGATTGCCCCTTATTTCCAATCACCTATTTCGCATTCACCGTATTCGTCGAATTTTCAAAGTCTCGTGATACTTTTGAACCGGTTTCGCGATACGATCCGTTTTTTTTTTATTTGTTTAGTCTAGTCCGTACACGAACGCGATCAAATGGTACGCGCGCGAAGTAAATAGCGCGATCTAATTGTCTCCGCTGATTCGAAAACGGAACGCGTTTCCTCTCTCCCTGCCGTACGTTGATTGTCGGTCCGTTTCGGTTTCCACGATGGAAATATGCATCGCGATCGCTCGAAAAGCAAACGACGCGACACGCCGAGTGGTCGGGCACGATGCTCGTAAATGAATCGTGCCTTTGAAGACTGGCCGCGATAACGAAGAGAGGAGAATCCAGGGATCGACGCAAAGAGGGATTATCTTTGTGCCATTAGCTTTTGACGCGACGGTTAGCGAGGACGGAACCTCGTGGTTCGCATATTCGCGCGTATCGACCGACGCGTTTTCTCGTTTCTCCCGTTCCGACGTTTTCGCCACGACAATCTCGATCGTGCTCGCCTTTAGGACGATCCGCGTCGATGCTGACTTGCACCGCGCTAACGAGCGATCGGATCGAGTCGAACGTAGCGTCGTTTTCAAGGTCGATTCGTTCACTCGTTGAGAGTTTGCTGCGAAGGCGCGTGTTAGCCTCGCGACAGGACGCGTTACCATCTATCGGCACGCGTTCTTAGTCATTTGCAATGGAAATCGGAACAACATCGACGATGTCGAGCAAACCAGTTCGCGAGTCGCGATGGAGCGCGACGGATCGCGTTCCGATATTCGCGAGCAACGACGGAGAAAGAGGGGAAAAGACGAAAGATTTTGAATGAGAATAAACGGGCGACCTCGACTCGAAATTCCGTTATCTTATCGCTAAGGGATCCTCCTAGAATATGTCTCGACAAATAATTATTTAGATCGACGTAAACTCGGTTCGGTAGCGTGATTCGACGAATAGTCGAGATCGCGTGCGTCCAACTTTAAAACGTTTGGCACAGCTCGGCGTGGTCCGGACTCGGCTAAAGTTAATTTTTGACCCGAGGACAGCGAGTGACCAGTCTCGCGCTCGTTTTCGTCGTCGTCGTCGTTGCGCTCGCGATCGCCGCATCGGCGTAATTTGCATCGTCGAAGATCGCGGTATATCGGATAACGGTTTAACGCGACGCTCGACGATAACTCGGTGACGGGGACGAACGAAGCGTAACAATTGAATCGTTTGACCCGTCTTAATTGGCAAGTTACATCGACGCGAACGACAAGTTGGCCAGAGACGGAATCGGTACGCGTTAGTCCACGGTCTCGTTCGTTGGCTTCACGGAATCTCGTGACCGTCGCGAACGATCGTCGTTCGGCGTACCCGACGGGGATAAAAGTATAAACGCTCGAGTCGAGCGTCGGGCGACGTTCGCGGTTTCGGCTTCGTTACGCTCTGCACGGCTCGTCCGACCTCCGCTCGATACAGTTTACGATCGATTCCTCGTGCCGGACGAACGGGCGTACCATGGCAGCGAATCGTGGGAGCGAAACGAAAATCTCGACGATCAACGGTGAGGATACGACGTCGCGGCGTTCGCGTAACCGCGTACGCGATTCGCGACGCGTTCTTCGTGCAACGTTTTCCCGCGTCAAATCTCACGTAATTTTCAGCGACAAAGAGCGACCAGGAGGATGCGGTGGACATCGAAAAGGCGATATCGGCGACAGGTCAGCGCGGTCGAGGCGCGTCGCGTGGTGTCGTGTCGTGTCGTGACCGTTTATACGCGTGCTTTTCTCCTTTTCAGGCTACGGAACGTTCAACGTGTTGCTGCTTCTGGCGGCGTTACCGGTCGCGTGGACCGGCATCTTCGACACCACCACGCCGGCTTTCATCCTCGCTTCGGCCGAGTGCGATCTGCAGCTGACTTCTTTCCGAAAAGGCGTTCTCGTAGCGTTTCCGTTCGTAGGTACGCTACTTTTCCATTTCGTTTCTCGAATCTCCCGAGTTCGCGTCCGTATCACGCGATCGCCTCGAATCTACGCAGGAATGACGTTGACCAGCTTCGTGTGGGACCACGTGACGCCCTACGTTGGTGCAAGAAATCTGTTCGTCCTCGGCCTGTTGGCGGATTCCGTTCTGAACGTCCTATCCAGCGCCGTGGACAGTTACCACGTATTTCTCGCGATCAAATTCGTCAACGGCGTTTTGTGAGTATCTTTCCGTACGCTAGGCGAGTAGCTCCGATAGAGGCAAGATCGTCTTCCCACCTGGCGGAATCGCGACCAAATCCGATTTACGCTCGTAACGCGCATTTCACAGCACGGGTGGACCGTTTTCGATGGTGATCGCCTATCTGTCCGAGTTTCATTCGGCAAAATATAAACCGAGCTTCGCCAGATGGGCAGGACTGGCTGTAAACGCGGCGATCATCGTCCCAGCGGGTGAGCGTCTCCTCCTCGAAGCGTACTTGCTTCTACTTTCGTTCGTTTTTTCTTCGCGTTTCTTTTTCCGGTCGAAACCCTCGCGTTCTTCTCGTAGTACTCGGCTTCACGATTCTTCCGTTGCCGTTGACGATCGACGTGTTCTATCGGCGATACACCAGCTGGCGAATCTACCTGCTGATCTGTTCGATCGTCCCGGTGATAGGCCTCGTGACGGCCAGCGCGTTGCCGCAAAGCCCCAGGTACCTCGTGGACATCGGCAAACCCGAACAGGCATTGAAGCTGCTCGCGAGGATGTACGCGATCAACAAGAGGAAGCCGGTAAACGCGTTTCCGGTGAGTTTCGACGAATCGTCTGGTCGTTTCGCGACGACAACGAATCTCTTGGAACGTTTCAGATAAAATCGCTAGCGGTGTTGCAGAACTCGCAGCTATCGCGACAATCCGTGTTCCAGAGGAGTTCCGAGAAACTGCGAATCTCTTGTTACAACGCCAAGCTGTTGTTCTCCGGTCCGTACCTGCGCGCCGTTTCCTTCCTGAATTTCCTCCAATTCGGCAGCATGCTCGGGTAAGCGTCCTCTCCTCATTCCCCGTCCGATTATTCGGCGAATTTAACGCGTTCGATCCGGCTCGTAGATTCAACACGATGAGACTTTGGGTACCGCATCTCTTTGTCATTTTGAATAACTTCGACGCTGACAAGTGGCGCAAAGACCGAGCCCCGACCATGCGCGATATGCTCGATCGTCGAAACGCCCTGCCTGTCAGCCAATACCTGGACTGCCCGAACTTTTCCAACATTTGCATCACGGTGAGACGATCGACGTCGTATCGCGCCGCGTTAATCGTTAATCGTTATCGATGATCGTTGCGATTGCTTTTCAGTGGAAAGTCATCGCGGTAATATATCAAAATTCCTCCATAATCGCTGTCTCGGCGGTCCTTTTCTCTTTCCTGGCTAGCGCGATAGCCAACTCCAAGTTCCGAAAGAAACTGATAATGGGTGAGAATTTGTTTCTTCCTTCCGGAACGTACGCGACATAAGCGACATAAATGTTCCGCTCCGTTACAGTTGCCGCTTTCTTTCTCTCGGTGATAAGCAGCTTCGGAATGAACTGGGCGCAGCATCCCGCTTACATGCTAACGCTGGCTGCTGCCATTATCGTCACCACCAGAATAGCCGGTAACATCGTTACCGCCGTCAACGTCGACGTCATCCCCGTTCCGCTAAGGTAACTACTTACCTTCGAGTAAGTAGTTTGTCTTTCCAAAGAATCCAGGCGAATACCGATTCACCCGTTATTTTCGCTAACGCAGACCCAGCAGCGTCGCGATGCTCACCACCGTTGGAAACGTCGCAGCCATCGTAGGGAATTTTCTGTTTTCCGCGTTGCTGGACGTCGAGTGTCTGGTCGCGTTCATGGGATTGGGATGTTTGTTGCTCGGTAAATACACGATCGACTCGACTGGACGCGTAGCAACCTTTAATCCGTATCGTTTCTGTTTAGCCTGCTTCTGCTTGTCTTTCTTTCAACCGAAACCCGTAAGAGAATCGACGTCGAAGGCGTTGGAAGCGTGACGCGGCATCGACGGAACGTTCGTTTTCGGCTTTCTACCCTCTTAAACGGAAACGTCGCTCGAGCAACCGGAGCAAACTGTGATACCGCTTGGAAATTATAACGCTTCTTTTCTACGGAACGACGGAACAGGCACAAATATTCCGGACGAAACGAAAGAGAAAAGGAAGGAAACGTCGTTCCTGTTCTGGTCTTTGGACCGATCCTGACAAATTTCGCTTGAAACTTGTACGTCTTATCGAACAGAGCGTATAAGAGAACCGCGCTCGCGTAACATTTAATTAACGCCGAACGTAGATAACGAGAGAGAGAGGAAAAAAGCGATCGCGATTGCAACAATAGCTACGCGTTAAATATATCGTGCCGCATCGCGTTGCACAGCCAACCAATCGTTCGATCGGAATCGAAGGTTACATCGCACGATGCTCCGATTAACTTTACCTTCGTCTAATACGATCGAACGTTTCCGTAGCGAATGCTTGCGCTCCGATCGTGCTACGTTTATTCGCGCGTTTCTTTTACGAAAAACGTTCCTGCATCGCGTCGTTTTGCGCAACCTTCGATTTTCCGTCGCCAGTCTATAAGCCGCGCACACAGCGTTCGCGGTACACGACGGACCAACAACCTTACGCCCAACATTTATTTTCTACAGTATATGTATACATATTTACGATGCCGAACCGTCTAATTGTTATTCTTAAATATTTGCTTCTGCGTTGCTAGCTTTTGAACATTTAAATTATTTGCCCGTTAAATTAACGTCAATTACCGCTGTTATACGTTCGAACGTATTCTCCGAGCTATTATTGAACTCGGCGATCTCGATCGAAATTTAACTTACGTAATAGTAAAAGATATACCGTTAAGTAAACGATATCGTTTAAAGAACTTTCGTTGTTACGCGTTTCTATCATTTTATAATGCACGCGTGTATGATTCTATTCCGTACCGTTAGCGTCGTGTGACGGCATATCCTGAGATTAAAACGACTTTTACACTCTATCGGAACTCGCAGTAACTTTCTCGACGTTCGCGCAACTAGATTTCCAGTGTTATACTACGGACGGTAAGTGGGTTTCGCCTCGAAAGTCTGGCGAACGCGCGTACACCGGCAGATGACGCTATTCGTGCCATTTTCGACGTTCGCTTTCACCCTTTCGGAATGAAAAAAAGTTCCGATCGATACTTTTCGTCGAATAAATTCATTGTTATATTTATCCTGCAAAATACGTAGTTTCAACAACTCGACGAGGAATACGAGTTCGAAACGATAACGACGCGCAGCCGAGCGAGTTTCCAAACGGATCAATATATCGGCTGTGATTTTTCAAATTAATAAATCGATCGATCACGACCGACTTTTATTCTTGGTAAGCCGAGTCAAGAACAATACGAAATAATTGAACGCGATGCAGAAAACGCAAAACCGTTTTGATAGAAGACGCGGATATAGCACGAACAGTTGATTTATGAACGCGACTGCGAACGACGCTTCAGTTCTTGATAAAACTTTTTTCGACGAACGACTACCTGCTTTCAATTTATTCTCTATCCTTTAGTCTCTCGTTTTTCACTTTTCGCCTTTACGCCGAATCGCGTTCCACTGAACGAACGTATGTACGAGCGAATCTGAACGGCATTAATTACTGCAGATATTCGCGAACGTTCGTATTGCGCAATATTACCCGTACAGGATAATTTCCTCCTACCAAAGTACGATGCTTCTCATTTTTGAAATCGCCTTGCTCTTTACGATCGTTGCTTAGGAAAAGGTATAAGCGTTCTCCGATCGTTCGACCACTTTCGACGAGCTTTCCAACGCACAACCGCGACAACAGGAAAAGAAAAGTAACGAGCGTACAAGAGCCGAAATCGAACGCGTTCGATACAATTTTATATCGAATTCTCAATCACGGTATACGTTCTCTTCGATCTTCGTTCTGTTCTCAGTACATGGAACGAACGATAATTCGAACATACAAGATCGTAGGTAAATTTATTTACCGCGTTACACGGTCATTTACGAAATATAAAACACGAGTTCGTTTCGATGAACTTCGGTAACGGGACAGCGCTACTCTCATCCTCCTCGCGACGACATCCTCGAGAAGAAAAAAAAAGGGATATCGATCGATTCGCGGTATCGGGAAAGATACGCGCTGTCGGACGCGAGGGTAACGGGATGAAACGAAGGAATCTCCGTCTGACTCATCGGCACTGTCTCGCTTTTCGCTTCGACAACCGAAATCGTCTATTCCATGGATAAATCGTACGTGGATCTCGTTCGTGGAGGACGTTCGACGCGTCCTTTGCCCGAACGGTTCGCGTGCACGTCATCGCGTACGATAACGTTGGTCAACGAACCCTTCCAACGATAGCGACGGATCAATTGAAATGCACCCCTCGCCTCGTGCGTACCGTTGCGTTATCGTTTCAAAGGGGAAAGTCGACTCTCCTCGCCGAAACGAGCGTCCCTTTCGGGACGTCGAGTCCAAGGATATTCCTGAGTCGAGATATTATTACAGCGAAGCAGCCGGTCCCCGCTAGTTTTCTCGCTGCGAGCGAAATTGCCGAAAACCGCTGTCCTAATCAAATTTCCCTCGAGCTCGATTTCACGATTCACCGAGAACGACTATCCTCTCTCGATTCGACCGTAACGTATGGCGTCGTAATTTTATCGTAGGCGTTAAGAACGCTGTTATCGAACAGCTCGTTCGACGGTTGTCCTCGGTAACGAGTCGAAAGGACGCGAAATTTCGCTAGAGGCTGATAACGGACGACGAAAGCGAAAATAAACGAAAGGAAGAAGAGACTACTGTCGCGTCGGGTAAAACGGTAGAGGGTAAGGAGTACAGCGGGTGGCAGCAGGCTAGAAGCTGCAAGCTGCAGGCGACGCGCGACGAGCGACACGCGACGCGCACCTATTCCCCGAGCGACTCTGTTTGGCCCGATTCCTCGACGGGGGTGCGCGCACGCTTGGACGCGCGCACGCGCATGCGTCCACCTGGAAAATTGTTTGATAACGGCGGGTGCCTGGAGGTAGTCAGTAACGCTCGGAGCGTCTTCGCGTCGTCACGTTTTCGTCGTCGTTTTTTCTCGCGGTTCCCTCCGTTGGCTATCCTTTCGTACGTTAGCCAAGAAATCGCTAAACACTCTATCCTTCGACGAAACGAACTTTTCTCCGTGTTATCGTCGTCGTTTCTCGTCGATTCTCGTCGATTCGCTCGCGTCGAACCGTTCGATGTCGACGCACGCGGATTCTTTGGTTTCCGCGGGAACGAAAGGGCCGCGAGGCGTTTCGGTCTGACCGCGTGAGGAGCGCGAGGCGAAACGAGATATCGAATGAGGAGCCACGGGAACGAATCGGTGCCGCGGACGGAGAAGAACCGATTCTCGACGCGGGACTGAGATCGTCGAGGATGCGATTACGTTAACGCTCGCTTTCACGATCCCGTCGAGAGCGAACAATCGTCACGATCGATCGACCAATCTCGTACACGATGCTGATTCTTTTGCTCTTGTTATTAGCAACGGGCGCACCCGCCTCCGGTAAGTCGATTTCTTTCCCCTCGATTAAATCCGATCGCGCGTCAACTTTGCACGCGCCCGGATCCACGTGGAATACGGGGAACGAAAACACGAGACGGTCGAATTGCCGAAACGCGAGCGACGCGTCGTTCGATTGCGCAAAGTCACGCTACTAAATCAACGACAAATTAATGCGGCCTAGCATTGTATGCTAAAATTTGCGTGCGCGATCTAACTCGATACGACTTTGTCGCACCGACATCGAAGCGGTCGCGAAATTGTTCCGCGAGTCGTCGCCGCGAACCGTCGCCGCGAACCATCGCCGCGCGGAAACCGACGACACAGCGTCGGCACGATGCGATTTCGAGGGAAACGGTGGCAGTCGTTTGAAAAGTTGAACCGATGACATTCGCGCACTTGACCGGAATCAGAGAACGCGATATCACCGCGTCGCGTGCAACATCGGAATCGCGTGATTCCGATGCAAGCTAAAAATCGATACTTGCCCTTCGCTCGGCCATGCACGTCCACGCGTACTTCTCGTCCCGTTTCTTTCTCGCCCTCTTACGCTTCTCTCGCGCGATACCTGTGCATTAACGCGATAACGTGGTCACGAGCGGGCGAAATTCGCGATGACGGTGACGGCGTCGACGGTTAAAAAAATCGGAAGATTCGCGCACGGCGAGCAAATTCATTAACGGCCGTTCTAACGCGCGCTCGTCTCGATTAATTACGAGATTCTAAGCGCGCGACAGCGTATCTCGAGGAAACGCGATATCACGCGAAACGGTCGTTTAACGACAGGTAGACACGCGAACGCGCGCGATCGAACGATCGATGATCGTACATCTCGTTCCACGGAAAAGACGGGAAAACGATCGCGAGATCGGCTTTCTGGTCGCGTGCGGTTCGCCGAGCGAGAGAAGAACGCGACGACCACGAACGTGAACGGTATTCGCGCGTTCGATTAAATGCACGACCGACGGGAGCGAGGCCGCGCGACCGATTAACCTGCGTACCCGCATACACGCGCGATCGTACACGTTGCCGCGAATAATTAACGAACATCGTGTCCCGAGACACCTTCGTTTACGCTCTTTCGGGATTAAGCCGGTATTATTCCGTCAGGTACGTATCTTCGACGTACAAGAAGAGTCCTCCTGACAGATACAATTCTCTCGAGACGTTCTCGATCGACCAACACGAGATTAGATTTGCCAACGTAAAAATCCAACGCGGTCGAGTTCGTCGACGAATAATCGAATACGCTACGAGATGGAAATTTCGTAACGCGAATTCCAAGTATCCGATTCACCAACAATTTCGACGTTTCTCCGAATGCGGTAACTAGCTTCGTCAAGCTTTCGAACATGCACCGAACCTCCTTTATCTCGGCGGACAATACCGAAACCCGAACTTTCGAACGCGAACGTAACGATTCTACTTGCAGCTTTTACGCGGCAACGCGTAACACCGGTTTATGTACACCCTTTACGACCCGTTTACCCACGATGCTAGACATTACAGCCGTGCTCTTTCCTTTCTCTTTCCGCGATCGTACTCGCTCTCCACGAGGACCAGCGAGGACAGCGGCTAAAGTTTAAGCTTTAAACGAAACGTAATTATCTCGAAACGTTTTCGCCGTGACAGCGGACGCGTCGAAGCAAGAAGGTAACGGTAACGGTAGCGAGCGACGAAATACGAACCTCGAGGATCGCGTGCAACCCCAAAATCGTTAATCAACGCCGGTCTTAAAAGCAACCCTCGCCCTAACTGCAACGCCGATTCGTGATCGAACAAAGGAGAGAGTACAGAAAGAGAGAGAGAGAGAGCGTTACGCTCGTCTACGGACTCACGGTTCAACATACTCGACTTACACGAGACGAACCGGGCGATCGATTTTCCACGATCACAGCTCGGACCGTTTGAAAAGATCGACGAAGAGAAGGAACCTTCGATAAACTACAGTGGCATGCCTCGATATACGTTTATCGGGTTTACCGAAGCTCTACAGCTTTGATCGGCCAAAGACGCAGGGTCGATGTTTGGTTGGCCCGCGAACGTTTGTCCGTGTCGTCCTCGAGCAAACAACGATCCGCGTATATCTATGCGTCGTTCGTCGTTCGCGATCGCGCTTTGAAACGTCTCGTAACGAACGGTACGCGGTTTTTTCGGAACTTCCGTTCCCCGTGACACTCGAAGAACACCGAAGAGGAGGAGCAAAGATCTCGTTCGGCGAAATTAACGAAAGCCACGGCAACGAGTCGGTAATTCGTTAACGACGTAATTTAATGAAAGGTTTACTAGGAAAAACGTTAGGCGTATGTAGGTGAACCGACATCGACGATCCCACGGGGCTCTCTGTTTCGCCACACCCCACAACCCAAATACTAAAGTCACCGTCCTTCGTTTTTCCCTTTCCGCCTTTTCGAGCCGTCCGTCGAACGTACGATTTTCGATACGTAATCGTACGCGAGCGAACCGCCGTTCGGAAATGGCTCGTACCGTTCGATCGTTGACGATGGTACAACGATTTCGATGGGGCAATCAACGAACGGATGGCTAATTTAAAAGTCTAAACGCAGAGGCTATCGGCGGAGAGGGAGCGGCCAGTTGGCCGTTGGAAAGTAGAAGTCTGCGAAGGTTTGTTTCGGACGAACCAACCAGAGGTATATGCTAATATCGACGTCGACGATAATTAAACACGGATCCGACGGATTAAGTTGCCGGCGCTATCCGTTCGGAGAAACGCCATCGAAAATTTACGTTATACGCGTATCGTCTCTCGTTATTACGCTGCTTCCACGTACGAAAGCGCGCAGCAAAGGATCGTTGCTTCGCGTCGGACGAATGGTCGAGGAACGCTACTGGTAAACTCGAAGCTTTCGCTTACGATTTTGCCGAAGGCGGAACGGGCTGCGAAATATTTCGGTTATATTTATATATTTGTAGACACGTCCGATCGGTCCAAACGACGCTTCGTAACAGCGAACAACGTATTTTCTTTTCGACGAAGAAACGAACGACTCGCTAGCCGCGTCGGCGAGCGATCGGTGAACGACGCCGGTCGAGAAAATTAGTCATCGCAGTTTGTTCGTCGACTGTATCGTTTTCACGCTGCATCCACGGTATTATGACGCGAGATGTATACCGAGCAAACAGAATCGAGGTAGGCTACCTCTTGTCAACATCGGTTAGCTGGCGCGCGTTGCCTGGCGCGAATCGAACCGCGATCGAACGACACGCGCCGTAACCGTGTAAATGATTTTTCGAAGCGGTCGATCGTGACGTCGAGAAGCCGCGCTGCCTGCCACCGTCCTTCCGTATCGCGTTATACCGTCGCGATAAAGATAGTCTAACATTTGTTCGCGCTTCCCTTTTTTTACGCTCGAAAAGCGTACGCGCGTCGCGATAAATAATTTCTCTTTCCGTAAAGGTCGATCTCTTCCTTTCTCCCGCGGAAAAACGAACCGACAAATAAAAGACGAAAGCAAATACCAGGAATTCGCCGCGTCGTTCGAGTGCGGAGGACGGGAATATAAATGGGAAAACGCGTATATCTTGACCAGTTGGATTACCGGTGTACGAAAATCAAATCGCTTTCGAAGGAAGAAAGCCCGTTTCCTCGAAAAACGATACATCTTTCCCGCATTTAAAGCAACGACGCGCGCACCGTTTTCGAAGATTTTCATCCTCCCATTTCACCGCATTTTATTCGACTCGAACGGGCCGAAGAAACCGCTAAAGGATTAAAAAGTGGGCCATGTTTACCGTAACTTTGATTAAGCGACCGCCACCTTATGGCGATACGCTTACTTTACGACCTCCGAGTAAACTCGTTCGCGGAGAAAGAACAAAGTACGAAAGTCGAATTAAAGAAACGATCGATAACGTATCCTCGCGAGCTCGTATTCCGTCTCGCGGGACATAAATCTAACCGGCTTTCGTTTCGTTAAACGATCGCGTACGAGAACGGCTGGAAAATTAGGAAAGAGCGCGATAAATTTGTTTCGGGTAGGACGAAAGATGGTCGCGATCGTTGACGGCTTCGAAGCGCGTTCAAGCCTATCCCCCCCTACTACCCGGAGGAAGAGAAAGAAAGTGGAAAAAGCGATAAATATCTTAGGAGGAGATTTTAAGAAGGTCGTAAGCTCGTTGTTAGGACGTTAAAAGTTGGCCGAACTTTTGTTCGGGAAAGTAACCTAAAAGTAACGGCCGAGAAAAGTAACCTAAATATAGTTAAGCTATTTCCGAATTTTGTAGGACGCGGCGCTTCCGTGATCGGTAAAAGGGGGTCAAAAAAAGAAACCCGGGAATAATAGTCGGGAAGGGAGGAAAGCGTCGTCGCGCCGTTTATCGATGACACGGCCGCGCAGGTGTTTGCGCCCGTTCTCGCGATTGTCGCGCAAGTGTCGCGTGTTTGCACACGTGCTCTCTCGCTCGACTTTTCTTTCTCGAGCGACGCGCGAGAAGGATCGCGGAAACCGTACGAAAGACAGGGAATAAAATAAAATATATTCCTGCTGGAATCGATGTTAGGAGACGATGGTAGGGTACGGCACGGCATCGCACGGAACGACGAATCAATTTACAGGACGCGTGTATCGGGATCCACGAGGGTAGGGTGGCCGGCAAAGGGTGTCTAACCTCGCTCGACGCGAACTCGCACGCGGAAGGTCCTTGGAGATCGGCGAACGCGACAGAAGAGGGCTGTGCCGGTTGTATGGCTGCGCGTATCGTGTTCACGGTCTCTGTTTTCGGGAATTGTAACTCGACGTGCGAATAGGGTTTCCAGCTACAACGATCTCGTGCCCGCGTACGATTCGACGACGCGTCGAGGCCGCCTCGTTTTTCCAGCCGCGACTTTTACCGCGAATAAACGTCTACGCGGTAAACGCAAATGGTCGGACTCTCTCCCTTGTCCTTTTCGCGAAATCCTCTCTATCGCTCGTTAGCGGCGAAGCTAATCGAACGCTAATTATCGTAATAGCTGATCGTCGTTCGCGATAAATCGGTATCGCGATATTCGGCTCGATTCTGAAAGGCTTCTCGTACATCGCCGCCGAACGGAAGGTCGAAACGGCGATCGAAACGGCGATCGAAACGAGAGGGAAGTTGAAAAGTTCTCTGTCGGGTATTAGGCCAAGTTCGGAAAGCGTGCGTGTCTCGTCGGCGATTTTTAGTCGAGGACGCGCGCGCCGACGCGACGGAACTTTAACCACCTTCCGCGTATCGATTAAACGTTCACCTTGACACAGGTCGCGTTTCCACGAAATTGACCATACGCGAACCCTCACCGTTGAACTTTTCGATAGCGCGATCAAACGTTTATTTATGCCGTACGATCGAAATAACGTTGGCTACTCGTTCGCCCTTTCCTAAGCAACCGACGTCGTATAGCTCGCGAAGCGTGACAAACGTTTTCGTTTCAGATCTTTACTTTCCGCAGTCGAATTTGAGCATGAGATTACCGTACTTACCGCGAGACGACGGGAAATTTTCGCGAAACTGGACATTGCTCGAACTCAGGACGCTTCGAAACGATTCGACGGAACCGAAAGGAACAAACTATCGAATCGCCGTGCCACACGAATCGATCGCTTCGATCGATCCCTTTACGAACAGCCTGTTGCTACACGCTCTTCCGAAACGAGGTAAGTTCGGTGATTCGGTCACCGTTTCTCCCACACCGTTTCGCGTTATCGTTATCGATGTTCGCTGCGTGCTTCAAAGGCGGACCGGAACACGAGACGATCGTGGTGTTGGCGAACGAGACGATCGGCAACGAGGCTGCTTTGGAAATAAGAGTGAAGCCGATACGACTGAACAACGAACGAATCAACTGCACGGACTACGTACAGGTAATTCGAGCAACGAACCGATCGAGCGAATCGGCTTCGTACCTAACGCTACCTCGTTCTATTACAGGACATGTGCTTCTGGGACGAATCCAGCTACAAAATTTACGAGAATCAACCGATCACGATGATCGGCACCTTCGGACCGGCCATTTACGGGAAACTTTGCCCCAACTTTCGCGTGACCGACTATAAATTGTTAAACGGCAAGTGTCAACCGCCGCGACAAACTCCGACTCGACTTCGCGAAAAAGCTTAGAGCGTTTCGGTTGTTCTCCGTAGGGAGATTAAACGAGCTCGACTCGGTTGATCCGAGCGGACACGAAATTGTGCGGGGGCCGGCTACGGACTAATTCTACGGACTAATTCTAATCCGATAAATTGTAGGGACGGAGTACTTTCGCGCGACGAGCAACGAGCTGTACAGTCGCGTGGCTCTCGACAGGGACGCGGTGGGTCCACCGGGAGGTCCAGGACCACGGGTCGCCGTTCAACTTCAATGCGTCGTCTGGGACGAAATTACCGGGACACAGTACGCGCCGATCACCGTCATTCACGTAGACATTTTGGATCAGAACGATAACCCCCCTACGGTGCAAGGAAACGATTCCATCGCGATCACGCTACGAGACTTTAGCACGGTGAGTCGCGCTCGAATGCCCGAAGAATCGTACTTAATCAGCGGCGCATTGTTCTCCTGATCGCGTGGCATTGTTTCGAACGGGCCACGCGCGAAATCGCAAATTCTCGTGGAAAAGGACGCGACGAAGAAAAAAACCCCTCGGGAACTGATCTTGATTAAGCTCGGATCTCTTTCTTCGTTCGCTCCCCGTTCCCCGCGCTCTCCTGTGCGCCTAACAATTTTTTCTTCGTCCGACGCGACGCGACGCAACGCGACGCGACGCGACGCGACGCGACGCGCGGACAGTTTCTCCCTATTCGGAACGTTTTCGTTCGTTTCCACAGGGTGACAAGCTGGTGGACGACAACAACTTGATACTGAAAGACGCGGACGAGAAGAGCAGTAACAGTTACTCCGTACGCGTACTCGGCGATACTCACGACGCTTTGAACGTCACGTACAACGCTTTGCCGATCGAGCTTTCCGACGGAGTTTCTTACACCGCGATAATCACCAGTGAGTCCGTTCCTTCCGATCGCTTCTTTCTACGTTATCCTCGTTCGCTCGTTGTCGTAAATTTCATTGCCGCCGCGACCCTTAATCGCCGATCAGCAAATTATCCTTTTCCCGGCTTTTACAGGAATATCGGCGAAAACCACGCTCCTGCCAAAATCTCCGTACCGAGTGACTCTTCAAGCGAAGGACGAATCCTTGCTCCCAGGATACGGAGATAACACGGTGAGTTGTTCCTTCTCCTCTCGACGCTTTTCCTTGCACGTAAGCGCGTACATATTCGCCAGCGGGAGAAGGTAATTTAATCCGAACGCGACTCGTTAACGGATCAGACGGAGAAAGCGTTTGCTCGGTGGGCGCGGTTTCGAAGCCGATTCCGCGGATCCGGCCGAGCGAAAATTAATGGGAATCGTTCCGCGTGGAAATTGCTCGTCGGTGCTCGCGTGGGCGGAAGATCCTTATTATCTGTGCGGGCAACTTCCGATTTCGACGCATTAATCGTACGATTCACGCCCACCGTTGAAAAACCTCGTCGACGCGATACCGACGACGACGGTTCGACGAATTCGTAAAAAGAAAGTTTTTCCATTCGTTTCGTTTCGTTAGTTAAACATCTCGTTGACGTTCTACGGACCGGAACACCGTACCACGACCACGACCGTGCCGTCCGTATCCTCGAGACAACAATTCTCCTACCCTTCGAGCGTTCGAGTTGCTCGATTGGCGTCCCGGTACTCGCGGGTCGCGAAACCGACCAACGAGCCGCATCCCTCCACGAATTTCACCGTCCACGGATCGAGCGCGTTCGCCGTCACTGAACGCGGGGGCATCGTCTACGTGGCGGACGAGAATCTGCTGAAAACGGAGCCGTCGAATTTGCTGTAAGTGTTTCCCATTCGAAATTTCTTCGGAACGTGCCAACTTACAAGGTCCGACCAATCTCGCAGGCTGAAGATCAAGTGGAGCGAAAAGGATCAGGCCGTCTCCTCCAGGTCCATGAAAATCAATTTGACAGCAGCGACGAAAACGAGCCCGTGCGATCACGCGCCGAACGAGATCGCTCGTCCGCGTTCCTGCGCGAACGCGGAGACACCGGAGGACTGCGAATCCAGTTGCGGCGTCGCCAGCGGATTATACAGGTTACTACTTTCCCTCGCTTCGGCTTCGCCTTCGTCTTCGCTTCGCCTTAGCAAAAACGATCGAAACAGAAACGTTTTGACTTTTCAGTAACGGCAGTTTTTTCGGTCACTGTGTCTGGAGATGGAACAACAAATCGAACCAACTTTCGATCATGTCGGACCACTATCCTACCTGCTCTCCCGACTTGACTCACTGTCCCGACAACCGATGCGACGCCCTCGAACAGTTGGATCCTCGAATTTGCCCGCAAGACTGTACTCTCGAATGTAAACGTTCTTTCTCTTTCACGCCTTTTCTTCTCTCGTCCCTTTCGTGCTCTCTGACGACAACGAAACGTTTCAGCGGACGTACACTTTGCTCACATGAACGAAGGAGGTCGAGGAATAAAGAGCGGTTTGGGAACGTGCGCGTGCAACGATCAGCTGCAGTGTACCTGCAACGTGGACCGCATGCCGAACGACAACGGTGCTAACAGACGAGACGTTAAACCGCGTTATCGAGACACGGAAGAGGATCTTCTCGTATCCGGCGCGCGAAAAGGTTCGCCTTTCCAAATTCGTATTACCATTCCGTCGACAAGAATATTTCTCGTCACGCGTTTCCTTTTCCACAGCATCCAGCGGACCGTGCGGCCCCTTCTGTATGTTGGGCGTGATCGCGGGCGGCTTCTTTTTGCTCGTGGCGATCGTCGGTTCTTTCGTCACCTCGAGATACAGGTAGGTTCGTAAGTTCGCTTCGCAGCACGATGGCCGTTTTCAGCCGTTTAAATTGCCGGTAAGAATAATAGATGCCATCATCTCGAGTACCTCCCGTTCCAGCGCGTTGGAATCACGATTGAATCGTAACGCGAAACGTGACCAAACGACGAAAACGCGAAACGCGTTCGAGCGTTCGAGGGAGGAAAGTGTAGACGCACGTACGTGGGTGCGTGCGACAGCTGGAGAATCGGCAGCTGCCCGAAATCCAGATAATTTCCGAACGAGTCCTTTGTACTCTCGATCAACTATCCTCGCAAAGAGCAAACTACGTTCGTTCGAGGGACGGATATTCTTTATACTCGCGACGCGCAACGGACAGATACGTTTATCAACGACGCGCGTTATCGATCTCCTCCTAACCGAACTTTCGTTTTATCGGCAAACTGCCGTTCCTGCCATCGATGCCGTCTTTTCGCTGAAAGCGCATCCTTGTTCCCTTTTCGTTCGATCGTGAAAGACTTTTTTTTAAACGACCAGCTCTTTTTTAAACGCGTGCCATTATTCGCGAACGACGATAACCGTTTTATTCGTTGCCGAAAAAGGACTCGATCGCTTTCCGTTTCAGAATGGCCGCGAAAGAAGCGCGTCGAGAGGGCAAACGGAGAGTCGATCGCGACGCGAACGGGATCGGAGCTTTACCCTCTTCGGACTACATCGACCGAGGAGACGGCTTATTAGTCGGATTGGATACCTTTACCGCGGCCAATCGTCACTTTCTTCTTCCCAAAACGGATCCGGTAAGTTGAACGCGTTCGAGTCGTTCGTCATCGATCGACGCACCGTAGCGTCGGGAATCGCGACGTTGACATTTTTTCAACGAAAGGAGAAACGTACATATGTAAATGTATAGAAAAGTACTGTCGACTTCGAGGAAACCGTATCGAGCCTTCGACTATTAATCTTCTGACACGGTAAACGATTTCTCGAGAGGACGAGACCGGTAAATAACGAGACCGATGCCGTGAGCGAAATTCAACCGAGTAACCTACGTTCACGCCATTTTTCTCTCCTCCACCTACGCGCGGCCACGTTCTGCTCGTCCACCAAAGGTGGTCGAAGTAGCCTCATCGATCGTAACTAAGTAATTTGAAACGACTTCTCTTCTCGGCATAATTTTATCGTAGAAACTAGGAACGTTTCTCCTTTTTCGCAAGACGTCGATAAAGATAGTCGATCGCTCGTGTGATTAGCCGGATCCGAAATGGGAATTTCCACGATCGCGACTGAGCATCGAACAAGTGTTGGGCGAAGGAGAATTCGGCCGCGTACTGCGAGCCAAAGCCATCGATATCGCGGGAATACCCGGTCCCACCACCGTGGCGGTCAAGACGCTCAAGGAGAACGCTTGCGCTTCGGAATTGGCGGATTTGTTGTCCGAGTATCAGCTGCTGAAAGAAGCTCAACATCCGAACGTGATCAGACTACTCGGTGCTTGCACCACCGCCGGTGCTCCGGTCTATCTCATCATCGAATTCGCGGAATTCGGCTCGTTGAGGTGAGTAGTGCGAAATTCTTACGCCTTAGAGAGTAGTTTAGTCACGTTTCTAAATTCCATCGTTGTCGCCGTCGCGTCGCGTCGCGTCGCGTCGGGACAATAACCGTGCCGAGAGCGGAGATCCTCGCGACGGTACATTAATTAAATTCTTCTTCCCGCTGGTATTTTCGCGTACAAAGTGTTCGTGTAGAGCAGAGATACGGAAACGTTGCAGGAATTACTTGAGACGCAGCCGACACTTGGAATCCGAGGGAAGGCTCGGTGGTTGTCCGTCGTTGTCCAACGTCGACGGGGACTCGCAGGTCGCGGAGAGGAGGACGTCGACGACGATTTACTCGGTGACGCCGCGCGACATACTTTCGTTCGCTTGGCAGATTAGCAAAGGAATGGCCTATCTCGCCGACATCAAGGTAATCTCGTTCCTTTCGGGAGACGGTTGCTCGATCGAAACGGTATTTAACGGCGTTGTCCCGTCGCGAAGCTGGTTCACAGAGATCTCGCTGCGAGAAACGTGCTGCTGGCGGCGGATAAGGTTTGCAAGATTTCGGATTTCGGTCTAACGCGAGACGTGTACGAAGACGACGCTTATTTGAAGCGTAGCAAAGGCCGAGGTACCCATTTGTTTTCGACGAATCTCGAAATTTCGCGAAATTAGTCTCGTTCGACGATTATCTCTCGTAGTTCCCGTGAAATGGATGGCGCCGGAATCGTTGGCCGACCACGTGTACACCAGCAAGTCGGACGTCTGGAGCTTCGGAGTTCTTCTCTGGGAGTTGGTCACGTTAGGCGCGTCTCCTTATCCCGGTGTAGACGTGCACAATCTCTACAACCTACTGAAAGCCGGATATCGGATGGAGAGGCCAGCGAATTGCTCGCAACAGCTGTGAGTATTTATCGATTGCTCGCGAATCGTCGATAACCGTCGTTACGTCGCGCGAACTCGTTATATCGTTCTCAGGTACAAGTTGATGGTGTCTTGTTGGCACCAAGAGCCCAACATGAGGCCATCCTTCAGAGAACTTACCGGCCAGTGGGAGAAAATGTTGGAGGATAGCGCCGAATATTTGGATCTGAATCCGAGAACCGTTCACAATCAAGCATACTTTGCTTCTCTTCACGCTTTGGATAGTCCAAGCAGTACGTATCGGTCGATACCGTAGTTCTTTGGTAGACGATCGTTTTCACGAAAATTATCCGCGACAGGTTCTGGCAACGACGTCACGGACGGATTCGATGGCACCGAGACCGACGTCGTCAACTACTTGGAGAAACCGTCCCGCGACGCGGTAACCAAATGCGACAAGATAGACAAGCTTGGCACCCTCTGGCACGAACCTATAGCCTCCTTTCCGGAAGAACCCGTGAAACTCTTGTACGCGAACGACCCTACGACCAATTTCGGCCTCGATCATTACGAGAGTCCGATCAAGTTCAGAAACACCAGCGTTACGAGTAACAGCGAGAACGACTTGGTCACTCCGACGAACGAACGGTCTCGTTCCTACATCGACATGAAAGGAAAAAAATCCGCGGAAACGGAAGATCTTCTCGCGTTCGTCGCCACGAACGACGACGAGACCCAGCCAGAACAAGATAACCCGGTTGAAAAATAATAGGCGAACGATCGAATCGATGAACGACAGCACACGTTAGAACGCGCAAACGATCGCTCGATAGATCGAAAATCGATTAAACGTTTCGTCGTTTACTCGCCTCTTTGCGCGCGTAAACGTCTACGTCGCTTCGTCCTATGGTATTTTTTCTCGGTCAACGGCACGACGAACGATTACGAAAAGCTAATTAATCTCGAATCGTTAGAAACTGCATCGTTAAACGTTTACGCTTCCGATCAAACTTTTCCATCGCATAAGGCTTCCAATTTGTACGCGTGCACCGAATAAAAGTACGACAATCGAATGCTCGAGCGAGCGAGCGAGCGAGCACTACTCCGAGATTTCATTTTCGGTCGATGTAACCATATCTTCAGAAGACTGCGTTTCCGTACCTTGCCGAATAAAATTCGTCCTGTTTCCATTCGTGTACAAAACACGACATTCCGTCGCGTTAGTTCGTTACCGTAAACGAGTACGAATTTCATTCGCGCGACCCTCTATGTTCGCTTATTTTCCATAGTCTTCGGCACGAACTATCGCCATAAACGTAACCGTCAACGTCGCGTTTACGTAGCGTGAGCTGGACCCGCTGATCTCACGCTTATACGCGCACACTAAATAAAAATGTACGATAGATTTGTAAGACGACGACGAATCAGCGGTTATAAATGTTAAACCGTGGCAAACTGATACAAACAATTGTACTATAATAAAAAAATATTGATATTCATTGACAAAAGATAAAAAAAATCGGTACATGTACAAAAGTACGCGTCTGAAAAAATTGGCTCGCAAAGAAATTACAAATCCAGTAGATTTATATTGAACGCGTTGTCGCGGATCGTCGATGATTTGCAGAGACGCACGCGTTCGTCCTCTCCGTTTTCTCTTAATAAATCGAAATTGTCGAGAACGATCTCGTACGAGCGGGGTGTCGCGTTATCGCTAGATATGGCCGACGTGGAAATAAGACGGCTTGGCAGTGTTGTACCTTCCTGGTTCCCTGAAACAGCGAAATTTCTGAGATCGATGAAAAGAACAAATTTATCGATTCGGGCAAACTCGAATTTCGTAGAGACTAACCGGTTTCTAGCTTCTCTGCCGAGACGCTCGCGTCTTCTCTCGATATTTCGCGTTCCGCAAACTTCACGCTGCCCAACAACTCTTTATCGGACGCGAATGGAAAGCATCTCGCGCGTTCCATCTCGTGAATTATTTTCACGAGTTTCCGTAACTCTTCCGGTAAACGAAATCTCCTCAAGTGTCTCGTCTCTTCGGGTACGTCGTCTACTTTACAATACGGTAAGTGGACGATATAATACCTTTTGTCCTTTAACGATATATTCTCCTTGTTCAGTCTTAGAAAATGATCGTCGGTACTTCGATAAGCGCTCATGGCAGATTTCTTAACCGGCGGAGACGTTACGACGAGTACGACGTCCGCTTTTCTAAAAGCGGTGTCGAACCACTGCTTCGGATCCTACATTCGATCGAGCGAATCGTTAATCCGAAACCTGCTAACGAACAAACACCGACTTCGATCGGTTACTTTACCATTCTTGATACTAACTTTTCCGGCGGTATCCGTGATATCGGGTTCATCTATCATGGCATTTACGTGACAAGCTTTCAAGTATTCGGCCAACCGGAGCATCACGTTTACGTGCGACAGACGACTCGGCGAATATACCAACAAACATTTTGGTCTTTCTCTCTTTATTTTCACTGCAAAGTTGCCAAGCGGTCGATTAGAATCGCAATTCAAAGGAAAAAAATAAAAAAATCTCTCGCTTAGAAATATACGGCATTACGTGTTTACCCTTCTGGTACAATTTGTAAAGATGATAAAACACGTACAGCGTTACGGGTGGGATCCACACGGTGCTGATGATCATGATCAAAAGACGGTTGTACGTGTTTCCTGTAAAGGTACGAAACTCAGCGAAGAACATACAACGATTCGTTTACATCTCGCATCTCTTACGTATAACGATGCAAGGTGTAGTGCTGTTCGCGCATCCATCTTCTCCGCAGTCCGGATGTACGGCAGAAACTTTGAAATAAAACGTACCAGCGTGTTCGGTAAAATCGTACATAATCTTTTGGTCGTCCGAAGCGGACAATTGAACGGTGTTAGTCACGGAATCGGTGTCGTTGTTAATCCGCCAAATTCTGTACTGTGTTACGTTGTACGATTCCGGTAAAGGTTGAACGTGCAACGAAAAATATGGTTCGTAGCTGACATCTATATACACGAACGGCTCATAGTCCTTCAATTTCACGCCTTCGTCTAGAACGAAACGCGTTCAACCGACGTTTAACAGAGAAAAATAAGCAGTCGCGTTCGTTACTGAAAATTCATCTTTTACGCTTACCGATATTTTTATACCTAGGTACGATGAAAATGTATCGTTTACCGTACTTGTATCCTTCCCCGGTTACGACGTACTCTAACTTGTAAGGAAGAGTTTCGTAAGTTATGCCGCTAAATGGACAAGAGACGTACAATTCCCTGTTATCTGATCTATCGTTGTTAAGCGTTATGTTTCTATACGCCGATTGGCTTTCGTTCAATAGATTTTTATAACACGTATCCAGACCTGTTGCGCGAAACACGCGTAGAAAGATGGTTGTTCGATTTCGCTCAAAAAACAATACAGTGTTGATTCTTACCATAGAAATCTGGGTCGGTAACGCTTAAATTAAACGCCGTTGATTTACTACCATTTTCTTCGAACACGTATGCCCGTAAAGTAAATTTTGCCGTTAGATTTTTCGGAGGTTCCCGGTTCGCGTCCTTGAACCTTAGTTTAGGACAACCTACAATTTTTCGGCATACCAATAGAACCATTTCGACGATAATATTAAGCGTATTCGAACGAATATACAAAATACGTACCGGTATCGAGTTCGACCTTCTTCACTAAACACCGAGCTCCGAGCGGAGAAGCAGAATTGTTCTGTAAAAACAAACGAATCGTTTAGCAAATGACAGATCGTACAGAATTATTACGAGGTAAAGATAATTGATAATGGTTACTTCGAGAAACTGGCAGTAATCCGAAAAACATTTGAAAGCCGTGACGCTTCCATGGCAGAAAGAAAAAAGTATCACGAAACTGACGAGTCTTTGCATCGTAAGGTTATAATCGGTATTCACAACAACCACAACAATCTGACACGAACCTTGCCGTCGTCAACATATTCGTATCGTGAACCAAATACCAACAGCTGACAAATGTTTCGATTCTTTCACGATACGATTCGACATTTAATCGTCGCAATCTGCATTTTTTCGTTGCATAAACTTTGTTCGACACGGTTGAACACGATGAAAAGTAAAACACGATAAACCACCGTTACGTTACGACACTCGCGTATGACTAGAACGTTATGACTCACGGCTTTATCGAGAACGCGCTCTAGCGAGTGCACTCGAAATCTTTTGCCGAGACTACGTACTCGGTTGCCTTCGTTGAGCTCTACCCGAACCGAACTACGAACTTGGCTATGTCGACACCTCTTCTTCTACCTATCTTATTCTTTCTATCCGTATTACTCTGTAATAAAGTTGCGGGATCAGTGTAACGCGCGTATACGCGATATGGCTGCATAACGTTTCTTTATTCGGTCAGTTTATACCCCACGGATCTCGATCTCGAAAGGGATTTTGGGTATTATGTTTAAATTGTATAAATAACGAACGCATACACACTTGCTGATTTATATCCATTTTATTCGACTCGTTCGAATCCAATTTCCTTGAAATTTCCTTGAAATTTCCTTGAAATTTCCTTGAAAATGAACAAATTCTTATCTTCCCTATTATTCTCGCGGTATAACAGTTCTACATACATACATACATATATCTCAGGTACCCAAATACGCTAAAGTACAGACGTTGTATCGAAGCAAATTCGACGTTCGCGCATCAACGTCGGTTCGTAATTGAATAATTTGAGCATAACTCGTTTACGCTACAAGTTCGAGCCTCGTAAAACATTGTAGAGTAAACATGGAAGTTTCCTATCGCGCGGGAAACAACGACGAGAAAAAGACGATTGAAATCTTTAAAGAGATTTCCTGTACGGGTTGAAGTGCTTTTTAAGACCTTCCCAGCATCTGTAATAGTCGTCGTCCAACTTGTTGCAAAGTTTCGCTGCCCATTCGGTTATCGCCAAGCTATACGACGTTTCGAACATGAAAGCTTGAGTTCCATCGGCTACGCGCTCCGGTTTAAGCTCGCAGTTCGAAGCGGTATCGAAACAACGCGTATCCGGTCCGTGAGGCGTCATAATAGAGTGCAGCGATGCCCCGCCTGGATGAAAGCTGTCCTCTTTAGCTTCGTACTGTCCCTTGATCAGGCCCATAAACTCGCTCATACAATTTCCTGAAGGTCGAAACGCATCGTTTGATCGTCGGAACGCTATAGACGCGTACATAGGGTGTCCCGTGAATAGCGTACACCGTACAATGCCAGCGACAACGCAACGGAAGGAACGCACGGCACTTTTACCCCGATCAGTTTCGAGCGTTCGCTCGTTGTTCGTCTTTAAAACCAAGTCGCCAAGTCGCCAAGTCAAGAATTTCTCGTTCGTAACAGTTTATTTGTATAGTAAACTAAGCAATCTATTAGACACCCGCAATCTATCCGCATACGCGCAAAGTAGGTCAGAGAGAAATAAACACGCGACTACGGTCGAGAAAAATGGTAGGTGTCGCTCGCGAAGGAAAGGCAAAATTGATATTCGGCGAAAGAAAAAAGAAAAGTTCTCGATCGATATCGAGGGAGAAAATTCCGAGTTTTCACCGATATCTCGGTTAAGCGACTTTTAGAAGCGGTCTAGCGTAACGGACTGGATATCGAGCAACGACGGATAACGTTGGAAAAGCGGCAGGAGGCGCGACGTCCGCAATTACGCGTTGTTATTTCGTTTAATTAGGTAGGACAGCGGGAAGCGAGAAACGAGAAGAAAAGGAACGGCATCGAGAAAATACTTACGATGGTAATACGGCGGCCGGAAAGTGTGCTCTTGCACGGACCATCGAGGAGGGAATATCACGAAATCGGCCGCAGCGGTGCCAGCTTTTGTCGAGGGACACGTCAGAACGGTGAAAATCGACGGATCCTGCGACACCGCGAAAAACCATCGATTCGATTTACTACGTTCTACGAGTAGAACCGCGAGGTTACAGCACGGCTACTTACGCAATGATCGAACGAAACCGTATTGACGACCATGAATTTCGCGAGGTCGTATTTATACGGAACGTAATTTCCGTGCCAGGCCACTACATCGAACGGGCTGTGGCGTTGTCTGGCGACGTACAACTTACCATGGTACTTGCATACGATCTCGTAATCGGTTTCTCGATCTTCGTAAACGGCGACCGGCGTTTGAAAGTCTCGCGGATTCGCCAGGCCGTTTGCCCCTGCACGATGATCGGATCGTTAACGCGCGAACGGAAGAGAAAAAAGAATCGATTCGTTACCTATCGGACCCAGCTCCGGCAGTTGAAAATGATCGTCGAACACCTCCAGGATGTAACCACGGGACGGTCCAAAAACCGTAACGTTGAATCGCATGCCCTGTTGAATCACGCATATCTCGTTCGGTTCGCACAGGATCTTGCCAAATTCGGTGGTTATCACTAACGCGCCTAATTGAGGCACTGCAACAACCAACCAATTTACTTGGATTCGTTCGACGAACAGGGTTACAACGATTAATAAAACGTAGCGAAATTAGTAGGATACAACCGTTCGGGCGATGCGCCGTTAGAAAAAGAGTGGACGCTAGGGGGGGGGGGGGGGGGGGCTAGCAAGAAACGAGCGGTTCGGGGAGAACGAAATCTACGAGCAACGAAGAAGGAAACGAACCGATAAGAAAATCTCCGTCCGCGTTGTAAAGAGCTCTGTCCCGCATGGACGCGTTGCAGAGATACACGTGAATCGCGACGCCCTGTCGAGCGCGAAAGTCACCGGCGCCGCATATCGTGTGCAAACCGTCGACAAAGTCTACCTCGACGGCCTGTCTGGTCGGCACGTCGAACGGTTTCCATCTCAGCTGCGAACAGAAAAGAAGATTCGAGCGGTCATCCAAAGGGTGGTCGTCGACCAACTGCCTTACCTGATTCGGTGTCTGAGGAGTCGCGTCCCATTCGTAGACGAGACGAGTATCGCGGCCGATCGGCGCGAACGGACGATGGACGACCGACGGTCTGATCCGATAGAACCAAGAACGTTTGTTTCGAGATCGAGGAGCTGAAAATTCGACGAACCCGATCGTATACGAATTCGAGATGTCGCTGACGCGACGCGAACTTACCGGTGAACGCCGTACCGGACAGTTGCTCCGCGTACAGACCGTAAGGACACTTTTGAGGATTGTTTTGGCCGACGGGCAGAGCGCCGGGGCAACGCTCGTCCTCGCTGGAAAACTCGCAGCCAAAGCCCGTTAAGTACTGAAACGAAACGAATTCGATGGACCGGAAGAGCGAATAAGCGCGACCAAAGGGGTCGCCTCGTTGTTCACGTACCTTGAATTCCGTTTTCATCGCGCCTCCACCGTTTCAGGGAATACACGAGCTTTCTCGCTGACCGTAACCTTTTATATATACGCGAACGACACTGGCCGTCCTTAGGAGATACGTAATCGCAAAGAGATCGTAATTATGCAAAGAACGTGTTTACGCGTTGTATCGACCAATCGCGTGGCCGCGTGCTCGAAGGCGCGACTCGTTAAAACGCGCGGTCGACGCACGTTTCGAAGTCAAAAATTCCACGCGTTATGAAAATTTATCTCCGCATCGCGTTCTCAAGGCGAGCCTCCCGTTCCTGTCCTCGCTAATTTACGTTCCATCCTATTCGATTCGATTCTCGATTCGATCGGTTGATCGGAACGCTCTCATCCGTCTCGCCTCTTTCGCGATCGACGCGTGCCGACGACAAAAACAAACGTACGGATGCGGAGGAAAAAAAGGGGAACGACGAAAAGTAGAAATTTTCCTCGTTCGAGGCCTGCAATGTTTGCCGAGAAAATTTCCATCGGTTTCACGAGGCTAACGCGAGGGAACGAGTTTCATCGAACTATTTACGAGTCGTACGTAGAATAAAAACACGTTCCCTCGAATAATGATTCACGATCGGCATATTAATCGCGAGGAGGCGAGGCAAGCAAGGAGGGAGCTGTTCTAATCACGATTCGTTCCTCGCCGTAAACACGATCCATGTTTTTGTTCGACGCGAAACGAGCGATACGTAAACGACGGTTGCAAAACCGCCGCGTTTCGTAACCGCGATCTCCTTTTGCACGGGTCCCCGACCCCGAGCAGCCTGTTCGTCGGTCGAAAATCGACGATCGAGACATCGTTCGCGTCCCCGGTCACGGTAAAAGGGAATCGAGTTATTTTCTCGACGTTTCGTCCGCGAAAGTTCCTCTCGAATCGGCAATCGCGATCACCGGCTAACGAAATGTCAGCGGAGTCGCCGACGACGGAACGAGAAACGATCGGCGACGGATAACGGCGAATACCGAAGAAAACTAATTACTCGTAATTGACCGCGTTACGAGAGTCGTTCGCGTTTCGAATCGGCGCGACGTGGCGCAACGCGAGGAACGAACGACTAGAACGGAAAAGTAGGGAGAGTAGGGGTCGTTTACAGTTAATCGAGAGAGATCCAGCGAACGCGAAGGAATCCTTCTCTCGACGACGGAACAACCTTTCTTTTCTACTCGCAGAAACGGCAAACGCGAACGCATCTCCGAGCAGAGCTTCCGAACGGAGGCGATACTTTGCGCGCGTTCCACGACTTTTGCTCCGATTTACTCGTTTCCGGTTGAAGCTTGACACGAATGCTCGCGGAATCGAGTCTATCGCGATTCAGCGAACCTCGGCGAGCCGCGTTCAGCGAGACACGAAGAGGACAACGGAGGAAAGGGAGAGAAACTTGGAGAAAGAACGGCTGGGAGAGGGGAGACGAGAGGGGAGACGAGAGGCGATACGAAAGGACGGGACGCTGCGCGATTCGAAAGATCCTATCGACGGTAACTAGGTAGCCGAGAAGGTCCGTACCCCTACCAGGATAAAGGAGCGACCGGTTGGCCGGCTCTCGCTCGAAACAGGTGGGCCCCGAGTTGCCGCGAGTCGACTCGAATCGAATCGAATCCAGTCGAGTCGAGTCGAGTCTCGGTCTGCCGCTTACCGCGCGCGGATCGAGTTCGTTGTCCGACCGGTCCGGCACGCGTCGTTTTCGGCCACGAGGAAAAGTCCCACTCGATTATCCGAAATACGCGTATATAAAGCGGTCGGTTGCCGAACCGTTAGATCGGCCGCCAGTTTCCTTCCATATCGCGCGGATCGCCGCTCTCGAGAAGGATCGCGCGTACCGGCATCGCGGCAGCAGTGCGCCTTCCGAAATTCTGGTCGCGACGAATCGGTTGATCGTGGACCATCTAATTGGATTAATCGATTCGCTATCGAGCGATACTTCGGTTCCGCGCGCGACGTCCATCGTCGCGACGCGAGCAAGCGTCCTTACCTCGATATTGCATGGGTGTACACGTAAGTGAAACGAAACTCGACGCGAGGAAAAATTGGTAATTCGACGCGACGTCGCGAAGAAAATCGGTGAAAGGCTAAGAACGCGAGGTCCGTATAGAAGCGCGCTACCAGTTACGTTCGGTACCGCGATCGACGGATCGCGTCGTACGGATCGACGTAAATTGGAGCGGAGATCGTAGCGGAACCTTTCCGTTCTATTTGCCGTACACGCACGCGCGTATATTCGGTACGCGCGAATCCTCGAACCCCGGTTTCGAGGATCGCGCCTCGCGTCGAACGGGATCCTTAGCCTCGTTGCTCGCTCGACGCATCGTCGCGACGCGTTCTCGCGGAAGCCTCCACGAGAGGCTTGTCGTTTCCGACAAGGGTAACTCTCGATCGTGTCGCTCGGCTGACGAAATCTCGTAAGAGCAGGGCTTCGAGCGCGTTTATCTCGGTTATAGCCGGTTTCGTTCGTTCTTCCGTGTAGAAAGTCGCCGCGCAGGAATCGCGAGATTCGACTTGTCGCGTTAACGGTCCATCGCGACTTCCGAGCCGGCTCGCGACTAACGGAGAAACGCCGATGTTCCGTAGGAAACGAACGAGGGATACCGTACCGATGTCATCGGCAGAATGGCCAGGGATCGTTCCGGTTCGGAATATTCGGAGAATATGAGCGACGCCACGAGCTGCAGTTGTACGACGGGTTCCGTCGACGAGGCTAGTAAACACAGAGGGTCGAACGCGCGCGTCGCGGCTTTCTCGGTCGAGAGATTCGCCGTCGTCGTCGGCGTCGTCGAACTCGCGAGATCGACGTACGCGAGACGAATCGGGGTAATCGACGACGTCGAACGATAGGCGAGCTCGAGGATCGAGACGCGAGGTATGCCTCGAGCGAGCGCGAATCACTCTTCCGGAAGAGCGTGCGAGAGGTATGCGAGACGGCGGCGTCCGATAATGGTAGCTGGTGTTGTGCTGGTTTCAGTGCTCGTTGCGCGGTTGCGGCATGTTTCAAGAACCGTTTTTCCTCCATCCGCCCGGCTCTAGACCTCGCGATGGGATCTACATCAATCCGATGAGCGCGTACATCGGCGAGCCGGCCAAACCGAAGGACACGGAATCCTTCTACCTGCACAGTCCCCACGATCTCGTGTATACCAGGATCACGAGGTTGTTCGCCGATACCGACAAGCATCGCCACACGGACAAGAAGGACGATTCTCTGACCGGTAAGTGGCACGCTCGACGCCGTCGCGTCCTCGTCCTCGCCATCCTAGCCATCGCTGCCGCTGCCGCTGTTCCGTTACTCGGTTCGCGCGACTACCGATCCTCGCCGACTACCGTCATTTTTAACGGCACCCGATCTTCTCTACCGGTCGATTGCAGTGAAAGTGGACGTGCACGTGAACGATGCCCTCCTCGACCGGCCGTCCAGCGGAAACGGTTACGCGGTCAAGTCGGATATGGTTCGCGAGTCGACCGAGCACGCGTACGAGCAAATCTGCCTGCGCCAGGAACCAGAAGTCGCCGGCGTAGCCACGCTGGCCCGAAAGAAGGCGGCCGACAACGCATCCGACGGCAGGTACGAGAGCAAACGTTCGATTCGCGACGTCGCTGTCGTCTCTGGCGGCCTTCGACCGATTCTTCGCCACGGACAGCCGCGTCGCGAATCTCGCTCGATCTCGCTCAATCTCGCGAAAACGAATTTCAGCCGTTCCCGAAAGCCCGATCGAAGATACAGCAGATCGAGTAGCGCGAGCGAGTCGTCGAACGCGAGCAGCGAGGTTCCCTGCTTCTCGTCCACCGCGTCGACACCCTCGCTGTCGCGAAACAGCAGCAACGAACGAGTCGGCAAGAACGCGTCCACGAGCCACGGTACGTTGCGATTCGGCCGCGATCGATTCGATTCGAAAGGAAATTCTAACGCGGCGACGCGGTCGGTTTTCAGAGAAAAAAGATTCGACGAGTTCGCGAGTAGAAAGCGAAAAGGAGATCAAACCGGTCAGCAACGGAGCTAGGTAAGTAGGCCGAGCGATAAGCGACCGCGACGGAAAACCGAAGAGAGAAGCGATCGAACTCGACTGCGATCACCTCGCGGATCGTACGAATCGCTCTCTCGATCGATTATCGAGCGGTAACGTGGTCAGAATGCCAAGAAAATTCTTTTCCTTCCATCGCGCGCGTTGATCAGTTTCGCGAAGCCACCGCCGCCACCGCCGCCACCTCCACCGCCCGACAAAGAAGACGCCAAGCAAGTCGCGGAGACGACCGGCCGAGACGAGAAGAAGGAGATCTGCAACCGCGATGCCAGGACCGAGAGTGGCGTGTTCGCGTTGTCAGGTATAGTCCTCCGAGTCGATTCGCCGGGACAACGTCATTATACATGTACATATATATATCGTAAACGATATCGGCGATATATCGTTTACGATCGCGAGTACGCCTCGCGAATCGCCTCGACGACCACTTACTAGACCATGCCGCTCATCGGGCATATAATACGCTTACCTGGATTTCACTTGCCCGACCTACTACGATTCCTTCTCCCTACCGCGCTTCTGTTTCGGAACAGCGACCAACAAGTCCGACGTATCCTGCGGCGAGCACCGCCAGCCGGAAGCGCCTCCTGCCAGTCCACCGGCAGACGCCGAAGAAATTAAGGCGAGTCAAACGTCGCATCTGGTGAACAAGCATATGGTGTTGCCGTTCATACCTCCGAAGTTCGCGAACGCGGACTCGAACACCTTGCTCAAGCCGTCCGAGTACCTCAAGAGCATATGCAAAGCTTCCTCGAGAAACAGTCTGTCGAAAGCAAGGTCGGTCGCTCGACGTCGCTTCGCGTCGTAAGTTCTTTCTCGTTCTCGTTACGTTCGAACGTCGACGTTCAAGGCAAACGTTCGCAGGTCGGTGGATAACTTGGACATACAGAGCGGACGAAACGATCGGAGGGAGATTGGCCCCGGATCGGAACGGCAACATCGGCGTGGAGAGGAGCTCGAGCTGGAGGGGGAGGAAGACGAGGAGGAGGACGAGGGGGAGGAAGAAGAAGAAGAGACCGGAGAAGCAGGAAAGGGAGGAAGAAAGAAATCCGCGTCGGGCCCTCCGCCGCCGCCGCTGTCGCCGCTTCAAAAATCGCGTCGCAACGGCGAGAACTTGGCCGCTTCCGTCGACAACGGCAACACCGAATCGGAATCCCCGAAGAATCCGCAGCCTCTCGCGACCATCAGCATCCAAGACTTAACGAGCATCCAGCTGCGAAGAACCAGCGCGAAAATGAACGCGACGAAAACGTTTTCCGCGCCGCCGCCTCGAAGCGTCTCCATGACCAACGGTACGTACACCGAACGAAACCCTAACCCCGATCGAACGGTATATTTCCCCCGTTCTCAGTTTCAGAGTCGTTCTTCGTTCAAAAGACCGACTTGATCGCGGAACTTAAGCGAACCAAGGACATTCCGGGCATCAAGAAGCTGAAAGTCGAGATGGCTCGAGTGGAGAAGACGCAAGAACAAAATCTCATATCGGAGATCAACAAAGCGTTCAACGTTTCGAACTTCGTCGACCAGGTAAGCACTCTGTTTAGGCTGGTTTTGCGCAGGTTTCTCTCTAGATCGATTTCTCCCTTTTAGATCCCGGAGAAGGACAGTTCCGGCAACTTGATACCGATATGGAAACGGCAAATGTTGGCTCGAAAGGCTGCCGAACGAGCGAAGAAAGAGTTGGAGGAACAGATTGCCAGAGAGAACGAGGAGAGACGACAAAAGGCGATTCCCGCTTGGAAGAGGCAACTCCTCGCGAAAAAGGACAACGAGGAAAAAAGGTTTGTTGTCCGCGATCGCGATTCAACGCGCAAAATAATCGAACGTCCTCTGTACCTTCTCGCGCAGACTGAACCAAGCGCAATCGGCGCAACCGGTGCAATCGTCGCAATCGGTGCCAGCGACGCCAACCGAGGCGACTCAAGCGAAGACGGACGCTTCGTCGGCTTGTCCGCGGACGGCGCACCGGACAGAAAAGACGGAGGACAAATCGGAAGGCGAGGAGAAGAGAAACGAATCGAATCACGCCAACGGTCCGGACGACGACGGCCCGATCATACCCTGGCGAGCTCAACTCCGGAAGACTAACAGCAAGCTCAACATTTTGGATTGATTGTCCCGACATCGAGTAAAAAAGAAACGAAAGAAACGTGCGAACAAAACACAGAATGTACATAGAAACCAGTAAACTTTCTACCGATCACTTCCCCGCCTGCATCTGTTCTTCGGACGTTGTTCGTTCCCTAACGGTTCAATTTGTTCGTCGTTCGGTTCCGAAAGCGTTGCCAGTGCCGTTGTTCCACGGTATCTGGCCGACGCTCGTTTCTTTCCCGGCTATTCGAATCGTCGCGGTAGCGAACGTTCTTCCACCGCGGCGCGTCGGTAACCAACCTTAACGGTCCGCTCTCGAAACGGGGGAATATACTCGCGGGGACGAATAGGAATAGAAACTTGATGGCAAACGCGGAGCAACGCGCGTACAAGTACGAATAGGTCCGAATAGTCGAATAGAAGCGATCTGACAGTGACGCGACTCGTCCGCCGAGCCGCACGGCCTCCTTCTCTCTCTCTCTCTCTTTCACCGAAATCGTTCGAAATATCTTCCCGATTGTCTCTCGGATCGCGAAAACACCGTTCAACGTCGCCCGTGAAATCGAGCGTCGGACTAACTTTCTCTTTCCTCCGACCGATCTTTCGCGCGCACCGCGCAAACGATGCCGTCCAACCGGAACATAAGAGGTAAGTTAAGCGACCACGACTTCCGAGCGAACGCGAAACTTTGCTCGGCCAACGAATTAACCTTGCCCCCCGATTACGCGTTCCGTTGGAAAATCGATCGGTCACCGCGTTCCATTCGCGATCGAAAACGTCGCTTCCGTAACGGAACGCCGCTGTGTTCTCGAAACGAACGCGTCAGCCAAGAAAAACGTAAATAGCTACCGGAAACGACCGCCGCTAAGTTCTGGGTGAAGGTCAGCCTCGCGAAGCTTCGGACGCGTCGCCTCTTCTTTGGCAACCGCATCGCCTCGACGAAACGAGGGAAATCGAACGGCAACTTTTCAGCCTCGTTTCGAAGAAGCGGCGCGAACCCTCGTCGAGTCGAATAAAATCGTCAACGAGACGAAATTGTTGCTCGCAGGGGTCGGAGATGACCCTTTGATTCGTTAATTCGTTCGTACATTCGAGATACGCGTGGAATCAGCCGTCGCGCGATCAGCGTTCAAGTGGGTCGCTCTATCTCTTATTCCGATTCGAATCGATAATTTCCGATAATTTAGTCGAAATAAACGAAAGAAATAGGAACCGTGCCTGATCCTTCGTTCGTCTACTTGCAGACCTGCTCACGTGCAGACAAGTATTAAACGTAATGGTGATACTGGGATTCATGTTGAATTACATGTTGCGCGTCAACATGACGATCGCCATCGTGTCGATGGTGATTCCGAGCAACCGTAGCTCGCATCCCAGCGAATACGACGTTTCCGACGAATACGTAAACGCCGCTTCGATCGACGACCGGAGCACGAGAACGACCACCGACGCGGCTTCCAAAAACAACGGCTCCGGTTCTTCTTTTCTGAACGACGGATCAATTACGCACGTGCGTCGCATTACTTTTTTCTTCCGCTTCCTTCGACTATTCCTTCGATTTCTTTCTATCCGAATCCCAAACTGAACTACGCTCGATATTAGATGCGATCCTTTCTGGAAATTTCTGTAGATATCGTGGGAGGGGAAAGCGAACGAAACGCGGTACCCGTGGAACGAGTATCAGGTGAATCTCGTGCTGGGAAGCTTCTTTTGGGGTTACATCTGTACCGAATTACCGGGCGGAAGACTCGCGGAAATCATAGGCCCGAAGAGGGTGTTCGGATACAGCATGCTACTGTCGAGCGCCATAACCCTGCTGACGCCGTTGTCCGCCACTTACGGATACGTGATGGTCGCGGGACTAAGAACCGTTCTTGGATTCATGCTGGTGCGTTTACCTTTTCAATTTTTTACGGCGTTACGAAACACGGCTCGGCCGTTCTCGTAACTGGCCGGCAACGACGCGTCAGAAACCGTCCGAAACGATTGCTTGAACGCAGGGAGTTACCTGGCCGGCTATTCAACCGATGACGGCTCGATGGATTCCGCCGACAGAACGAAGCAAATTTGTCTCCAACATGATGGGTAAATCGAATCTTGATTTTCCTCCGATTATTCGATAAATAAGGGAGCAGATTATATTCTGGCCGTTTGAACTACGTT
Organism: Megachile rotundata; assembly: GCF_050947335.1. Lineage (NCBI taxonomy): Eukaryota > Metazoa > Arthropoda > Insecta > Hymenoptera > Megachilidae > Megachile > Megachile rotundata. The sequence goes on from NC_134986.1 coordinate 21,639,757, forward strand.
CGAGTCGACGAAACTACGAGATTTCGTTACTTCGTTTCAGCTTCGTCCCTCGGTGCAGCGGTGACGATGCCGATTTGTGGATTCTTGATCGCGTCGGTCGGCTGGGAATCCGTTTTTTACGTGACCGGCGCGATAGGACTCGCGTGGAGCGTAGCCTGGTTTCTCTTGATATTCGATTCTCCCGCCCAACATCCGAGGATCTCCGTCGAGGAACGTCGATACATCGAACACGCGATCGGCTCCACCGCCACCACCAAGGTAATCGATCAAATTTTCGATAAAAATTTCGACTCTTTACCAAACATTTCCTTTTCAGCGATTGCCCGTACCGTGGAAGTCCATCTTCTTCTCGATTCCAGTTTGGGCCATCGTCGTCACTCACGTATGCAGCGTGTTCGGCTACTTTACCGTCGTCAATCAACTACCAACCTACATGAAATACATCTTAAACTTTAATATCAAAGAGGTTCGCTATCGTGCTCGCTTTCCGCGGAACTGTCGCTTTATTTACATATTTGTCGCTCTATCTTTTTTCATTTCGTAGAACGGGATGTTATCTTCTTTGCCGTATCTCGGAAAATACGCGTTCGCAGTGACGATGTCTGCTCTGGCCGATCATTTGGTGAAAACGAAAAAGTTGTCGATAACGACTATTCGAAAATTGTTCACCACGTTCGGTGAGTAAATGAGAAGTAACGTAGCCGCGCCGCTTTTATTTTCTCGCCTACATCTTGTTGTTGTTCTTTTTCGTAGCGGTACTGAGTCCGGGACTGCTGATGATCGTGCAAGCGTATCACGGATGCGATCGCGTCGCGTCGGTATCGATCTTCACCGTAGCTTTGACGATCAACGGCGCGGTAACGGCGGGATATCTAGGAAACAGCTTGGACATCGCGCCTAATTTTTCGGGGACCATTTTCGGCATAGCGAACACTTTTAGCTCGTTGGGTGGATTCCTTAGCAGTTACATGGTCGGCACGATAACTTACAAAAATCAGACCTACGCTAGATGGACCATCGTTTTTTGGGTTCTAGCTTCGACTTACATCGTCGGAGCTGTCGCGTTTGCCGTGTTCGGTAGCGGCGAGCTACAAAAGTGGAACAATCCCGAAGCGAACGAGGATCGAAAGAAGACGAACGACGCGGAGAAATCGAACAACGAATCCATATCCCTGAAAAATAAGGGTATCCCCTAATCAAACGATTTCGTCGCGTTCCGACCTCGAAACTTTTCTCGAAAATTAATCGATCGTTCGTACACGGTTTACGACCTATGCTCTTACGTGAAGCTTCTTTAACAGCGGGCCAACGGATGTAAGTCAGTTTCTCGGTAGCAGAAAGTTCTCTTTAAATCTTTGCGCGGTAATAACGCGAACTGAACGTTTTTTAATTTCGTATCGACGCACGATCCCGAAACAGCACCTTCTATCGGCTATCGTACGTTTTATCTTTCATCTCTGTGACTTTAAACGCGTTTAATACCTCTTAGCGTCGTCGTGCAAAGCGCCTCCTCGATGTACAGAATTTTGCGAATTCGAATTACTCGAATTTTTTGTCGCTAAACGGCTACAGCCTTTTTCCTTCGTACCGAAATCGCTACTACACGCGCTCGACCAAATTTTCCATATAAGCTCTTTTTTGCAAAACAAAACACATCTGTGAGAATGGTTTATGGTGACTCGCAAGAAAATTTGTTCTCGTTCTTATATCATTCTCTATATTCTATATTCTATATTCTATATCATCGACGGGATACAGTATAGCGCGAGAACTGTTCCGAACACGTAAGTCGCATCGTCGAACCCACTCGGATCCAACGAATATATTACAAACAGCATAAAACCAATATTAATAAATGTACAATAATATTAATAAATATTAATTAATAAAATCGATACTAATTGAATTTTTACGAAAATGGAACGAGTGGCGCCATCTCTCCGGCGAACAGGGTGAACTACACGGTTTTGAAACTGTAGTTTCGTTAGTTCTCATATTCTACCGCTAGATGGCGACACTCGAGACAGACCCCTTTAGGCTAATTAGGATTACCATATAAGGATAAGAATGGGTAAAAATTGATAATGGTTTGGTAAAGTTAAAACATTCCGAAACGAATTAGTCTTGAATTCGAAATGTCGGTTGAATTTTCACGAAAATCTCTCCCACTTATGCCGTTTTCATTATATTTCGTGGGTCCGACGATGCGGATTATGCGTCGAGATAGCTCCCATAATATACCGTGTATCGTCGGTAATACAGAGAATAAGCTTTTTTACAGAGAGTAAACTTTTTTCTCGGACAAACGACACGATTTATCGATTATCGATAACACCATTTATCGGCATAGACAAGTTTTCTGTTACGTTCGGTTCGTCGAAATCCGATGGCGGTAACGAGGCGTCGTTCGTCGACGAAACGTAAACAAATGGTATCGGGAAAAGAAAAAAGACGAACGAACGGAAAGGAAAGACGACGCAGGATGGCAGTTGGGACGCGGCGCATCCGCGTCGCATCCGCGTCGCGATGACCGGCGTAGAGGCGCCGCGCGTTGCGGTGATGCTCGCCGTGACGCGTGGCGCTGCGGCGCTTCGCCGTCATGCCAGGAACGCAGCATTAAGAGGAGCTGATTCATCTTCTCTTAGACCTCGTTGTTTACTTACCGTCTTCCCTTCCGTCTTCCGTCTTACGCCGTCCGGCGATCGTTCGTCAACTAATTCCTTCGACGTTTCACGCGTGGCACCGTAACCCCGAGTCGGTTGCGATTTTCGCGGGAAGCAGCGCGATTCGAATTTTTTTCACCGAGGGAAAGCGTGAAAAATTTCTACGAAACGATCATCGTCGCAAGTATCGGTAGGGAAATTTTGAAAGCGAAACGAGATCGGTTGCTCGGAAGTCGCCGATAAAAGAACAACGATTATCTCGTACGCACCGTGTTGTTTTCGAGCGAACGAGATAATATGCCGCTGATCGCGAACTGATTTTGGAAAGGGACAGAAACGCGCGTCTGCGAGAAGGTGAACGCGGCGATGAGCGCGAGGAGGAAGGAGAAGGGGAAGGAAAAGGGTAATAAAAGAAGGGCGTAGAATGCGAAGAATCCACGGACCGCGGTACCGAATTCAATCGCAATGTCGGACGGAGTAGGAAACTAGGAGCGCGGCGAAGGTAGCGCCGCGAAGAGTTTGCCGCGCGGGACCGCCCGGTCAAGCAGCCGCTTACCAAGGTAACAGGCAAACGAGGCGGTTACCAGTTTCGAGCCAGCCTCCTCGATCCGATGCTTCGTTGCTCGTTCCTGATTAACTAAGGTTTAATCAGCTTTACGAGCTAAACTCGTTACCGCGATAATCCACGGTCCGATGGCCGATATAGAAAACGTTCGAACGCGTTGAAAATGTTGCTCGAAAATGTTCCTTTTAACGAAGGCGCCGCGGTGAGACGCATCGAACGACGAGAAGCACGCGTTCCAGTTGCCAGTTCTCGAATCCTAGTTCCCAGTTCGCACCCTTTACGATCTCTCTCGTCTGTCCGTTGTCGGAAGTCGGGAACTCGTACGTATTTTCTATATCGTATTTCCTGATCGTGGTATTCGCGGAACGTTAGACGCGTCTCGTCCGGCTCTCGGCTCTCTATCTTTCGGGCTAACGATAGCGAACGATAGCGTTTCGACGATCGTATTTTATCTTTTCACCTTAGGAAACCCGAATGATCTCGAACGACGCGACGCGTTACGACGCTGCACGATTTTTCGAGATAATTGAGCCGATCACGTTTCGCAAGAGAACGAAGGAGCGTAGGAAGAAACGGTGTTGGTCGATCATTATGGTTTCTCGTAATAACTCGTTGGAAAGCGAACGGTTGCACGCACCGATCTCGAGGAACGCCGATGCCCTCGAGTAGCCGAGGAACGACTATCCCCTGCCACCCCCGACTCATGGGAACGAGCTCGAGGCGATGCGAACCAACGTTCGACGCCTCTTTCTCCGCTACATCGGTCCATCCCTCTTTCCCGCCGTTTCTCTTTCGCTCTTATTCCGCGTACCGTCTACCCTCCGAAAACGAACCTAAGACTACTAATACCGCGGTGCGCATTGCATCTCGACGAGTGAAATATTCGGTAACCGACAACGATCCTCTCTATCTCGAATAACGATGAAATTTTCGATTAAGCCCATTATAACGTTCCGAAGATCGTTCGCGTTCGTTGTTATAACGAGCACGAGAACGTCGCCGCAACTTTTTCTTCGTCCCGTTTCTCGTCTAGTCGCTCGAAGGTAACGCGAGGGGAGAAGGAAGGAGGATGGTACTCGAGGTATGCGGGTGAGAAACACCCGGGGCGGCTGACCGGTCGCCACGTTTATAGACGCGCATCGTCGGCGTCGTCGTAGATCGACGCCGACGTCTTCGATCCCCGGTTTATCCCCGAGGCAACGCCGTTCGAACGACCGTGGTAAAATCCTGCGCCGAATCGAACACGATCGCCGACGAGTTCTTGGACACCGATGAGAACCGCGCGAGCCTGCACGCGATTCCAGCGACCCGAAATCGAACGCCCCCGCGGGCACACGCCTCTGTCCCGCAAACTTCTACTCCTTCGCTCCTTTCGGAGGGAAATTTGTCGAAAGCGAAATGCCGACAGCGTAAACGGTAAGCAGCGAAACGCGCGTCGAAAAAGGAGGAACTTCCGGTTCCGAGGCGTTTGGCGAAGCTGCTCGCGCCCACCTGTCGTAACGTTCGTCTTCGAAATTTCCTCGCTCGAACGTCGATTGCTCTCGTTCCGTCGAAATTTGCACCTGACGCGACCTACTCCTTTTCCCGTGAAATCGAATTGTCCGGCGATAACGCTTACCACGATCGATCCGTAGGACTAATCGCCTCCGAGAAGATCTCGCTCTACGTATTCCGATGCAAAATTACCTAGCTGCTGCTTCTCGACGCGCGGTCACCTGCCCTTTCGCGCTCGCAATTTACAGCCGCGTTGATCGCGTTCGCGTGCACCGTGCCGTTCCGTTCCGATTATTCGAATCGAGTCCCATTAGACGTTACGGTGTCTCTATCGTTTTCGACGATTTACGGCGTTTCGCTCGTCGCGATTACCGACGACCGAATCTCGATCGTTTACGAGTCGAACGAACATTATTCCGGGTGGACTCGGTGAAACGCGAGAAAATAAAACGGCGCCAGCTGGAACGACGACGATGAGTCGGACAAGGCGACTTACGCCGAGCACGTAGGCGCAAAGATACTTGGAAGTGGACGAAGCGGCGAGAGAAACGTGCCCATCGGCCACGCCGCGTCGCGCCGTGCCACGTCGTAATCTTTGGAAGAAATCGAATTCTGCGCGGTTGGTCGCGATCGAGAACGATTCGAGGTTTCGTCCGTCCGTTTTCGATCGGCGACGAGCCAACGAAAGAGATACGAGTTTCGCGAACAACCGCGAAACGTAGCTCGCGACTCGACCACGATCCGAGTAACTGGAATCGCGCAGTCGCGTTGGCGCCGGTAGTGCCGGTAACTTTAGATCGATTCCAAGGCACGGTTGTCGACTCTCGCGTAGCCCCGTCGGGGATACTCGGCCGCCCAGTTAGCCGAGCATCGATGTATTTATACGACGATGCCGAGGTACATCTGTTTCCATCCGGGCACGTGTTGGTCACGAAATTAGAACGCTCGGGAACAGACGGGAACGGAGGAGTGGAAACGAGCCAAATCGAGCGTAACGAAAACTCGATGAAAATGTTTGTCGCGTCGCGGACGTTGCTCCTCTTCGGATACGCGTTCGTTCCGAGTCCGATACATAAACGTGCAGCGTAAACGTAGACGGAAAGCGTAGCTTGTTCGATTACGCATACTCGAGAGCTTTTAAACGGGCACGTGGCGCCAGATGTCGCGCTCCTCGTAATCTTTAGAGCAAACAACCGGGACGATCTCCGTTCTCCCGCGAACGAGTCTCTTCGGATCGCACCCTCTTTCTCGTTCGCGCGCATTGCCAAGCGATCGAGAACGAAAGACCCGCTCGCCTCGCGTACCGCGTATCGCGTTTCATAGTCTCGACGTACGTCGAGAACGACACGCGAAATTGGCTGCTCGAACGGAAAAAGTCTGTTCGAAACGCGAAAGCCAAGGTGCGTAAAGGCTGTGCAATTACGCGGACGAAGGCGCAGGTAGAAGATCAGCCCGTTCTCGGAAGCGGAGGGTATCGGTTACACCGTGAACAATGACGCCGCTAGCCGTATTTGGGGTATCCGTGTCACCGTATACAATTCCTTTACCACCTGGGTCATCGAACCGTTGTCCGGCCGTCACCATTATTACCTCGAACGACCCAACAGCTGGATATTTCGTGGCCGGTACGCACGATATCCGAAGCGCCGAATCGATTCTCTTCCCCCGCCCCCTTTCTCGACGCTTCTCTCTCCCTCTCTCTTTCTCTCTTTCTCCGGTCCATTAACTCTCGCGATCTCGCTGGAGATTCCTGTTTCCTGTGTCTATCGAGACGAAACGCCTAGACGCGTTTACGATCGCGTCTCGCCGTGGCAACGTCTTTTCGTTCGCGATACGGCCAGCGAAGAAACGCGGAGACGCAAGGACGAGAACGTCCGAGGATCGCGGCAGGCGAGGGATTTTCCTCGGTACCTGGCATAAATCGTCGAGGGACTCTCGTAACCACCAGCCGCGCGCGCTTGCCATTCGTAAATTTTCTTCGACGAACAATACGGTCTTGATGCGACCGGGCCCTCCAAAGTCTAAAGGGTCGACTCTTGGCCAGCTTTGTAACCGATACCCTGAACCTATTCGTATTTTCTTTCGTACACCTGTCCGAGTTCGGTCTGCCTTCGCATCCGACCGAAACGAATCTCGTTCGTTTTCCTCGACGAGTTACGAGACGCTCGAGATTACCGAATCGAACGCTTAAACGTCGAAGATCGAGGGAAAGAGTATGGATGATAAGATTGAGAGTAGGTTGAACGAGAGTAGGTGGATACGGAACGGAGAATCGGGAGAATGCGAAAGAACGAACGGTGCCGTTCGATGGACGAAGGGCGGAGATCATAGGGCGAACGGTGGCGACGAAGGGTAAGCAAAGGCAGTGCGGTCGTGCGGTCGCGCGGCAGGTGCATCGAGGCGTGTTTAACGAGTGGTCCGGTCCCAGGCTCCGTGCACCTGTAGCGCGTTTCGACCAAACGGATCGACTCGAATCTCGGAGAAACCTTCGTCGTCGGCGTCGCGTCGTTTCGCTCGACCCGAAACCTGTACCGTTTCCACGTACGCGACTACGCGCGTTCGAGAGACGTTCGATAAATTCTCTTTCGAATCGCGAACGAAGCGACGAATAGTGGGAACTGGTTGGCACGTTGTTCGGTAACAGGTAATTGGTGCGCGATATTTCAAGGACCGTAAGTCAGGAAGCCGAAGCCCTCGAGCTTCGAGAACGTGAGAAATAAACGGTGCCGTATACGCGCGAGATGAAATACGATCGCGGCGCGACTGCGCTCGGAGAAAAGCCGCTTAAGAATGCACTTAGGCTACTCTCTCCTTCTTTCTCTCTGCTTCTTCTCTTTCTTCCTCTCTTTCTTCCTCTCTTTCTTCCTCGTAATACACGGGTGTACGTGTGCGCGCCTCTGTGTGTACGGTTTATACGCCTCTCGTTCTTTCCCTCGTTTCCCCCTGCTCTCCAGCTTTCTCGTTCTCTCGTCCCGATCTCGATCGACCCACCTGTTGAGCTCCGGCAAGTTTCGTTCCCTCTATCGACGGCGCCGCCGCTACGACGTACCTTCTTCGCTCCTTATCTCGTGATCGTCGATACGCCAAACCCCTCGCGCGAATCGCTCTTCGATCCGACCACCGAAACTTTCTATTCTATTATATTCGCGGCTTCGAGCACCTCTATAGGATTACCCGAAACGCAAATCGCATATAATTCGATTTAATCGTCGACTATCGTACTTTCGTACGGCGTACTTTCGACTCGACTCGATCCGATCGATCGACCGACCGCGAACAATTTACTCGTCGACTACCGACCGCTACCGAACGAGACACGCGGGATATCGAAGCAAGATTCCGTCGCTCCATCATCGCGTAGCTAGGCGGCCAAGCGTGGGAGCCTCTGCCGATCTCTCTTCGAACCCGAACGGCTACAAATTACTACTATAAACCTTTAATGCTAGTTTCCTGCGGGCCAAACCGTTCGCGAACACGAGTACGCCTTCTCGAATTCCAAGGATGAACGAAAACGCTGAAATACCGCCCGAAGCGTCCGCGTCTCTCTCGTTCGTTAGGCTCGACCGCGGAACACGAGGCCGAACAGCGAAACGGGCAATTTTCCAATTAAATGGAAACGAATTCGATTCGGTCCTCGAGCATCGCGCGCGATAAGTATCGACGCAACGATCGTGTTTTCCGAACGGAATCGAACGTCGAGCAAAATCGTCAAGCAAAATCGACGGGCAAAGATGACGCTGCCTTATTCGACAACGGCAGGTGCGAAGAACCGCGCGCGGACCACGCGAAATAATTCGGCCGTCCGCCGATGACACGCACGCGCGTTCTCTCGTCCTCTCGTCCTCTCGTCCTCTCGTCGGCCGCGCCGCACCAAATGCACGCCGGTGCATTTACCTCCGAGAGCCGAATCGAGTCGATCGCCACCTGCTACTCCGCGCCCATCGTGATCGGATAAGAACGCGCCGAACCTTGACTCGTCGAGGAAGAGGAAACCGTCCTACGAATTTCGCCTATTCAATTTTTACCCTCTATGCCAGCCACGAGAACTCTACGTCGATATATGCGAAACGCAACGTTTCGATGACGCGGGCCAAAGTAAAGGGCGTTACGAGTTAGCAACAGCCGCGGAACGCGATTATCGACTAAGAGGATCGCTAGCGAAGAAAAAAAGAAAGGGGTGTAGCTTGTAAACGGAGCCAGAGAGAAGAAAGTAGCGACGATTGGGAGGGATTCGTACGCAGGGGAGAGAATGGACATATGGCAAAGCTTTAATAATTAAAGCTGACACTGGCGCAGATGCGGACACGCGTAGCCGCGCGTAGCCTATCAAATATTTAGGGATACGAAGCAGGCTAGCGCACCGCGTACACGCGAACGCGTTATTCGTCGCGCGAAATACCTTAAAGCGGTCTAACGACGTCGGGATCTTCTCGAGTCGATCGTCGAAGCAATTAAAACGAAAGGAACACGGATAAGAGAAGATCGGGAACGAAGCAAGGTGTAAGATTTATCGTTAGTAAGCGGCCACTACTATACGAGCGGTAACGGCAGGTGCGTGTGCCGCTACTTACGTCGCGGTGGGGATACCGACAAATCGCGACGCCCTCGGAAACGAGAAGACCCTTGCCAAACTCGCCCGACGGGTTACCACTTCGTACCGCGGGCTGGAAACATCGATCGTTCCCAGAAACTGTCAACGATTCGCCGTCATCTCGAAATTCGCGAAAAAACCAACGCCCGATTAGGCCGCGAATATTTTCAACCTGGCGATCTTCGTCCAGGAAGAAAGCTAGGAGAAACATCGTTTAGAGGTACGCGTGTACGCGTATACGTTGTCAGCGCGGTCGGCGTCGATCGATAACTCGGTCGAACGCGTTCCGAGCCGAGAGAACGGTTTCGCCCTTGGGAATTTCCTTGGCCTTTTTCGTCCCATCTGGTCAACACGCGTCCCGACAAATCGGCTGGCCCGGGCCGTTTGCCTTTTCTCTTTAATACCCTTAACGTACCCCTATCCGCGCATATGTTTCGCAGATACTGGACGACCGCGTTCGCACCGGGGTTCCCGTCCATTGTTCGGCTCGCTCGATTTCGTTCGAATATATGTATGTACAAAACGTTCCACGATACGACCGGCCGAGAAAAGAAAACAAAACAAGCGAATTACCTTAACCGGTAAATACGAATTCTACGTACGCGATGAAAGAAACGCTCGAACGATGTTGGGAACCGTCGGGAACCGCGAGCGATCGGCTGGCCGAGATACGTCGGCTACGTCGCGCTTGTCCAACTAAGTAACAGATTATTCGTCGGAAAGAAGAATTTTCTTTTAATAGAGGAGAGGACGACGAAACGTTCGCGATTAGTCCGTAAAAGTTCGATCGCAGCGTAGCAGATGGTCGAGTACGAACCGATGAGATCGCGTACGATCGTTGAACGATCGGGACGATTCGGGGGATTTTTCCGGTCATAAATGGTCGAGCAGAGGTAGAAACAGAGACGACCTTTTATCCCTGGCGTCGGAGTCGAACGCGAAAGGAACGAGACGCGAAGGCTATACGGGGTACAGGCCGAACAGGCACGCGAACAAAGAAAGCTCGATTAGGTTCGGGTCAAAGAAGGGAAGAGGTATTAAGAAAAGGTTAGGCAAGGAAAAATTGTAAACTAACGTTACCTCGAGCGATACGTGGCTAGAAACGAAGCAACGGGAACTATAGAAGTTCTAAAAGATAACGAAGAAAAGTCTGGCCGAGAGCGAGAAACGGAAAAGAGACGAAGGAGAGAGGAAAGAGACGACGTCGCGGGACAGAAAGGTACAGGAAAGGACAGGAAGGGACAGGAAAGGAAGAAAGAAGAAGCAGCGGAGGTGGTAAGGAAAGATGGACTCGGCGGAGAAGCCGAGTGAAACTCTCGCCGGCTGGCGCCGTGCTGTCGGCCCCCGCTGCCTCTTGCCGCCAACAATGCGCCTCTCCCCCGATCGTTTCGCCTGGCATCGTCGCTAACGTCAACGCCAACACCAACGTTTACTCCTATACCGATACCAGCTGCAGCGACACTGCCAACGCCAGCATCACCGTTTGTCGCGTCGCGTCGCGCCGTTGTCATCGTTCGCGTACCGTTCAACGATTCCTCGCCGAACGAACCGAATCTCGCGCGAGATTCGCTCGGGCTTTTTATCGCGGCCGGCGCTCGCCGTTATCGATAACGCGGAAACCGTGAGATTCGTTACGTTGGTAGTAACGATTACATCGCGCGGACGAACATTGGTAGCGGCGTTTAATAATCGTGATAGTAGTGGTGGTAATCGTGGTCGCGGCGACGGTGGTGGTGGTGGTGGTGGTGGTGGTGGTGGTAGCGGTAGTAAGGTTAGAGGCAGTAAAGTCGCAGGCCAGTAGTCGGGACTCCCTCGCACGCGTACGCGATGAAAGAGACTCGAACGCGCGAGGCGAGTCAGTACATGGTCGACCGCGATCGAGCGAGGTCGTGCTCCGTTTCCGCAATCGTTCCGGTCCTTCGACTCGGCTCCGCTCCAAACTCGGAAGCTTCGACGGATTTAAACGCGATTAAGTCGAGCTTGTTTTTCTCGGTGATTCGAAAACTTTGACTTTCGACCGAAGTGAAAGAACGACGATCGACCACGAACAGTGCGCGAGAAACGAGAACGGGTGGGAGAATACGAAAAGGGAGAAGAACGCGTTTGCCGGTACCCGTGAACCTGTCCGCTACACGTGTACCGTGGGATCCACCCCACGAAAAACAGTGCGCGATAGCAGTGGTGCGCGTGCGGTGATCAAGAATAGAAAAGTCTGTGTTTAACGCGCGCATCGAACCACGCACGACTCGTGTCTAAAACCACGGACGAAAATGACCCGTCGCGTGCTGGAATCCATCACGGAGTTGTCTACTTTGATCAAAGGTGAATATCGTAGCCGTATTCGACGCATCGTCCCACGCGATACTCCCTCGGAACGACGCGACGGTTCGTTTCTTCCGCGAAACATCGTCCGAGCCGTAGGCGATCTCTGATCGTCGAACTCTGGCGCGATAAACGTTCGCGCGATTCCCACGTTTCGACGATCCAGAGATCGTTCGTCGATCATTCGTCGATCATTCGTCGATCGAGCAAGAAAATCGTAAGATCGCCTATGCGGAGAAACGTCGTTATTTCGTTGATCGGTATCGCGTATGGTGGGAGTTGCACAGGGAACGATAATTGTTGTTACGAACGGCGCCAGCCGTCCCCGAGAAAGAGATCGACTGGTTTAGCTGCGCGGAGACACGCGGCTCCGAAAAGGACAACGCGAATTCCTCTATGAACGAGGAAAAGGGAGAGAAAACGAAAGAGCGAGAGCATAGACGTAGGTATAGGTGTATAGGTGTATACGCACGAGGCTGGCAGCCACTCGACGCGAGAGGTCGAGAGAGAGACGGAGAACGTCGTCCGCGAGGAACGTAGCAAGAGACACGGCGAAGGAGAAGGAGACGGAGAAGGAGAAAGAGAGATAGGGCGCGGCGGCGCCAGCGTGGGTTGCCACACAGACGGACGAGCCAGCAGCAACGGCAGCAACCGAAGCGACTCGCACGAAACAAACGACCCCTTGACCAAACTCGAAACTCACCGTCTAATCGCTAGCCATTTGCTCTCGAGCTTCTCCGAATACTTATTTTCTTCCTCGTTTCTTTCGCTCCCACGACACCGCTTCGTTTTCCTCTTTGAACGCCGTTTACTCGCGAGCGAGCGGCTTTTACTTCCTCGCGAAAACGAAACGCGCCGTCGTTCTCGATCGAAACGAAACGATCGTCTCGTTCTGCAAGTTTTACGAAAAGTTTCGAGTAACCTCGATCCTGAGAGTACGGTTCGTTTTCCGCCTTTGGGACAGCTCAGGAGAAAGGGGAAGTGCGAGTCGGTTAAAGTAGATTTTTCGAGCGTAATCGATACCGCATTGTACGTCGGACAGGTACGCGCAGGTACGCACTGCTAGAAAGACGACGAAAAGCAACGGAGAAACGAAGACTGCCTACGGTGAACGACGAGCGAGCCGAACCTTCCACCCACCTGTACGCAAAATCGCACCTGCTACCTGAACCGGATCTCTTCCGTCGGATCCGCGTTACCTCTCGAAACGTTGCCGATCTTTCCACTCACCTTTCTTTCTCTTTTCTCTCTCTCTCTCTCTCTCTCTCTCTCTCTCTCTCTCTCTCTCTCTCTCTCTCTCCCCTTACCTTCCTTTCTTCGCGAAATCCCATCTTTATTTCTTTTCCAGTTCATCTGTTCGTTTCTCGGTTGCACAGTTTCTCTCCGATTAATTGCTCTTCTTCCATTCACCGATCGTGCTCGCGATACTCGATTCCCGAGCAAAAAATCTTACGATATCGTTCGACGAAGAAAAAACGGTAGATTCGAACGGCGACGCGTCGACGTTACGACGCCGATACGCGCGCGGTTCGCGTTCATTCGGAATCGTTTGTGCCACCGACGTTCTTAGAACGCGAGGCGTTCCACGACAGTGATCCTTCGCGGTCAAATAAATTTCCCGTGGAATACGCGGACTTAAAACTAAACGAACTTAAATGCGACATAGTTGAAACTAAATTAATTTAGAATTTAGAATTTAGAATTCAGATGGTACATTCGCGAAATCTCCGAACGAACGTCTAAGATCGCAAAATCGTAACAGCCAACGATATCGATTTAAACGTCACTCGCGCGTGGACGCGAACACCATCTGGCTAGCGCCACCTTCCCTTTTTGTCCGTTCTTCGCTTCCCTCGCCTCGCTTCTCCTCTCCTCTTCTCTCCTTTGGTCCTTGGTCGCAAAACACGCTGCTCTTGCCTCGAGGATCCTTGTTCGCTTCGCGAGGGCAACGCGATTCTCTACGCGATGTATCGCTAATTAACGAATTCGGATAATCGAAAATGAAAATGTTTCTTCTTCTTCTCGAATTCGTGGACGTAGCCCGTTTAATAATTTTCGCGCGAGTTCGAGAACGAAAGATCTTTCGAAAGATGCGTTGATCAACGAACATTAAAAAGCGGCAAATTAGACGCGATCGGTACGGTCGAGAGTAAACGGTTGTAGGAATATCGGAAGCAAAGTATAGATGGGAAAAAGAGAAAGAGGAAAAAAGGAAAAGTGTTGAGAACGGATCGGGCCGGCCGAGTCCGGACGAAAAGATGGGTGGGATAGTCGGTGCGCGTTAAACCGCGCGCCTTAGCACGAGTTTACACAGATGTCCAGATGTTATTTCGGGTTGTTTGAACAATTGCCGAACGAGACGACAAAGGTGGAAGGAAGATATTCGCGGGCATGAACCAGAGACACGCGTTCGCGACGCAAGCTGTTCTTTGTTTCGCGTCGAAAAAGCAAGTTTACTATGGACTTTTCTCTCCGTTGCCTCGTTGCTTATCGATACTTCTTCGTTTTTCTCTTTATCGGTTTCCTAGGTTTTCGAACGCTACCTAGTTTACGTATTCGCCGACGAGTATATACGCGCTCTTCGATTCGTCGCGTGAAAGTGGCCGAAAGAGAGAAAGAGAGAGAGAGAGAGAGAGAGCGCGCGCGAGCAGATGTGCTCGATACCGAAAACAGAGGTAGTACGCTTATCGCGGTTGCGATAAATTCTTTAGACTCGCATTGTCGCCAGGTGCGCGAACCATTTTATTCGTCCACACTGTCCTCGGTACCTGTGACTTTCGAGGAAATCGATCTCGTTCGCGGTTCGACTCGTTTCGACAGCTTTATCTTCTCGACGGTTTCGAACGTACCTATCGCGATTCGTCTTGCGAAGCGGTCCACCCCGTCCTACTCGTTTACTCGATCGCGATAAAATCAAAAAATACGATGGCAATCGGTAGGAAAAAATCTGATACGATGCGATACGATACGACACGATACGATACGATACGATATACGAGATCCGTAGAAGGATCAGAGACGCGCGTGTTCGCACGGCCGATTCCGCAAAAGGCAAAAGAACAAGGCAAGCGACGCGAAACGATGGATGGCGCCAGTGTCGTATGCTCTCTCTCTCTCTCTCTCTTTCCCTATCTCTCCTTCCGTGTTTTGCTTTTCGCACAATCGAACATTGTCACGGTATTCGATACTTTTTTGGCCCTTTGCGATTTTACAGATTAGCGGTAGTATCTTATTTTTAAAGATACTAAGGTTAGAAAGTCTATTATCGAAATTCGTGCAACGGATAAGCGTTTGCGAATGATACAGATGACCTGGTCGTCTAACTAATATAGCGAAATACACGGAAGGTTGGAAATACGTCGGATCCGATGCCGAGGACGAAACGAAAAGCGAGAACGAAGGACAAGACGGGAACGGAAATAGACGAAAACGAAAGGGAAGAGAAAGATGGGTTAGGCGTATTACGATCTTTGGCCAGTCCTGTGCGCCAGATGGTACCAGTTGCATGACGCGTCGAGACCGAAAACATTCCGTTTCCTTGGTGCGCACGGCGAGATTTCGCCGAAACGGGAACGAGACGAGACGAAAAATCGAACCGTCGCGCTCGGCACGCTTCGCGTATCAAACGATCCTTCTCCTGAAAAGAAACGAGATCACCCGTTCTTTCGACGATTTCTACGCGTCGACGAGC
Source organism: Megachile rotundata (assembly GCF_050947335.1). Classification (NCBI taxonomy): domain Eukaryota; kingdom Metazoa; phylum Arthropoda; class Insecta; order Hymenoptera; family Megachilidae; genus Megachile; species Megachile rotundata. The sequence continues at coordinate 21,655,083 of NC_134986.1, forward strand.
GATAGCGAAACGACCGATGACCAATCTCACGCGCGTTTACGTTTGTTTCGTTTCAGCCGGTGGAATGGCGGGCTCCGAAAAGGACGCTGGTTTCTGTAGCGGAGGCGACGAAGACGACATGTCCGGTTTTCATTCGCCGAGCGCCTCCGAGGATAGCGTGGAGGTGCAAGTAACGCCGATTTCATTAAAGAACAAAAGAAAATTGGCAGAACCACGGAAAATTCATGAACCGAGCACGGCACCGTTAAAGAAAAGAAGATTCGAGCTAATCGAGGAGGAAACTGTGCCGGACGAAGAATCCAGAACGATTCGATCGCCGAGTCCCTTCAGACCGTGGAATTGTTCCGGCAAGAACGTCGATTCGAAACTCTCTATGTCGCTGACAGCGAACAAAACCGTCAACGAAAGATCGACCGCGTCGTTGTCCGTAACGTCCGCTGCCTCCAAGCGAATCAGTCTGGCTAATAGCGAAAACGAGGCTCGCGGGAACGCCGACGGAGACGAGGAATCTCGAAGAAGACGAAACGAGTCACGGGTCCGGGAACATTTACCTCCAAGATCGCGACATTCCACGCAAATTCGTCCCCTTCGCGTCCACGAGCGAGAGACGTCTCGCGAAAAATTCGATTGCGCGACTCTCTCCGAAGGCGTAACGACCATCGCGGAAACAACATCGTCGACGACGGCCGACGCGATCACGCGTCCTGGATCGCAAGAAGAACCATTGTCGCTCGTTCTGAGAGGAGACGTAACCAGCAGAGTACCCTCGCATCCAGCGATAAACGGTAGTTACGAAAAATCCTGTTCGTATACCGTGGAACCTCCAAACGTCTCGACCGCCTCGTTGTCATCGCCGTTATCTTCTTCCTCGCTCTCCTCTTTATCCTCCTTGTCATCCTCTTCGTCCTCGTCTTCCTCCGCCTCCTCTGCGTCCTCGTCGTCGTCGTCGTCGTCGTCATCCTCGTCATCGTCTTCGTCGTCGTCGTCATCATCGTTATCCTCGTCCTCGTCGTTCCGTCGTCAACCGAACGATCGAATCGACTGTTCCACCGTCGGTAGTTCCTTCTCAACGGCGACGTCTACAACCGCGATCGTAACGACAACTGCCACCGCGACAACCGCGACAACGATGACTAATGTCCAAACCGGCCACTCGAGGCAACATTCGATAACGGGCCAGCAAAGAAATTACAAGAACATGACCCGCGAAAGAAGAATAGAAGCGAACGCCAGAGAAAGAACGAGAGTGCACACGATAAGCGCCGCGTTCGACACTCTTAGACGAGCCATTCCCGCTTATTCTCACAATCAAAAATTGTCCAAGTTGTCCGTGTTGAGAATCGCGTGCAGTTACATCATGACTCTCGGTAAAATCGTCGATGCCGGCGAACACGAACAGACCAACGGTGCTTCGTTGAGGACCTGCGTGGATCTCGTATCCAGGACCATCCAGACCGAAGGCAAACTGAGAAAGAGAAAAGAAGACTGAAGCCAACTATACCGATCCGCGCGACGACTAACTTTTATCTTTAGCCTTTCCCACCGTATCCCACCGTATCCCACCGTATCCCACCGTATCCCACCGTTCGCGATTCTCTAGCCGTTTAGTTTTATCTCGGTTCTACTCGTTCGCGGTCGGCTACAATCGGATAGAATACAGATAGAATCCAGGTAACAGCCGTTCAACGAGAAAACGCGTTTAATCACCTTCAATTTTCTGTATTTCGATTGACCGCGAAAAATTCTAACCGAAATTCGGAATCGAACAACTATCGACGGTCGCTGCTCGATAGGTCGATTCGCAAAATTTCAAGCGCTACGCGAACAATCTTTTTCGATTTCGAGCATCGATCGGACATCGACTCGGCTTTCTAATAAAAATCGAATAAAAATCGATCCAACCTCGTCACGAAAATTTTCTACAAAACGAGTAGGAAGTTGATTCACCTGGAAGTTTCTGTAACGCGTGAACGATGAACGCGCGAGAGGCGTGATACGGATACGACGAGGTTGGTTCGGTAGCTGCAACCGGTTGCGCCAGGATTCATCGACGACCATCTACGCGAATCGTTGTCGATCCATGTATTAAAATACGCAACGACAAGTTAATACGCGCGCATTCGTCGTTGCAAGAATCGTCGTCGGACGGTGGTGCACCGATCCATCGATTACTCGTCATCTAACTTGGAAATAAATTGTCGACTTTAAGAAAATTAAGAAAACGAAACTTTTCTTCTTTTATTCAGACATTTTTATTCCCTATATCCGTGGCAAACCCGACGAGCCATCTTTTCCTTCGTCGGCTTCTATCGTAATTGTTTCGGTATAGGAAAAGAATCGAAAGAGTTTGATGATTCGCGCGTTAGCGCGGCCCATCGGCCGTCATTCACCGATTTTTCACGAAACGCGTCGAAGGCGGAAGTCGACTTCGTAATTTCATCGTTTCGAAAGACTTGCACTCGTTCGGTCGTCGCGTCGAATCGAAAAGCGCGCAAGATCGCGCGAGGCGGTAAAATCGCCGCGGCGCTTTTCGAGACGCAAGGCCGAATAAAACGGGTCGCGATACACCGCTTAACTGCGTAGTTCTGACACGGGGAGAAATTTTACGCGCGCACCTGCTAAGAAGCGCAGGTGCGTTTGGCTGCTTTCATGAGCATCGTTTAATTTTTGGCAGTTACGCGCCACGAATAATAATGGGCTGCTCGCGTCTCGAATTCGCTGTGCCCCGTACGAAAATGGAACGAGACAAAGTCACCCTTTTCGTTCTGTTCCGACATCGTTCTCGGTCTCCCGACGATTCGTCTACATTCCGGAACTATGCTAGTTTTCAACCGTTTCTAACGCTCTAACACGCTCGAGATAAAAAGAATCGTGAAAACCTAACCGAATCACGTGCCTTAACGTCCGTTAATCCTCGTTTATTCGTAAACGATTCCATCCTTCTCGCGACGTTCCTTCGAATCGTACCGAATCCCGAGACTCGGCAAATCGTCGAACGATGCGTCAATTACGAGTGACGAGCACGAGATACGCGAGACGAGTGAACGAAAAGAGTCGAACGGGAGATTTAGATGGAGCGGCGATCATAAAGCAAGATTAACGAGGCAAAATATCGTCTCTGGTAGTGGGAGATTGCCAGAGCCAAAGCTGGTTGGCGCCAGCTGACCGCCGCGACGAGACGCGACGCGACGCGACACGACGATCCGCGCCGTCGCGTCGATCGACCTACGGCGTCTAGGTCCTACGCGAATACGTTACAAGAGCCTTTACTGCCCACTGACCGACCACTGTCCCGGTTCACCGCGTAAACCGACCTTCTCCGAGATTGCTCCTCTCCTCGTCCGTCCTTCCTTCCGTACCCCGTTGCTCGCTTCCGATTCTACCTTCTACATCTTCGAACGGACTACGCCTCTCGAATATCGAAATGTTACGAAGCGGCACTGCGATCAGGCCATGGAAGGGAAAAGCGTGATAGACGAGAGACATATTAGCTCGAAAAAAGCTGATAGTTCCGTGTATCTGATTCGAAGCAAACAAGTACGAGCACCGATCAAACGTCGCGTCGCGTTGCATCGCACCGGTCTTATTTTACATTCGCGATGTATGTACTTCTTTTGCCGTGGCTCGTTTGCCCGATCGGTTAGTTGCCGGGACGGTTAACAGCCAACTGGTCGTCGCGCCGGTCTCGTCGCACCGCGTCAGTTGATCGACTCGATCGTACTCTGTCGTTCCTCGCGCGTATTCGAATCGATCGAATTTAATTTGGAGGAGAAGAAAATCGGATGAAAGCCGAGTAAAGATTGGATTCGTTAAGAAAATTTTTCTCGCGAGTTCGATCGAGCAAAGTCTTTTTGCACCGCGTCCCGTCGTCCGGTCTCGTTCCTCGTCGATACGAATTAAGCGTATCGCGAACCTGATCCTTCGGCCGAATCGGCACATGCATCGTGCCACGGCAGCCACGCTTCGAATCGAGCATACGCGCGTATGTATATTCGCTTAGCTGTTATGCGTCCACCTGGAAACGAACGTGAACAGGAATGGTAAATGGCGGTTGACGGGGCATCGGTGTCTGCGTTTAATTAACGCGGCATCGGCTACGTCGGGTCTCGCGTTCTCTCCGTGTCGGTACTCGGTACCACAGGAACCAGCCACGAGTACGACTGACCTCGATGCTACACCGACAGTTTCATCGAACTCGATCTTTACGCGACTCTTTACACCCTCGCATCCGCACTAGTTACGAACGATTCTCTTTCTTCCTAACAATCGGACCTAATGTAACTTGCTAGACTTCTCGCTAGAGTATCGTTTCGAAACGTATTACGAAACCGGAAAATGAATTATCGGTAATTCACGATTATTCGAATCGGACGTAATTACGTTCGAGCAGCTCTCCCATAGCGATCGCCGCGTTAAAAGACGACAACGGGTAAAACTGGATCGGAAATTTAAAGAGAACGATATCGTTGTTTGGAGAATCGATCGTGACTTGTTCGCGATAGGTCGGTCTGGCTGTAACTTGCAACTTGCAGCCACTAGCCGCAGCCACGCGGTGCGTACGTGTGTCGTTCGTCCGAGTATAAGTATACACGTGTACGCGTGTACGCGTGCTAGTCGGTGCGAGAGTGATTCTGTATATAGGATGCGACAGTACGGCGCCATGCTCTCGCATACAAGCCAGTTTCCTCTGCTCTTTTGCCGCGATGCGCGACGACGATACCAGTGTATATGTTACCGCGTACAGGCTGTTTAACTAACAACCGACCAACCAACCAGTCGTTTCGCGTTTTTCGCAAAAGCCTAACGCGGCGATTAGAAATTATTTCGAAAAGTATCTATAGTATAGAGTATAGAGAGAATTCCGCGCTGCGAAACACATATATTTCGCCTCGCGATCGCTCGTTTCTCGCTTCGCGCGCTTTCAAAAATTTTCGAATCTATACTCGACCCTGTGCTTCCTCGCGAATAATCTCTGCTTACTTTTATCGGCATCTACCAACCAAAACCAATGTCGCTTCTTTTCCCCGTACATTTTCGTTTCAACGCGATTGCTCCATTCCGCTTCGTGCATCCTCTTCCATCGATCATAATTATATGAAAAATCTCCTCTTTCTAGACCAAGATTATATATTATAAGAATATTGATAATAATTTTCTCGTCGACATACTAGAGTTAAATCGGTACGTTAGGAACAAAATCATTTCAACGAACATACGTACGATGTCGTTTCGACTCGACGTCGATGCAACTTATCCGCTACTCTTGCGAGTTTTTTAACTAAATTTTTACGAAAATCCTACTTTTAAGCTAGTTAAATCGGTTAGGCGAAACTTTTACCAGGAATCATGGACGCGTATAGAAAGCGTGTTAATAATTACAGGCATCTGCTAATAATCGTAGAAATACCCATAAATGGTACTTTGGCAATGTTTGCGACGCCATTTTTCGCGCTATCTATCGTTGATAACTAGCACTTCGACTCAACTGTTTCCGCCATCTATCGCTAGGTTGCGAAATGAAAATTTCAATTAGCGGCAAAATATTTTCTCCGGTTGTTTATCGGGAACCGAAAACATTTGGAATCAAGATCGGTCGCCGAGGGATCGATGTTTCGTACGTTGCGACAATCGATATATTCAAATATTTCATCGATTACGAAACCGTGTAATCAACGGCAAGCATCGAAAACGATCGAGACAAAGATACTCTACCTGGAAGCCAATTTATATCATCCGTTTCTGAATATTTCGCAGATTTCATCGAAAATACCGTGTCAAGATCTACGATAGATCCTACGAAATGAGTAAATATCAACGTGCTATATGCGTATTGTTTTTCGTCGAACCTAACCTAATGCGATATGATCTTTTTCTCGAAACAGACGTATCACGGAATAATAAATCTAGTCTGTCCCAAAAACCTTCGACACGTTCTAATAACAAAAAACGAAGCAGCGATGTTATCAGTCTGTCTCAACCTATCCCGAGTACGAGCAGAAGTATACGCCCCAAGCAATGTTTGGCAGAATCTCCACCGGACCTGATCATTTCTGAGGAACAGAAAGAACTTGTTAATAGCGTGATAAGATATATTTTCGCGTTGAACACAGGAAAACATATTATCAGTAAAAGTCAGTTAATTAAGAACGTATTCGCCAACAAAGGGAAACATTTTCATCGGATAATGAACGATGTACAAACTGTGTTGTCAAAGGTACAAACAAAATATCCTTGTTCCTGCGATGATCTAAACATTTCACTTTCGTAAGAATCGTATGTACGTATGTAAATATATGTATAAGACAAACATAATACGACACTGATTCAGGTACGGATATATGTTTCGACAGATTTTTGGATATCGACTGATAGAATTTCAAACTAACAAGTATATGTTGGTGAACGAAATACAGAACCAAATAGCACACATTTATCCTAGAGCGACAGAAGGAAGACAACAAGTATTGCTGTTTCTAATACTAACGCATATCTTCATGAGCGAAGAATCCTGCTCCGAAGGTAAAAATCATCGTAAGATCAAGACGCGTATATTAATATGCGTTACAATGTATTCGACAAGATAAATTGGTTTCAGAATCGTTGTGGAATTTCCTTACAAATTTGGATATTTCATGCTCCGATAATCAGAATCACCATTATTTTGGCAATGTTAAACGTTTAATAACCGAGGTAAAAACAATAAAAAAAGAAAAAAAAAAACAGAAATTGGAACGTAACGTTAAAAATGAAATTTTGGATTTATGCAGGTATTTGTCGGGCAAAAATATCTCGATAAATTGAGTACGAACGCGAACGATTCGACAAAAATCGAATATAAATGGGGGCCTAGAGCGGAACACGAATTTTCTCGACGTGCTGCGTTAGAATTCGTATCTCAGGTAAAGTCAAGTTTTCCCGTTAATTTCAAACGGTTTCATTTCCGCAACTATTATGCGCCTAACCTTATTCTTACAGATATACTGCGGACGTCCGATAAGCAATTGGCCGTTACAGTTCAAAACCTTACAGGCCCGAGAAAAGGCTAACAAATCCCAATGACCCGTTACATCGGAAAGAGTAAACCGATTACGAATTGTTATGATCGCACAATATCATTTGGACAAGTCGTTATTTCTAGTGATACCAGCCAAAACGTATTTTATCGTCGCGAGATTAGGGTCGTTCTGCTCGGTAATAAAAGGAATCGTTAAAATATCGGGCAAAAATGAAACGCGGTAAATAAACCTAGTTAACTGGTAGAAAACTTTGCTGTTACGTCAGCGATTCCGCGCTTTTTCTTCTTTACCGATTCTCTTATCATCGACGATAAAACGATTCGAGAAAACAAGATGAAACGCAACCGATTGAAATTGATCGTTCGTAAAATAGCGAACCGCGTCCAAGCAATCGTTTCGTGAAATTTTGTTGGAACGTCCCTGAAAGCAGCCGTAAAACTGCGAAGGGAGATTAAAGCTTGCACGCGGTCTTCGAGTTCAGCAGGAGGGTCAGGAAGAATCTGAAACGTTCGGTTGCCCTAGTTTTAATTAAATCTAATCGGATTCATATTTTCTTATTTCTAACGTAATGTTGCACAACGCGATAAACTCGAAACACGAAGAATTCATCGAAACAACCGCGTGAAAGATTATCGATATTATCGTGTGCGGTATAGTATCGTACCATCGATATATTTACGTTTAAGTTCACGTTCAAGCGTTTAAATAGAAAAGAATTCTCTGTAATTTGCTGTAATTTGCGAGGAGTGAAAATAAAATATGTTAGTTTTCTTGCGAAATTATTGCTCGAATTAATCTTCCTCGTGGTTAGAGTTAACCGATGTCGTAGCTGCAAAGAATCCATAAAAGATCGCGGAAAGCGTTAAAGCACGATATTTCGCTCGCGTTCGAAATCGTAGCAAACCAAATCGTTTCGTTTCGTTTCGTTTTCGCGGTTAAATAGCAGCACGATCGCGCGCAGCCACGAATCGAGCGAAGCGTATCAGCTCGGCCAACGAATCTGTGTCAGGCTGGGGGGCTGTAAAGTAGCGCGAGGCTTTGCCGAATGCAAGTGCTCCAGTGCTCGACCGTCCTCTTTGGTAGGTGGTAAGAGCGGCGTGCGCGGTTCGCACTGCCGCAGTACCGCCGCTAATAACCGTTCGTCCGCCTATCTTTTTCTTTACAAACGATTCGGTACGGCCTACTTTTAATAATAATTCCGTGACCGATCATCGATCACCACGGGACCACTATCATGATTTCGTATCGCACACGACTCACCAAACAGCGTGCAAGGATGCCCAACGGAATTTCCTATCGAAAATAATCGAGGAACAACGACGGTACCGATCAACGATGACAACGTTGACAACGATGAAGACAATCGTTAAGCGAAACAACGACATTGAAGAAAAGTGAACAAAAAAAAAAGGAAAAATCGTTGATCCCAGGTCCAGGGAAGATAAGATGCCGAGGAGACGCGGAAACGATCGCGTTCGATAATAGTCTCTTTTTGGGAACGCGTTCAACCAATTTAGTGATAGTAAAAGGAACGATCGAGGCTGCTCCTAGTGCGTCCACCTAGATTCGAGACTCGTTTTGATTTTCGCCGATCTTTCGTTTCGATCGTTCGAAAGAAAAAATTCGCGACAACGACGAGAGCGGTATACTCGAGCATAAACGCGAGATAATTCGTTCGTCGAGGAGGATCGTTCGTTGGTGAACGACCGCGTACGGAAAATATACGAAGAACATCGAGAGACGGGCGAAAAGGCTCGCGTAGATGACCCGATCACCGTTAAATAAGAAAAATTCAGCGTGGATAACAAAATAAGGGGCAAGAAAAGGGAAAAAGCCGCTGGTCATTTATTTGGAGCGACGACGAGTGGACAAGATGTTCAACCTGTATCAAAACTTGAACAAAAGGGACGACGATCACAAAGAATCGGACGTCACCGGACACGACAGGTTTTGGCAGGAACGGCCTAAGACCCGGCGAAAACGCCGAGCCGTTAATCGAAGAACTCAAAGCGCCATCGAGCTCGACTCCGAGGCAATCGTCTCGGCACGAGGAACTCTTCGCCGCGGAAGAAGCGCGAGTATCGAGGACGAAGATAGCGACGAAGAAAAGAGCTACCAGCTGACCAATAAAATCGACAATCTAGCCAAAATATTATTCAGTCGCGTGTCCGCTGCACGGGGTTGTAAGGAGTCGGACGTCAGGTAATCAGCGGTTCGATCGTCTAAACAAACGACGTTTCGTTTCCTCGATTCTCGTTGCAGCCACCTTTTCTTTTCTCGTTCTTATCTTTATCTTGCGATCTTTGTCTTACGAGTGTTACTCGGACAACCGACTCGGTCACGCTGTCGCGTACAATCGACGCGACGCGACATACCGAAATATGACAACGATCTTATTCCTGCGCGTTGCAATACGAGTAATCGATACATCGCGTTGTCGCTTGCTCGTATCGACTCACCGATTCGAATCATTATTAAATCAAAATAATCGATTGTACGTACAGTGTGTCGGAGAAACATCAAAGTGTTATTGTCTTTGGAAAATACCGAGGCAAAGATACATGGTTCGTGCGAGAAATTTAACCGAAGGAACATTACGCGCGATCGATAACTAGACAAATCGCTTTGATCGTATCTAAAGACACGGTTGAAATAGAGGTAATAATCGTTGCCTTTATACAGTACGTTGATTCGCCGCTCCGCTTTCCTCTCTAACATACATTATTCGCTGTATACGCGAGTATACGGTATAATTTCTCTTTTGTTCGTTGAACCGTCGCGTCGCGTCGTGTCGTTCGAACAAAGGTATCGTTCTCTCGGTAAGATCACCGCTTCTAAAATGTTGTTTGTAAGCCATCGTTCATCGATCGTTCTCGAGCATTCTCGACTCTTGATTGCACCGTTCAGGCGACGCGCACACCTTGTGTACAAGCGGAACTTGGAAGAAACGTCGATTCGATCGAAACGGGCTTCGATCGAAGCGACGCGCGAAACTTTCGTATCCACACGATTTAGTCTTGATTCAGAGTTCCGAGTTAATATTCGTTAGTCGATAAACGTGCGTATTTTTCGATGGAGACGTCGAACGTTGATCACGACACGCCCAACCACCATAACAGATGCTCGCAAAACCTCCGATCCGGGCTAAAACGAATACCAACGGTACAGTCGCGCAGGTGATATGGTTCCTTCGAGTTGTTCTTCCTGCCTCTTTCTCTTCGTTTCTTCTTCTTTCTTTTCTTTTTTCTCATTTATTCATTTTTTTTTTTTTTTTTTTTTTTGTCGAGCTTCTCCTCGAACATACGAAATTTCTCGCGTCACGTTGGCAAACAACGAAGAAAGCACAGAGAGAAAGAAGCGGAGCAAAAGAAAGTTATTAGGGAAATATCGATGTTATCACGATCATCGTGTTATTGGATGAAACCTTTGCATTCGTAGAGAGGGGTGGCTGCTCGCTGGCATCGGTAACGCAACTGATCCCGTTTGTAGTCGTTGCTGCACGAACTTAATCCGTTATCGGAATCGTTCGTCGCGCGGCGACATTGTAATTCTTAAATGCAACGACGGATTTCCAAACGATTCGCTCGTCGAAGATAGGTAATATTTTTCAGCTTTCCTCTCGTTTCCGCTGCTCGCCTTTCGTTGTTTCGCTCCGTTCTTGCGACGGAGCTCTCCTACTCTCTTTCCACTTACCTTCTCCGTGGTTCGTCGACCCCTTTTCTCGATCCGCGTGCGTAAGCGGTTCTGAAATTCATCGCGTAGCGTACACGCTAATTAAGAACGGTGTTAAAATCTTTGTTCGAAATAGCATCGTAGGTCGGTCGCGTTAAAGGGAACTAGGAGAAGAGAAACGTCGAGCGTTCTTGTTCGCGAAACAATCGGATTAACGCTTTAACGCGAATTTCCCGTCTGTCCGTGATAGAAATGGAAAACACAATTACACGGCGTTGGGTCATGGACCATCGGTTTGCGAGGACGTTGGCGAATACATGGAAATGGAGAAAAGATCTAGGGATCGTGCCTTATCAGTTTGCCAGGCTTATATTCGAAGAACGTCACGCTACAGTCTCGTCAAGCAGTTAAATAATCTCGGTAAGCAGTAAGCACGATTCTTTTCGTTTCCGTCGAACGCGACTTTCTTAGAACAACTATTAATAACTTAACTAATCCGATGTTTAAAAACCGATGATCTCGAAAGTTCTTTTCCTTTCTGAAAGTTTCGAATTGGCCGTAATATCCCTCGCGAGCGAGAGACAATTGTTCAATTATTTTTCGTCATGTTCCAGGCTCTAGAATGGACAAGCACTGGTTCACGGTGAGAGACACTTCTCTAAAGACCGATCGACTAATCACCTTAGCTCCGCTAAGCAGAAACTGCTCGTTGAGCATTTCTCCTTTAACCAAGAATATTCTGAACGACTTGTTCTTAGCCTTGCAACATCCGTACATATGTCCTATATTCGATATCGATTTTCTCGAGTTTGAGAGTCAAAACTACGTGATAGTAGTGCAGCCCATCAGTCAAGGTAGTTTAAAAGATTTAATCTACGGGGTGAGTAGTTCCGCGGCGATCTGGAAAGATCGTGAAATTGGACAGAGGTGAGAAAAAAGCAGAAAAGAGGCAAATTGTTTAACGCGTCGACGTTGCTTCCGTTAGATCGAAAGAACCGGTTGGAACGAAGATTGGAGTCAAAAATACGCTTCTCGCGGCAAAGGACTTCCCTTACCTCAGATTCAACAAATGGGCCGTCAAGTGCTGGAAGCGTTAATTTTTTTGAAAGAAAGAGGATTTCCGACCGTGACCCATTTACATTCCGGCAACGTATTGGTACAAAACGGTGTCGCACGGCTCGCCGGTCTCGAGAACACGCTCCTCGGTTTCACCAGTCGCATACATCCTGTCATTACTTCTCGAATTTCTCAAACTATCTCGATCGACATAATATGCTTCGGTAAGATCATCCTCCTTCTCCTACAGACTAACTGCGATAACATCTTACGCACTGTATTCCAATTATTTTTAGGTCATATGCTGTTCGAAATGTGCGCTGGTTACGAATTACCGTCGTTCAGACCGAATTCCGTGCATCTTTCGGATCTTGAAATGTATCCACAAGTACAAATCTCTCTCTCTCTCTCTCTCTTTCTTCCTCCTCTTTCTCTTTTTTCTCCGCTTATTCGCTTACTTAATTGCTTGTTCGCTTAATTTTTTCTTTCTTAATCGTATCGTTGCATCGCTCGTGATTTTTCCATTTTCATGGGCTCGTCATGGACGCATCGCTAAAGCAGATTCTTTAGTCCTTTGCTCTCGAATAATTGAAAACCGAAGTAGGAAATAAGAAATGATTTTAAATAACGTTATTTAGAAATAATAACTTACTCTACGCTATACTTTTTCTTTTGACCGTGACAGTCACGCGAATCGAAAGGTTAATTATATTAGAGTCGGTAACGGTGAAAAAATTTTGTTAGTCGTGTAACGAGCCCATCAAAGTATATACCATTTAAATTCATCCTATTGGCGAAATTCATCAAAGCTTCAACTCGTAACAGGTCATCGAATTACTGAAATTTACATTCAGTGAACCATCTAACCGTCATAAAACCATCGAAGAGCTTCTCGTTCACGATTTATTCAGAAACATCGACCTTCGCGAAATGCGAAGTGCTCCAGTTACGGTGAGTGTGTATACTTTCTTTCCAATTTCGATCTTTCCTTGTCTCCTCGGTTGTTTTTTCTCTCCTTCCTTCCTTCCCTCTCTTTTTTTTTTTTCTTTTTACTTGTCCCATTTACGTAAGCAACTCTTATTCCGAATTACATCCTCGATTTTTCCTCGCAGATATTTCGTCCGACATTAACACCGCCTATAGTGAACTTACTCGATGGTATTAAACGACAGAACGCTAACAAGAGGTAATGTTACCACGTAACATCAAAGTCAGGAATAAGAATAAATCTGTTTTGTGTATTTTTTCCCTGTACTCTTTTTGCTAAACATTCGTTTTGCATGCACGAACAGGCAGAGGTCGCGCTCTATAAACGATGTCTATTTAACGGGCAGATTTTGGTAATGATACGAAAAGATTCGTTCGATTTATCGATATAATTACGTTAAACGATTATGCTCTAACGCTTCCTAATATCCTTTCTTTTCTCGTTTACAGAATTACACGTTTGGATAGCACCGACATCGATGCGACGGCTCTACACAGACCGCATACAGTTTGCAAGAATTCTTTACTCGATGAAATATACAACGAGCTTTCAAACACGGCTGTATAATTGTGGGAACAAAATTTATTTGGTCGCGATTTTACATTTAGAAGATCTATACGTTTCTTTACCGAGTGCCAAACGATTACTTCGATCTTTATTCTTAGCAGTTGTGTATATCTATAATGAATTTATTAAAAAAAGAAAGTGACAATAAAAAATTGGAAAAACAAAACATGCCCACGCACACACACGCATCATACAAACCCAAATAATTTTATTTCTTTCTCCGTTCAGTTATCATCGTATTTTTCTTTTACCAAATTTTCCTTACTTATCAACTAGGAAATCATTCGGTGACAGAAATTTATTCTTACAACATATAACCGGCTATACGATTATGCTGTCCTTGAAGAAAGAAAAGTACAAAATGTCCTGCCGCTCTGTTCCTCTTCCTTACGTATGCACGTATCCACACACGATACGTACAACACTGTAACTTCGATGTAAACATACACGAGTTACGATGTTATTCATATTAGATGTCGGTACACAGCAAGGTCGGTAGAACAGTCGCCCGCTATTATTTGCCAACTTCTCACCCCGGAACAGGAAACGAGAGCTATCTTGCTTTAAGTTTCTTTTAAAAGACAAAATAAAAAAAGAAACAGCTTGCACGCGACCGTACATCACAAAATATCATTGAATGATACAAAACTTGCAGATTCACCTGTTTATGCATAGGTAATGTAATATTGAAAAAAAAAGAAAAAGCCAAGTTATCTATCTGTATAAATGAAACGAACTCTGTCTTTAAAAATATTAAAAAAAAATAATAATAATAATAATAACTCGGTACATTGAGCATACTGTTACCGATATCAGGATAAAACGATTCTCCCGTTACCCAAAGGCCATACCTTTCTCCTGTCGGTTCTGCTTCGTCAATAACGACCGACCAGACGACAAATAGCACACGACGACGGAACACGAAAGAATTACTCTATATGTAACTTTAAAATATTTCAGAAAATCAGAATTGCAACGTATCAGAAAATCTACGGCAAAAAATAATCTGACTCTTGAACAGTTTTACGCGTAACGCATACTTTGTATATATCCGATCGAAGAAACGCAAGCACCAGCAGTTACTTCCGACAAACATCGAACTGAAATAATAGAATGTTCCTTCGATTGATCGTAAAAATGTACACGTAATGCAACGTACGCTGCTACGTAAGCGAATCTTAAGATTTGTAGTAAAAATAGGTATATTATTGCTTCTCGATGATCTTTTCGTTTGAACGTACAAATTCGTTTGAAACATTTATCCGATATTAATTTGAATTATTGGTTTCGCGCGAACATACACCTGTGCGTGTACGCATGCGCGCGTATATCGTTAGGAAATTCCAGTATCAAATAATTTAATCGATTATTTCTTACACTCTATGACGCACCAGCTTCTAATTCGCTAGCCGGAGTGTCTGGTTCTTCGTCGTTGTAAATATTTTCCGCCATTTGCCACACCTGCATTATATTGTCTTCCGATACCGAACATATAACCCACGGTTCATTTGGATTCCACGAAAAATCACTGATCTTCGCGGTATGACCGCCATGTATGAACTACGAAAAAATTGAAATACACTCGTGATACTCGTGCACTGGTGCGCATCGAATTGTTAAAAACGAAAGTATATTCAAATAAATTAGATTAAATACCAGCAACTCGGGTGGCCCATCTTCGGCATCCTCGCTAGACTGCTCCTCGCCAATTTTACTAAGATCCCATACGTGTAAACGCCTATCCGTACCGCTACTAGCCAATATTGTTTCATTATGAGGCGACCACTGAACTTGAAATATCTCGTCTTTATGGGATTCGAATGAATGTAACTTTAATTTCAAATTCCTCAAATCCCAGAGCGCTACCGTTTTGTCAGCACTGCCAGTCGCAAGAATGAACTCCGAATATGGATTAAAACTCAAACAATTCACTTCGGCGGTGTGAGCATCGACTGTATGACTGGGTTTGCTGGTGTTGTTGCATCTATCAATTACGACAGTTCATTCGATACTTGTAACAACGATATTTACTTTTACTTACACCGCCACCGGTAACATGCAATTACCTCGTGTCCCAAATCATTAATTTCTGATCATCCGCAACGGATCCAAATAGAGATTCGTGTAATAGATGCCAAGCTACGTCCTCGACAACAGCGGTATGTCCTGTAAAGATCGTTTTTGCGTCTATGACACGATTTTCCTTCGGCGGCGCATTAATGTCCCACAGACAAATTGTATGGTCGTCGGACGCGCTGAGTAAATATCCATTAAGATTTGGATTCCACGATAAGCCGTAACCTTCTTTCTGATGTCCCCTTAACCTAATAAGATACATTGAAATCAGTGTTGCAAAATTCACGTAATAAACATAGTTAAATACGCAGCTTCTCGTCTTTATACCTCAAATCAGGCTGACATTCGCCGTTTGGATCAGGTTTGCTAGGGTGTTTTGTATAATCGAATACTAGAACATCGCTAGAGGGTGTTTTAGTAGCGATTACGCAAGGATTCTGAGGCATGTACCTTGCTCTGTTCACTTCGCCCTCATGATTTATTTTTATTTCAATTTCTATCTTTCCGCTAACCGAGCCAAATCCTCCAAATTCTCCCTTTTCATTGTCATAGTGAGACGCGTCAAATTGAGCATCCTCGTTTGGCAACTGAACACTAGCGATAAGCAAATGATTTTGCTCGTCAGAGGTATGCGTACCTAAAATAAGTCGATGCACGGAATAATCTTTCCCTTCTGGTCTAGTTACATCGGGCAACCATTGAGCTGTTAAAGATGGCCACTCCAGAGCATGCGTCATTACAAGATCATATAAAAAAGGTGTATTCTTCTTCCATATTTTGTATTCTTCGTTGATAACTCTTTCTTCTACTGCATCGTCAAAGGTTTCTACAATAAAATCGTATATGCAAAATAAAATATACTGATCATTTAAACACTATTTAAGTACGAGCAAATACTGAAAAATAAGACGTTACAATCACTATTACGTATCAAAGCAGTTAGAAGAAAAACTATTTAACCTTCACAGAAAAAAAAACAGTTTGATCGATATACTTTTTGATAATAAGCATAAAACACAAAACTATTATCGAGTGATAAACAGATTTTGACGAAAGCCATCAAGAAAGTAAATAATATTTTAGTGAAGTATTATCTTTCTTATGAGAGTAATATAACCTGCCGGCATATTTCGCAGTTTTTTTTTTTTTTTTTTGTTCGCGATATAAAACTATTTCTTCATAAAAATTAAATATTTGAAAGAATTTCAAATAATGATCTATACTTTCAATATAAATAAATTTTCTTCAAATTTCTTATTAAAAACAATACTGTTTACTATGAGGCGGAAAGCGTCCTTTCAACGACAGACTTATCGCCTTAATTGTATGAACGATTAAAAAAAAGTAACGCGAATGCACAGTATCGAGATTTATTCTTACCACCGTCTTTATCCCCCATGTTTATATTTTGTTATATCTCTAATATAACGCGTAAAAGACCGGTAGAAAATTTAACCCGCCAAAAGTCGCGAAGCTTAACCGGATTTCATGAAAAATGCAAACGTATTTACTACAATGCCTTAAACATATGCTGCCTTTTCATGATACGATTATTAGTCATCATTTTGATGCAATATATAGCTTAATTTATATTGAAATTATTATCCTACATGTATAATATGTCACGATACGCATATGTATGTTAAATAAAATTACATAAAGAAATAAACATTGTTTTGCAAATATTTTTATTGTGCTTAAAAATAACAAAATTAATTAACCAACTATTGTATGATACGACTATTCACACGTTCAACTTCTTGCAGAGAACATTATTCACACGTCTCGAATAGAGACTCTCTAAGTATAAAACGTATATTATGGTCATAGAGCTCATGAATTGTACTATGGAAATCAGCCCAGATGGAGAAGGAAGATTGTATTTGAGAAATTCGGTCTCACTCGGTACTACACATACTATATAGATAAACATGACTGCGTCGCCCTTATGTCGCTTCCACAAATTTTACTATGTATAATGCATATACAGGGTATCTCTAAAGTCTGATCCTACCTTTATATTTCGGACAACGGTTTCAAATATGAAAAAATGTTTCAGACAAAATTTAAGATGGTGACAAGAAGTTACCCTTGAATGGTTGTATGAAGATCACGTGAGTGTCATCTTCGGACTTTTAAATAAAACCACCGATTTTTTATCGAATATTCTCGTTTCCCTCGTCGAGACGTTTTCAAAATTGACACTTAAGCGGCATAAATTTGATCGTGTAACCTTCACACGGTACACCTTGGGTACGACGAGGGCTACAAGAATATATAAAAAATGGTTGGTTCTATTTAAGAAACTGAAAATGACGTTTTACGTGACCTTCAAACGACCATCCAAAGTTAAATTGTTGTCACCATCTTATGTCTCTCTTGATATCCTACAATTTTTGTTTGAAACATTTTTTCATGAAATATAAGGGTTGGGTCGAACTTTAGAGATACCCTGTATATGCCTACGATATAGCAAATATTTCTGTCGGTTGCAAATTCTACCGCTAGGTGGGATACGTTTGCTTCGAAATGCGAATAGAATTATACACTGAACACAATGACTTTCGACTCTGTTCGACTCAGTTGTATTTAGTATTGTAGGTATACGAAGTTTAGGAAATCCGTCTGTATATATATATATATATATATGTATTTTAGATATAAAAATATTTAACAATTCACTAACGAAATTATTAAAAAAAGGAAAGATTAGACGTGTAAACATTTGAGTATACTGCATGTCAACAACACGTTATTTACTATTCCCGGTATAGGTTTAAATTTTGCAAATATATCGTTAACAGATTGTCATATCATACAAGTATACCAATTATTTAAGTTTCTAACATTACTTTTAATTCTTTTCAATCATATATATTGATAATCGTCTCAAACCGAATGAACATTAATGAACAGAATATGGAAGATATTAATGCTAAGAGAGATGCTAGAAGAAAACGAATTTTAGAAAATTCGGAAAAACGTTTGTTGAAAATCACTGGTAGAAACAACGCTATTGTGTCAGAAGATCAATGTAATTTACCTACTTTAGTTGTTCAGATATTTTCCGAACCAAATTTATTATTTGCCTTTAATCAATATCACTTTCATAACTGAAATCGGATATTTTATTTGCAGCTCATTCTGTGCATTCGGATGTACCTAATCAATCATTCATCTCTACGGATATTGAAACCAAAAATTTACATTTTGGAATAAATGGCAAAATATCAGGTAATAGGATCATAAATTTAGAAATATTTTTTATATACAATACAGAATCAAAATACTAATATATGGATTAAAGTTGAAGGTACCAATAATACTTGTACTCAATTGAAACAAACATCGCACGTATTAGCAAATCGTATTAATTATGTGTTGTTGGCTGTCATCGTTAATGTGCTGCTGTTATTACAATTGGATCATTTGTTCGGAAAGGTGATTACATGTATTTGCAAAAAAATTTGTAGTAATGTTAATTAATAATGTAATATCATATTATTTTAATTCAAAATAATATACAATTACTTATTTCAGACGATCGCGATACCTTACTTTCCAATTATGTTAGGACGTCTATACAACTATAAAAATATACAAGGAACACAAGACAATAGTCTATTATACCCTGCATTAATTTTGTGTAACATTAAACCTGAGTTAACTTACCAACTTAAAAAGTTTGTAGCAATATTCCATATAATACTACAAGATTTAGCTTTGTATATTTTCAGTTTCACCCTCATACATTATGGACTTTTATATTGTTTGCGTAACACAGAGATTTTAATTCGCTTAAACACATGAATAACATTACTGTATATGAAATATATGCAAATAAGACATTCGTCTAATCGTTTATTTAAAATGTTCTATCCAAACTTTTGTAAACAGTGTGATAAATACAATCAGATCTTTAATAAGTTGTTACAATCAATATTACTTAATTAATTATAATTTTGTTGCGTAGATAAAAATTCACTGTATAATTATTTGCCATAGCATGTTGTCTATTACTGCATTATGGTATACGAATAAGATCTAAACAGAAACAAATATAAGTAAAAGATGGATGAAAACAGTTTGTTTTAAATATACCAGTGTAACAATAAAGAATAATAATAATAGTCCACTTTAATTTAATATAAATAATTGGAAATAATCTTTTTTTCACACATGACATAATCTTTACTTTCTCAGACTCTTTATATAATTTGTTATCATCCGTCTTTTCGTTAGTTTCCTTGTCACTCATACCTTCAAAACCATATGCATTTAACACATTCATATTTTTTCATATTGTCTCTTACGTTTTACTGTCTTACATAAAGGACAAGAGTTATTTATTTGACATTATTTCCTAATATCACTTGTGTACAGATATCAATTCCGCTATTTGTATAATGACTTTGTACAATGAAATGCATAATGAATAATGAAATATTTCTTTGCCGACGAATTCTACAAAATATAGTATGTATTTTATAAATATACCTGTAAACATGTCACATATAATTATATTACATTTTTCTATATATTTTATACAAATGTGCAACAACGAATTAACTGTTTTAATTAGTTTTTGAATTTATTTGAAACTATGGGTATGTATGAAAATGATATCCAAAACAAAATATTTATGATAGTCAATTTTAGTATTGCAATTGTATAAAGTAGAATACAAAATACCATAACAGTAAATGTGAGGTACGTGTATAACAAATACTGTTGTAATATATATGTTTCATTTCAATGTCACTGTACGCTTTGATTTGTTTTTGTGATAAATTTCTTACGATTTTTTCAGTGACTCTGTTTTATCCATTTTTTTTTTTCTTGGACACGTCTTAAAATCAATAATAGATCATTAAATCGTACATGTTTTAGCATAGGAAAAAAATTATAATACAATAATATAATTGTTGGTTTTATTTCTCTTCTCCAATGTTTTCAGATTTCATTGAAGTATGCTGTCTCACAATATCAAAATGACCTAAATTTATCATTTTTTCTTCCCACTCTGCTAAATCTTTCTTATATTGCATCATCAAATCTGTACAGCGAATAACATATGGCTCTTTCTCTATATTCGACATTTTCTTCCAATTTGTTGACATTGACTGCAGCCAATCCTAACATAGTATAAATAACAAATGTGATAAAATTGTTGAAAATAAAGTGTAAATAAATTTTATTATAATTTCTATTGAACAATAAAACTGTTTAATATTTTCCAATCGTTAACACATAAAATAGAAAGTAAATTTATTGTACCTTATAAGGTATGTTTGGATCTTTCTCGTTCCTTTTCGACGATATGTATGTTAGAAATGCATTTAATGGTTTTTTTGGTCTTCCAAATGCTTCTTTCTTCTATAATTAATGTTAATTAAATGAAATAATAATGGAATAATAGAAATGAAAACATTCACAAAGAGTAAATTAATATACGCACCTGCTTATCATTTGCTGATTTATTATCGTGTTTCAGAGATTTCTCTCGTTCTTTCAATAATTGTTTCTGTTCATCGGTTAAAGAATCTTCAAATCTTTTTAATTCTTTAATATAATTTTCATAATTTCTGCTATATTGTCTTCGAAAATCTTCCTTTTCTGCAGGATCTAATTCTGCCCATTTCAGAGATGCTTTCTTTACTATTTCTGATGGTTTTATACCAGGAGTTTCATTAATAAACTTTTGTCTAACTTGATTTAAATACAAAATAAATGCAGTTTGTGGTTTCTTTGGTTTTATTGGAAAAGCAGTGTCATGTATAAAATTCAGTGTATTTTTTGATACATTCTGATGTAAGTTTAACAAGTTACTTCTAAAAAAACAAAACGTATTATGGTCATTATTATCTTAACGAACACCGTTGAAAATGAAAGTCAAGGTGTTTAATAATCGTTAACAACGAAATTAGAGAAACAGTTTATTCATAGACAATTTATCTACACGTGTAGGATGCACGTTTATTAATAGATTAAAATAAAACTTCCTGTAATGTCTTCAAAAAAATATTAGAGATTTTAAAACAAAAGCAAGATTTACCTAGAACATAAGAACTTGCTGAAATCGATACAAAGTATCAATCTTCCAAATCCAGCCATTGTATATATACAAATTTTATATTAAACAACACCATTCAATGTTGCAAGAGGTAGCAAGAGATAATAGAAAAAAGAATAACTCGTGAATACAACTACGAAAGTATATACAGTATTACCACGTAAATTCCTATCCTGAAATAGGCGGCAAACGAAAATGGCACCAATGTGTACCTCGAGTACACATGCCCCCTAGCTCAACGCTTATTTTTTCCCCACGAAATTTAAACCTTATTACCAAATTTTGATTTTCTTTCATTAAATTATTTAAAAATTTTATGAGCTTTTATTATTGACGTGCCATTTTAATTAAAATAAAACATTGTATTACATTAATCATTCGTATTTGTGCTTCTCTCCACTAATTCCGTGATTCTAATATAACTTATAGCTGCAAAAATAGCGATATCTAGCAATGCTTGAAGTTGCGTTTATGCCGTGTTTCTGTCGCGATATAAGTAAAGATAGATAGTGTATCTTGATACGAATTTACGTATGGAGAAAAGTGATTGTTATATCGAGGAGGAAGAGGAAACGATCGAAACAGAAGAAGAAACGTAATACGTGAAAGATACGTTTATACGCGCCGTGGTGCGATACTGAGGGGTATATAGTATATAGGTGTAAAAGACCGTCAAGAGAGGAGGATACGTTCGAACAAAGTCGAACAGTTTCGAAAATGGCAGCCAAAAGCGGTGGCAGCGATGAGTGGTCATCGATAATGAAACCAATTTTAGCAGTATCGCATGGATCATTCGATAAAAGTGACATAGTGGAATTGGCTAAAAGTATCGTTAAAAGGTAAGGTGTAATTTTTTTCCAAAATAAAGATTCTAAAAAAATATTTGGATCGGACGTCGAAGATTCTTTCGTATTCGCGATGACGATCCAAAAACGAATTAATATTAATACGTACCGTTTCCTTATCGATTTTTTGTTGGTTTTCCCATCATTTTCAGCGAAAATAAATTTACATCTCACGAAGAACAATATGACACCTTTTACACGTCTGTCGCAGCCCTTGCAGCCGATTATCTCAGCGGTTGTGTTAATACATGTAAGTTTTTAATATTCTTTTCTGATCTTCTTTTTCTCTGTTTTATCGCAGATAATAATCTTTCTTATAGTCACATAAATTTCTATGCAATTTCTTACTTTGTTCTATTTTAACTTTGCAGTTTCCAAAAGTCAAGTATCGATAGTTTGTCAAGCATGTAGAATATTGCTTGTATGTCTGGTGAACAAATTATCCGAAATTCAATTGGGAGATGGAACTCCTACCATTTTAAGTACTAAGCAATTGTTGCTTCCGATTCGTGCTCTTTGTACAGGACAGTCCTTGCTTACGTCTGCCGACGAAGTAGCCTTAATTGCTACGATAAAGAATTCCAAGGTACCTCCCTGTGTAAAGTCGCAGTCACCTGGTGTCAAAAAAGATTCTTCTCAATCCTCAAAAGATTCCATGAGGGTACGATGCGATTTGTCCAACAGCATTCTAGAACAATTGACTATGCCTTTACAAGATTTTACGTTATCCGTGCCTCGTGTCGTCGAAAGCTCCAATGAGAGTATAAATAAAATTACGAACGACGGCACGGTTAATGAACCTCACTCTGATGCGAAGGTACGTGTAAGATTTTAACAAGACAAAAACTGTGTACATATTTATCGGTACCATTAAAAGTGCTGGTTTCTATAATATTTTGACTTTTTACAGACAACATTCGTCATAAATAATATAAATATTTTACAAAGTATGGGTGCAGGCGATATTCTTTTGGACATGTGTTTGAATCTTTCTCATCTGTCGCGTTACATTCGTAAATATCAAGCGTATTTAAACAAAAAAGGTTTCAGTTTACCCGCTAATGCTTCGGAAGCACACGCTATACGGCATAGTTTGCATTCTGTAGCAAATGACATTAATATCGTACATAATGTAATATCTTTGCCATTATTGGAACCACTGACCCCGGTCAAACTAGAAAAATTATCGGTACTGACCATGTCTTGTCTGTATTGTTCGATCGCGAACGCGACCGCATCCAGTATTGTTGGAATAACAAATGCGGTATCACCAAAGTGCAGTACAAATACTTCTGGTGCAACACAAATTAATCAAGGCGGTAAAAATATGGAAGAAGAATATGATACCTTGGCGATTACGGTGGTAGAGAAAAGTCTCGAAATATTTGGGCTGGTTTCGAATGTAATAAGGAACAGTACACGAGCAGGCGGTCATGTAAGGAATCGTTCGTTCACATTAAAAAATTTCAATGTTCATCGAACAGATGGATGAGCTGACAAACATCAGAAAAAAAATTATATATCCACCGTTACAGATTCTACAAAATCATTTATTAATCGGTGTATGGTTATTGGTGACCGGTTTGCAAGCTCAACTTTCGGTAAGCAGTTTTAGTGCGGCGGACAAGGGTAAAGAAGAAAAGGGAAAATCGCCCAGTAAAGCGCGAGATGGAACTGCTCGTGTCAATTTGATGAAAGTGTAAGTATATATGTATGCATATATTTTTACGTATATTATGATATAAATCTATTCGTGTTTATATATATTTTGTCGTTTCGGCAATCGATCAAAATTGAAAAGGAACAAATAATAAATGAAACCTTGGATTTTAGCCAGCAAGGTTTTGGAGTGCTTTCAGTAGCATTAGCTTCTCACGCGCTAACGATAATGAGCGCTCTGTTGGAAGATGTATCTGTGGAAGCGATTACCGATTGTGCAGTACCTCCTGAGCCAGCCCCGCTAGATATTTTGTCTACTACAACAGCGCTTCAAAGGGCAGTTACTTTCCTTCAAGCAGTACCGCTTAACCATTTATTGTTTTATTTGGCCACTATTAGTTACAGAAAGGTTAGTTGCAGCGTATCGTCTGCATTCGTCGTTATTCGGATACCGATTAAACATACACTGTTAATATTTTTCTTTGTAAATGTTATCAATCGTAGGCCTGTACTTTGAAAAGGGTACAGAAACATCCTTTTGAAGGTGATGCCTTAAGCCAATCCGATTCCACGACTTATTACGAAGAGCTGTTAAGCTGTTCGGATAATTCTACCGACGAAGGTAAGAAGAAGTTGATCGTGTCGTTACAAAGTTTAAACCTTTTTTTATTTGATCGTACTTCAAGCAAAGAAAATAACATTATCGCCTTATATTCCGACGATGATACTATTTCGGTATACTATCCGTGAATGCGCAGTTCTTCGTGTAAACTTGACACAGTAAAGAAAGGCGGCCGATTAACAGAACTAACAGAACGAATACGTCTTTCCGCTATACAGAAAAATATATTATGTCGATAGAGGAGGACAGCGAACCTATTCTGGGCTTATGGTTCGAAGAAACCATTGCTCCGTCCGACGAATCACCTGCGAACGGTACGAAGGAACCCAGTAACGAAACCAGCGCCGAACGAACGGTAACTACTATCGTTCCTGATAATCGTGAACCTCATGGTGTAAGTACATAAATTTTCTCTCCTTCTCTGTCGTTTTTTCTATGCATGGAGAACAAAAAATTAATAACTACTAGTTGAACTTATTTTTGCAGTATATATCACTGGCCACTAAAATTTTCCAATTTATGAATCAACATTTAATCGGTAGTCGAAGCTCTTACGTACGCGAATATGTAGTAAACGGCTTGGTAGAACAACAGATGGTTATATTAGCAGCGATAATCAGAGATTTGGATCATGAAACTGCTAGAACAGAAACCGGTGATTAATTGATAAAGACTAATGTATTAATAATAATATATATTATTATTTCTATTGTATGAATATTTTTTTTTCTTTTTTAGGTACAATCTCGGTATTCTATGGCGCAACTTTGGGCACCATGTATTCTGAATTTTCTCAAGCTTTGAGCCGTTACACTCACAATTTACTTGCACGCAATACTTTGAGCGAAAGTTTACAAAGCACACTTCTTCAGCACTTAGGAGTAAATCCTTGGGCTGGTACGGAAAGTACAACTGCATGTACTTGGCCACTTCAAGTTTATCCCAGAACCTTGAGCGTGCTAGCACAGGTGCATATTGCTTTTTCAAATAAATCTTTTTATCGTATCGTATCGTATCGTATCGTATCGTACAACTTATACTAATTTCAAATATTAACAACGAGATAGGTTCTTTTATTGAAACCTCAATCAGAGAAAGAAGCTGCTTGTATAAGTATATGGCATAGATTAGTAACAACGATGGTAGAGAACGTGTGCAATCCACCTTCCACGTTTGAAGCTGAAAACGAAGGTAAACAATATAATATTTTCCATCCATGAGTATCTATATCTATATCGATATCGATTAGTTAGATTTAATGTTATGATCGTTAACACTTTTATAAACTGACTCGATCTACGTAATTGATAATTATTTAATACCAAAGAATTCACTCGAATTATAAACATTTAATTACCGAAAGGAAATAAAAGATTGTTCGCAATGGAAAGGATTCGAGTACAGAATAATACGGATTTATACGGACATTTTCAGACTTAAATGTGGAACATGCTCAACTGGTTTTAATTCTCTTTCATTCCCTGAATTTGATGCAAAAGAAATCGGTACTGCTTGTAACCGGAAGCGGTGCTGTACGTTGTAGCGAAGCAATTAAAACTCCTATGAAGGATTCTCAGTTGCTGCATTTGTCACGACTGTTATTATTACTCGAGTACATGATGAAACATCTTTATGACGCGCCTCTTGCTTTGCTCGAACAGGTAAAAAAAAAAAAATTTCATATCGTTGATCGATTACGATCGTCATCGAAAGCATTTGAAGTTGTTGTCCCCGTTTCTTAGAAATCTTCTTCGTTTCCTTAAACTGTATTTTTTTTCTTCTTCTCCTTTTTTTAATTCCTTTCTCTTTCCTTTCATGGGGTTATAAATAACGTTAACGAGTAACGTTAATTAACATCAAATGCGACAATAATGATGCATCACGTTCAAGTTCCGAACGAAATACGATAAGATACCAGGGCCACCAAATCGAAAGATACGTTTGAGTGGTAGTAAAAATCTTGTACATTTCTGTTTGACACGAATCGTTGTTTTCGCGCGTTTACGAATAATGCATGATTGTCAAGATGTTCTGAACGACTAACGATTATATACAGGTTCAGTGGAATCTGTTTTCGGCTACGAGTCTCGTTTGTGACACAAAAGATGGTAACAAACAAACGGCCCGAATTTTTACATCGTGGACAGAAATAGAAGATAATTATCGTAAATTCGGTAGCCAAGATGAATTTTCAATGAAGCCTCGATTTTACAATCTTTCTACGACAGATTTCAATAATCAAGATACACCAAAATTGGATGGATTGGTTAGTATCGGATGAAAGATATTAGTAAATTTTCCACGAAAATTTATACGATCGTAACGAGTTATTCTTTCATAACTTTATAGGCATGCAACTTTATTTTGGGTGCATCGGATAAAATGAAATATCCCCTGTTGGTGGATGCGTTAATAGATATATTGAACGTTTTGAACCAGACAGATACACAGAAGAAAACGAGTAGCGACGATAAAGAAAAAATGCCTTCATTTTTAGGGTTGTGTGCGATTCGCTATTGTTTCTCCATATGTTGGCGGTAAATAATAAATGTATAATATACTATTCTCAATACTTTGTAGTATTCCTTTCAATTTATTATTCGTTATTTGTTAAATCGCCAACAGTTTATTACTGATGTTACCGCCTTCTACACCGTACATGGATAAACTAGCTCTCGGCGAGGAAATTCCTGCTGGGCCTATGTTACTTTACTCTTTGGTTTGGGGACCTAGAGCTGCATATAAAACGTTTACCAGTTGGATGAAGGTAAATCGTCGGTATTTTAGCGTGGAAATGAACACTCGCAAAGAAGGACGTAAAAGGGAAAGGATAATGTTTTTATTAATTTAATAATTATTTTCTCCTAGGATTACTTGGTCAGGCAAGGAATGTATACCCAGTATGCGGAGAATCTTTTAAAAACTGTATCGTCTACTGTCAATACGCTCAAGTATGATATTACGGTTGCAAAAAATTGTATCACAGCGCTAAAACCGGAGACTAATTTTAACGATCAAATAATGCCAAAAAGCGCATTACCGAAGCTTAGTTCGTTGTGTATTTTGGCCGCGGTTATCGGCAAATTGCAAGTTCTCTTCGACGAAAGTATATCGAAAAGTCAAAACGAAAACGTCGAAAGTTCCAAGTAGGTTGAATGACGCGCACATGTGCCTAAATTTCGTTTAAATTTCAATTGCCTTTTTATATATACAGAAATTCGCAAAGTTCGGAAGCTGGAAATACAAGTGCGAATGCAACTACGAGTAGTACGAACACGAACACGAATACGAACACGAACAAAATGATAGTTAGTATTCTTCCTCACGTTCTTTCGTTAACCGAGGCTATTCTATCCTCGTGTCGGTCGAGTATACTTCACCAAATGATCGAGTCGTTGGAACAAGAAGGTAAATATGGCCCACGGGACTATTTGGTACTCGATGATATCATCGCGATGGCGGGTGCGAATTGGGCAACCGAAGCATCCTTGATCACCTTTTTACCGAACTCTGTAAAGTCGATTCTCGATAAATGGAAGTCAATTAACGTTGCACACATCCCATGGGTAAGTGGTGCCCGTTTACACACAGTCTTGTTTCAGTGTAAGAAACGTTCGTTCGAACGATCAATGCTTTTCGCACGTTAATTCCAGAACACTTACGCGAATGACATAATACCGGCGGAAAGTTACATCTTGACAACTGTCAATCATCATGTGAGCTCGCTTTCCGAATATCCAACCTTTTCTATTAATCCGTCTCTGAAGAATTTGTTGCACAGTTTGGTTACTTTTATAGTAGAATATATTACGTAAGTATTATTCTTTCGTTTCGTTAAATCTTTTTCCTTCTCTTACTGATTATTTTTGCAATTTGCCCATCTACGCGGCGTTTGATAAATTTCAAGTAATTTGTTCTCTTCATAGTCCTACCACGGCACCGGAAAACTCGGACATACGTTCACAGGCGTTAAACATCCTGGTTGCGTTATCTATGGATGCTCGTACAGATTATCTTCAAAATATGACTAACAAGGCTTTGACAAAACTTTTGGGCGACAGCGAGAATGAGTCGCGTCAGCTTCGGGAACACTTGTTTATATTACGTGACACGTACAATTTGATAATCGAATACACCAATGATACTCAAGATCCTGTCAGGTAAGTACGTATACGTCGGGTTGTCACGGGGAAATCGATTCAGCGTTCGATATTTTCGTACGGGAGTATTTCATTTGACGATCGTTGATTGTTTCAGTATTACTATCGATGAAAAGATTTTAAAACGATGTATCAAATATTGGGAACAGTTGTTGGAAAAACCAGTTGGATGCAAAGCTCTGGACTTATTTTTTGCCCCAAATACCAATCGATCTCTTGTCTCCGTCTTATTATGCATAACGTCTTCTCAGTCGTCTCAACAGTTTGCCACTTACGTTTTACGTTTCTTCAACACGTTGTTCCGGACAGGTAAATATACTGGTAAAGAACTTCCCGTTTCTTCAGTTATTTCAATTAAAGCTCGATACGCGTGTGATAATAGCTGAAAAAGGAAATTATGGATCGCTGGAACGTCTTTGTGGATCCGTATCGAACTTGGCTCATGTAGAAACGGAAAAATTGCAAACTTGGTTAAAGCAAGTCATTTTGGGAGCAACAAGTATTTCGCCGAGCGCGTCGTCGACGAACGTGCAAACGCCTACGGTAGTAACTGCGAACGCGTAAGTACGAGTTTACATCGAACATCGCTAGCTTTCGCAAATAAACGTAATTAATTGGCGATGAAAATAATTATTGTACCACGAAACGATAGGTTGGTCGCTGTTACCGGGACATCGGACGATTCACAGAAGGCAGACGAAGTCAGTAGCGCGCCTAATAACGAACAGGATCAGTGGTTAATCTTGTTGCCGGACGATTCCGTGAGTAATAATCAATCCGCAAGCATCACCGACGATCAGCAACAGCAACAGCAGTTGCAACAACAGCAGCAGCAGCAGTTGCAACAGCAACATTCGATGCATGAAAATAGTCGACTTTTACGGGCGCTTACAAATTATATAGTTAAAGAGAAAAGGTAATTCTATCTTCCCTTTCTATCATCGATTCTAAAACAATACTATTACGAATACTTAATTAGTTTGTTTCATCGATTCTATAGTAGCGTGGATGAAGGTGTTCCCGTCACGATTCTTCGAGCTCTTATACCATTGGCTTATCATATTCTTTCTTCGACGATCGAAGGCAATGGTTTTTCAGAATTAATGAACGTTATGTCGACGTTAGCGGACGCTGGTTCAGAAAAGGGTCATACGTTATTATTTAAAGCTGCGATCGAGTGGATCGAACTATGGTAATATATCATTAATTATTGTTGTAATTATCATTATTGTATGTAGGTGTTTACGAGTGCGCGAGTTGTTCGCGCGTGCAGAAATCGTCAGAGGTATTTCATGTATAATATTGTTTCCGTAGCAAAGAGCAATTGACGAATAAGGATCTTCAAAGTCTGGATAAACCATTGCCGTTCGTCGAAGCTGGTTGCTGTATACTGAATTATATAGCAGATATAGTAAGCGCGATTTGTCCACAATCGATATATTCGCAAGATCGAGCAACGAGTCCGCCGTGGGAAGGTGCGACTCCGGTTAACGACGTAAACGATAGCGATTGGGTAGATGAAATTCCCCATGAAGACGAAGACAGTGCCGCTGAGGATTCTGACGAGGACAGTCTTTGCAACAAACTCTGTACTTTCACCATCACGCAGAAAGAATTCATGAATCAACATTGGTATCATTGTCACACTTGCAACATGGTAGACGGAGTTGGTGTATGTACGGTCTGCGCTCGCGTTTGTCATCGTGGACACGATGTCACTTATGCGAAATATGGAAACTTCTTTTGCGATTGCGGTGCCAAAGATGACGGATTTTGTCAAGCTTTGACCAAAAGAAGCCCGCAAACGTCGGAACACCAAAGTAACGCTGGCGCGGTCGGTGGCGGCGGAAGCAGCAGCACGGTTGTATCGAGCAGTGCGTGTTCGACCGGTGTCACCGCTGGCCCGAGTTACACCAGTACGGCCCGAGCTTCCCAAGACAATCGAGATCTCTTTCTTACCAGTAATTTGCGTCGAAGAACATCTAGTCCTTTGTATTTTTCCGATAAACAGGAGAAACAAGGACGCGATAAGCAAAGGCATACGTGCTTAGCGAAGCAACTAGGTAATTCATTTACGTTTTCAGTTATTTTCGTTCGATCGCGCCTATCGAAAGTAAGCGCTTATCTTTTCCACGTTATCGGACAGAATCATCGAAAGAATGGATGCAAAATCATCTTTGGAAAACCGGTATAGTTTCGTCTCTGGTCGATTTGACCCGTACCTTGGTACCGGTGGTGGACGCATCTTGTAAAAAGAATTCGGCGGTTGGTTGTCACGCGCGTGCTCAAGCGGCGCTTAAACAGTTACATACGATGGATAAGAAGTTTGAATACACCGACCAGTTAACGGTACGTATGCAACCGTACGAATGATATTTCTCTAGGCAAACGGGTTTTCTTAGACAACAATCATTGTCGTTATTTATCGAGACGATTGAAACGCAGAAACAGGCGGTAATTCGATCACTTGTTTCAGCTTCCGACATTGGGATCGCAAGAGGGTGCATTTGAAAATGTTCGAATGAATTATTCGGGAGATCAGGGACAAACCATCAGGCAGTTACTGTCCGCGCACATGATACGCCGAGTCGCGATGTGTTGTCTGTCGTCGCCAAACGGTAAACGACAACATTTGGGTGAGTAATTAGTTCGTTACGAGTAAGGTGGTTTCTTCGATTGTTCGATTTACTTGATCAACGCGTACTTTATTGTTGTTGCACAGCGGTCTCGCATGAAAAGGGTAAGATAACAGTGTTGCAATTGAGCGCTCTGTTAAAACAGCCGGATTCTTCGAAGAGAAAATTGACGTTAACCAGACTCGCTTCCGCGCCGGTACCCTTTACCGTACTTTCGGTAACCGGTAATCAATGGAACGAAGATTTTCTGGCTGTTTGCGGTTTCAAAGACTGTCACGTGTTAACGTTCAACACATCTGGAACAGTGTCCGATCATTTGGTTTTGCATCCTCAATTGGAAACCGGTAATTTCATCATAAAAGCAATTTGGTTGCCTGGATCTCAAACTCAGCTGGCATTGGTTACCGCGGATTTCGTGAAAATCTATGATCTCGCGAAAGACGCGCTTTGTCCTCAATATTACTTTTTAGTACCGACCGGAAAGATTCGGGACTGTACGTTCATGTACGCGGAAGACGGTGTTTTTTACTTGTTAATAATGTCATCGGCCGGCTATATTTATAGTCAGGTAATGGACGAAGAAAGTTTAGCGAAACACGGTCCGTTCTACGTGACCAATACTCTCGACATCTATCATCCAGAAATAAAGGATAACGGTCAAGTTGGCGGTGGTGGCGTGTCAATTTATTATTCTCATGCTCTACAATTGCTTTTCTTCAGTTATACGTGTGGTAAAAGTTTTATCGCTCCGCTGAAGTATATGGACACAGACGTGACCACCGTGTTTCAAATAAATCTCGCTGGCAATAAAAGTTCGAACGGGAACAAATCGAACAACAATCAGCCGCAACCGCTGTGTCAGTGGAGCGAAGTACCGAATCATCCTGGACTGATTTGCTCGGTCTTACAGACCAGTAACAATCCCGTGATATTGATGATCAAACCTGACACGATAATGATTCAAGAGATCAAAGTGATCCCCGCCAAGGCTAAAATAATGGATATGGTCGCCATAAGACATCCAAGTTCGAACGGCGAACATCGTACTACATTGATACTGTTGTGCGAAGATGGAAGCCTGAAGATTCATATGGCTGGAATGGAACAGACCGGGTATTGGATGTCATCTATGGTTCAACCGATTGGTGCATTATCGAACGTTAAGCCGGCTCGAAAAAAGAAAACGACCAAGACCGGGAAGCCTTCGGGCTCCGTCACTTTTCCTATCGATTTCTTCGAACACTGTCAGGCGATGAACGACGTCGAATTTGGCGGTAACGATTTACTGCAAATTTACAACGTGGCGCAAATCAAACATAGACTGAACACCACCGGCATGTACGTTGTTTCTACGAAAGCGATGGGATTCAACGTCGAAGTTACCAATAACGATCCTGTTTTGGTTATGACTGGAATCAGAGTATTACTCGGAAATCAAGATATTCAAAGAGCTCCAGTTAATATCGAGGTAGCTGTTCGATCGAGTTTATTAACGTTCACGAATTACGCGCCGTTCACCTTCTATTCTTATTTCGCTTTCGTTTCTCACGTAATTTTCAGGTGTTCGGTCGAAGGATATATACGACCGTGAACAGACATCGATGGTTCGATATTCCTTTAACTCGGGAAGAAAGTCTTCAAGCTGACAAAAAATTGACTATCACGTTTGGACCGTCACAAGACCACGAAGGAGTCATTATCGTGGATTCCATTAAAATGTAAATCGCATTGTCGTCTAGTATTTATTCTATACTAGTATTTATAATTAATGTTATTTTCATCGTTATCGATTCTTATTTAAATATTTGATAGTTAACCGATATAGATATATTTCGGGTTTCTCTTCCCTCTTGTTAACGTTTAATGTTTTATATCTGTTTTATCTAGATACGGTAAAACGAAAGACGCGTTCGGTTGGCCAGAAGAAATAGAAGATGTTTCGTCTGGTCAGTCAACGTCTGCGCCTGTAACCACGATAAACAACGATGTGGACGGTTCTCTCGTTGCGCCAGCTCCTTTGTCGTCCGTCGATAGGTAGGTGGATAATAATATCGAATCAAGTACACGTAACTCGAGTTTGTCTCGTGAAATGCAGTAAATTTATCTTGATCGTGATACAACGAAATCTTTTTTTACCGTTGCATAACGCGTTAGCACCAGGAAGGCCAATTCCCTTAATATCGAAAGGTAAGAAAAAATGAATCGAGATCGTAACGAATCCGACTAACCGATCGATATAATAAAACATATATAATCGTTCATTTTATTCGATATCAGAATCTTGCTATTTTATGCATCCTCTGTCGTAGAATGGTCGCGGGTATGTTGGAAGTGTTGGAATTGTCGTTCAATGTTCCTACCAACGATGAGAACAGATTATCGTTAAAGGCTACAGCGATCGACGTAGCGTCAAAGTTATTGATATTGCCAACTCCGCCGCTACTACAAATCCATACGACTGCCCTTTTGGCAGCGTTGCATTCGTCCAAGCAGGCCTATCATCTGCACAAGGTAAATTACCGCCGTGGAAATAATATTTTTCACAGTGAAGTCGAAACTAATTTCAACGAACGAACGAACGAATCAATCGTTATTTTTCAGGATCACGTGTTACTCTCTCATGTATTAGATTCGTTAAAATCAATGAGAGAAGTGAACGATGCGCGAGACATCGATGCAGAAAACTACTATAGACTCGTGCTAATTGTTCGAAGTATTTCTGTTTCGCGACCACAGAATCTGGCTAAATTTACCGATCAATATACGAATAAACCGATAGACGAGACCAACGGTAAGATTTCATCGGCGGATATACATATATCTCTTTCTATTTTCTTTCGATATGTACGATCGTTCATTTTGTCTTTTACACGATGCGCGCAGTACCAATTTTCGAAAAGGATCGACAAAACGTTCATCAACCGTGCAAAACCGTGGATGGAAATCAACAACACTTGATCGTGCAGCTTATGGAAATATTATGGTCTTTGCATATGGCATACCCGAAAAATATGGCTTTGGCACCCGTTGTGATCCCAGGATTGACTCATGCCGAAGGAACGATTCACGCGATCGTTGAAATAATTCATGCATTTACGACGTGCGACATCGAGAAGAACGTTCCTTTGGCCGCTAAATTGTATCTCCAGTTATTGTTGTCGTCCGATACAACGATCAGTTTCACCGCTAAACAGGCGATAATTCGAGTTTTAAGACCAAAGTATAAAAAAAGGAGCATTTATATACCTAGCCCACCGAACTGTAGTACTCCAGGTGTAGTAATCGTTATATTCCTATGTTGACTCGGTTTGTCCTGTATAGTCTTGCTGACGTTTAATTTCCTCTCTTGCCCGGACAAAGCAGGAATAGCAGTAGATACGGAAGAGAAGTCAACGTCGATATCCGTACAACCGCAACGAGATGCTACAGCACCAACACCGATAGCGTCTGCACCTACGTCCACATCGGCATCGGCATCGTTGTCGACATCCGTATCGACATCGACATCGACATCAACGTCGGCATCGGCATCCACGTCCACATCAGCACCGGTTCCGGTAACTTCGACAACAACGGATCGAGAAGTTGAACAACATTTGGAGGTTCAGCCGATAGGATCGGTGACTGATCGGTTAGTTTCAACTGTGGATAGCAACCAAGCGTCCGCTGCTTCTACGACCGGTGCCACGATTACAACAAGAAATACAACCGGTGGTGGTAACGCCAGTGCCGGTAGCAGCGGATCGGTCACTGCTACGAGGGGAAGTGTCAATTCTTTCGAGACGTTATTGAGTTCCAGAAACTTTTCGCAAATATTAGACGTTCCACCAGATACCGATGATGAGGCAATGATGGAACTAGCGATTGCGCTAAGCTTACAGGACGAAGGAGGAAGCGCTGATTTGCAAGTGTTGCGACAAGGATTTCAACAAAATATACCGAACTTACAAGGGTTAGAAAACCTTCAAAACTTGAGTGGGCCAACATTACAAAGTTTACAAACGTTAGCAGCACAGGGATTGGTTCAGGTTCAAGCCACGAATCAAGTAAGTATTGTCATATATTATCTAGTACCAGACGATACTCGTTCTTAACATAATAAGCGAAAATAAACTAATCGAGTGGAACGTATGCGCGATGTAATTTGGTCAGAGTCAAGAGGGCGGAGGACATTATTCGGATACGACCGCTTCCGCCGGTGGTTCAGATGACGAGGGATCAACCGCCGCTACCGATGGTAGCACGTTACGAACATCTCCGGCAGAACAAGTGAGTTTAAGTTTAGTTGGTTGGCAAATAATTTTATAGAAGACTTTTATGGCGTGACGTAAAATGAAGGAAAGGTCTCGTGAACCGATAGTAACGTTTGTAATACGTATATTGGATATTAGGGTGGTAGCGGTGGTAGCAAGGGAAGCGAGAGCGGTGGAAGCGAAAGCGGAGGAAGCGCAGTAGACAGCATGACGGGGGAACATAACGTATCAGGCAGGAGCTCCGCGTACGGAGACAATGGTCCCGATTCTATACCTCCGATCGGAGGAATTACGGTCAATCAAACGCCACGTTCCGAAAGTAATTCCGCGGGTATTACCACGGCATTCCCCGTAAGTGCTTTCGTTATTCTTATTTTCCTCGTCTTTTCCGCAATAACTTACCACGTCGCATGCACACCGGACGACTTTTCGACATTTTATGTTTCACTTCTCTCCGTTTTTCCTTCTTCCCTCTGGTTTTACCGGTAATATTATCTGTCGCAAGCAAATATCGAAAGCAAATATCGAAAGCATTGATCATCGCAACAGTGGGTTAATATCGTTAGGTTATCGAGCAAGAGGAAGGTGCGGAACAGGAAAACGTGGTTGAACAAGAAAATGACACCAGCTGCGAAACAACCGCGAAACTGCATACAGCTCGATTGTTATTGCTCGACAAACTTATGCAATTTATACCGAACTTGACTAACGTACCAGGTGTACTGGCCATTCCTTTTATGCAGGTTTGTTCGATTTAGCGAATTCGAATTTAATTCGATTGAAATTCTCTTGTACTCTATGCCGAATTAACGAAATATTTCCTTTAGGTTCTATTAATGTTAACGGCCGATTTAGATGGGCAGGACGAAAAAGACAGAGCTTGCGTCGAACGACTGCTTCGAATATTGGTGAAAGAATTGGAAATGGATAAACCGGATACGAGTAATATATGCCAACGTAGTAACAAAAGAGAAGTTCATTTGGTTATTATGCGATTACTGAGTGAGTGTACAGCAGTGATACGGTATTAACGTGCATGCACGAAGACATAAACGTTTCTTTCAAATTTCTCGATTCTTTTAGGCGTTTTAATGTCCCGATCAAAATATACTGTAAAGACACAAAACGAAAATTCGAATTTCGTTTCTCAAATGGCAGCCGAAATACTGAGTAAAGCAGGGGTAATCGATTATTGTTTGACGTTGTCGAAAGCATTGTTGGAATACTGGAAAACGTAAGCGAATCTTTTTACGATTATTCGGTAAATCGTGTATTATTGTTATCGCTGATACTACCGGTGTGTACAGGACATCGACCGAAGAAACTGGAACCGTTCTCGGTGGTCAGTTATTGAAAGAACATCTTACAAACACTCTGCCCGACATGTCACCGTTCTTTTTACGGCAACACGTGAAAGGCCATGCCGGTGATATATTTGAGCCGTATCCACAATTATTAACGGAAATGGTATTGAGATTACCCTACCAAGTGCACAAATACGCGGAAAACAGTTCGATGCAACCGGCATTCGAACAGTCGTGGTACTTTTATTTGTGCGAATACATGATGTCGTATCAGACGATACTGGTCAGACGTCAAGTACGCAAGTTGCTGCTGTTTGTCTGTGGAAATAAAGAAAAATACCGACAATTGCGTGATTTGCACGCTTTAATTTCGCACGTGCTGGTGAGTCTGTTTCTTTCTTTCTTTCTTTCTTTTTTAGATTTTATTTATGACGATCTCGTATGTCGATGTAAATATACGATAGTAAAAACGTTGATATCCGTTGATCGTAGTCAGTACAGCAGTGTTGTACCGCTGGTGGATTCGAACCTCTTCAAGCGCGACCACATTCCATCAACTTGCCGTACGATTCTTTGGTGAAATTGATCGAACATCTTAAATACTGCGTCGAGATCGCTACCAGCCGCACGGGAAATTGGCAACGATTCTGTTTGAAACAGAACACGGTGCTATCTTATTTGTTTACTATATCGACGCTGTTAGACGAAGGTGTTAGTCCCACTGTGTTACAGCTGTTGCAGTGTGCTATTTGTTCGAGTAACAAATCAAAGGAAGCAAAGGATAGCAAAGCGAAGGTAATTAAGTGTGCTCGTGTATTGTACGTTCGGTGTATAATTTGTCTGTCCGTCGTGCCGCGTTTAGGAATCGAAAGCTAGCAACGCGGGAAGTAAAGAGAGACGGGAACGCGAAAAGTCCGAAGATTCCGATACGGAAGCTAAATTCGAGGAAACTCAATGTTTAGCTTTGGTCGAGCAGATTCAGAAACAAGTGTCGCCGAGCTTGTTAACAAGATTCATCCAGACTTTCTTACTCGAAACGAACAATACTAATGTACGTTGGCAGGCGCATTCCCTGATACTGGCTATTTACAAGTAAGTTACTGGCTGTTTACAACTAAAAAAACAACAGAATCCAAGTACGCGTTGCTACGAGTATAAATTCTCTGTTTCTTTTTAATTCGTTACAGAAATTGCAATCCCGCCGACCAAGAAATTTTGCTAGATTTGTTGTGGCGTTTATGGCCTCTGTTACCTGCTTACGGTCGAAAAGCGGCACAGTTCGTCGACTTGTTGGGTTACTTCTCTCTAAAAACACCTCAGGCAAACAAAAAAATGCATTGTTACATGGAGCAAGCGGTTGCAGTGTTACGCGCGCAAAATCAGTTACTCGCGCGTCACCCGAACGCGAATCTTTACGCGAATTTAGCTCAATTCGTTGAATTGGACGGGTATTATTTGGAAAGCGAACCATGTTTGGTGTGCAATAATCCAGAAGTTCCGATGACGACGATCAAACTCTCCTCGATCAAAGTCGATTCGAAATTCACCACGACGACGCAAATTGTGAAATTGATAGGTAGTCATACAATTAGTCGAATCACCCTTCGTATCGGTGATCTTAAAAGAACAAAAATGGTGCGCATGATCAATATATACTATAACAACCGATCGGTTCAGGCAGTAGTCGAATTAAAGAATAAACCTGCTATGTGGCATAAAGCGAAAAAGATCACGTTGGCTCAAGGACAAACGGAGATCAAGATGGAATTTCCATTGCCGATCGTTGCCTGCAATCTGATGATCGAATACGCGGATTTTTACGAGGATATACAAGCCTCCTCCGAAACGTTACAATGTCCACGGTGTTCGGCGAACGTTCCAGCGAATCCAGGCGTTTGCGCCAACTGCGGAGAGAACGTGTTTCAGTGTCATAAGTGTCGAGCAATCAATTACGACGAAAAGGAT
Organism: Megachile rotundata; assembly: GCF_050947335.1. NCBI lineage: Eukaryota > Metazoa > Arthropoda > Insecta > Hymenoptera > Megachilidae > Megachile > Megachile rotundata. Next base: position 21,693,975 of record NC_134986.1, read on the forward strand.
CCGTTCTTGTGCCACGCCTGCGGATTTTGTAAATATGCCAAGTTCGACTACACGCTCACCGGAAGACCCTGTTGCGCCGTAGATCCGATCGAAAGCGACGATGATCGGAAGAAGACGGTAGCGACGATCAACGCTTTGCTCGAAAAAGCTGACAGGGTGTACAAAAATCTCATCTCGAACAAACCGACTCTGGAAATGTTGTTACTAAAGATATCGGAACATCGGTTGGATCGTACGTTGGAAGACGGTGGTAGCGGCGCTATGCAGGTGTCTAGCGGGAGTACACAGGTGAACAGAGCTATACAGTTGCTCGCTCAGAGATATTGCGGCGAATGCAAAACCTCGTTCGAGGAACTCAGCAAAATTATTCAAAGAGTTCTGGCCTGTCGGCGAGAATTGGTAGCGTACGATCGACAGCAGCGAGGGCAAATGGTGACCGGAAATGGTAGTAGCGGTGGAGGTGGTACTACTAGCGGCGATACTGGTATCGGTACTAGTGTCGGTGCTGATACTGGTACTGGCGCTGGCATCGATACCGATACCGATACTGGAACAGGCGCCGGTGCCAGTAGCTGTTCCAACATCGATACATCGGACGTCAAGGAAGAGTGTTTAAGAACGTTGACGACGATGACGACAACGACGACGACGACGATGACGACGTCGCCGACAGCAACAACAACCACTACAATGACGATGACAGCGACGACTACGTCGTCGACGTTGACCAGCAGTTCAGCGAGTACGCCGGCCGCGATTACGACCGTGAATCCTCAGACGATAGGTCGTTGTTACGGATGCGCTACCGCGGCTACGGAACACTGTTTAACTTTGTTACGGGCTCTCGCTACCAATCAAGTAGCCAAAGACGTACTCTGTAAACAGGGATTGATTCAAGAATTGGTCGAACATAATTTGCGTAAGGGGACAGTTCAGATGCAGGAAGAAGTGAGGCAGTTGCTCTGTCTCGTAACCACGGACAACGCACAGTCTAGCAAAGAGTTATGTTCCCTGTTGACTGGTCGTATCACGTTAATGCTTCGAGGTCGTGTCGCTACTTCGGACCTAGCTTTGGCGGTGCGTCATGAAATGGCGTTATTGGCTGCGCTGATTCAAAAGGAGGACGCCTGTTGGGAACAGAAATTACGGTGCGTGATGCAACTATTTTTGATGGCCTGTAAGGAATCGAAGAGCCCAGTCGTGATGGAGAGTATTATTTTACCGTGTTTGAAGATATTGCAAGGCCTGGTGAAGCCGGAACAACCGATCTCGAAAAAGAACAAAGACAAAAGTATCGAATCGTTGGCAACGGTTCAGGCACCCGAGTGCGTCACCATCGACGTGGGCAAATGGTTAAACGGAGACTCGAAACATTCTTACTCGGAATGGATTCGTCGTATGCCGAGCAAAAAATCGGAAAGTTCGTCTAGTTCTACGAAGCCGTTGAAAAAGGAAGAAACACGGGTTCTTTATTTGATGGAAAAGTACGGACACAGATGGCGTAATCGATGCACCAGACAACACCAACAAGGAGGTGTTCAACCACTGAAATTGGCCGACGGGGCTTGGCTGAAAGAAGTCTTGTTCAATCCAAGCTCGCGACTCGCTCGTCAAGTCGCGTGCAACATGATCGAAAGTCTGTGTCAAGGGACTGAACGAAAGAAGGAGGTATTACTCTTGTTGACCTGTTATTTGGAAGAGTTGCGCACTGCCGGTGAAAGCAGCACCGAGTTTCTCGCGTTGTACCAAAGTTTAATCCGGCAACCACCGTGGAAACAGTTTCTGGCGGTACGAGGCGTAATGACTTTGCTCGCGGATCTGCTCACCAGAGAAATCGAAGAGCTTCACCGATTAGAAGAAACGACGCTGACCAGCGACCTGGCCCAAGGTTATTCCCTAAAAATGTTAACCGAATTGATGGCAACGTTCCTCGAACAGGAGAACATTAAGCAACAGTACAAAGGTAGATTGGTAGCAGCGGTCTTGAACGGTTATCTGTCTTTGAGAAGGTTGGTCGTCCAACGTACCAGGTTGATCGACGACACGCAAGAGAAGTTGTTGGAGCTTCTCGAGGAGATGACCACAGGCACCGAGGAAGAGGCGAAAGCGTTTATGGCGATCTGCGTGGAAACGGTGCAGAAATACAGTGTCGAGGACGTACGTACGCCGGTATTCATTTTTGAACGGCTTTGCTCGATCATTTATCCGGAAGAGAACGACGTAGGCGAATTTTTCTTGACCCTCGAGAAGGATTCGCAGCAAGAGGACTTCCTTCAAGGTAGAATGTTGGGAAATCCTTACAGTAGCTTGGAACCTGGATTGGGGCCGCTTATGAGGGACGTAAAGAACAAGATCTGTCAAGATTGCGAGTTGGTTGCTTTGCTCGAGGACGACAACGGAATGGAACTGTTGGTGAACAACAAGATCGTCAGCCTCGATTTACCCGTGAAAGAGGTGTACAAGAAGATTTGGGTGATGGAAGGTGGCGAGTGCGACGCGATGCGCGTCGTCTACCGTATGCGAGGATTGCTCGGTGACGCGACCGAGGAATTCGTGGAAAGTTTGAACGCGAGCAGCGAACAAGAGGTAAACAACGAGGAGGCGTACAAGATGGCGAACGTTCTGGCGGACTGCGGAGGTCTGCAAGTAATGTTGAGCCGTTTAGCGGCCATACAGGACGTGAATCGAGCTCGGCCGTTACTTCAGGTTCTTCTCAAGCTGTTCCGGCTTTCGGTCAAGGTGAAGAGAAATCAAGAGGTGCTGAGTAAACCGGAATTAGGAGCGGTGACCGTGTTACTGGACGTTTTGCAACGTTGCCTTGCCACCGAATCGGACAGTTCACAGGCTAAAGTTACCGAGCAATTGTTGGACATCATGGAAACGATATTGACGCATGCAGCCTCTCAACCATTGTCCGCGTTCGAGCTATTTTCTCGTACGTTGGGCGGTCCGGAACACGTTAAGGCCCTCCTCTCGTGTACCCAGTCAGCCGCTGTCAGACAAAGCAACAACGTGTTGGCGCACGTCGCGCGCGTATTGGCCGCCCTTACTTACGGCAATCGAGAGAAAATGGCCCTTCTTTACGATTATTTCAAGCCCGTGTTGAACTTTTACAAGTTCGATTTCGAACACACGCCGGAGGATGAACAAAAGCTCGAGCTGTTTTGCATTCTAACTCAAGCGATCGAGCGCAACGCGATCGGTAACACGCTCAAAGATTACCTGATTGGCATGGGAATCGTCGAGCACGCGTTCGAATACATAACCGTGCACGCGCCTTGCGTGAAACCTACTCTATTGAGAACCGACAGCGACGAACTTAAGGATTTCATATCGAAGCCAGCCCTCAAATATATTCTACGATTTCTTACCGGCCTAGCTACAGACCACGAACCGACGCAATTGGCGGTCTCGCAACTCACCATCAGCATTATTCATCGGCTCGAACAAGTATCCTCGGACGAGCACGTCGGCTCGTTAGCGGAAAACCTGTTGGAAGCTTTATGCACGAACAAACGAGTCGCCGAATTGATCGAGGAGGCCCGACAGCATACTCGTAGCGAGAAAAAGCGCTTAGCGATGGCGATGCGAGAAAGACAATTGGGTGCGCTGGGAATGCAAACGAACGACAAGGGTCAAGTGATGGCCAGCGGAACGATTTTGCAACAGATGGAAGATTTAGGCGACGAAACGGGATTGGTGTGCGTCATCTGCCGCGAAGGATACAAATTTAAGCCAAACCTGGTACGTTTCAATCTATCAATTTATTTCACCTCTTTTATTTCCGAAACAGTATAATACGGTATAATACGGTATAATACGTTTTCCCAGGTTTTAGGCATATACACCTTTTCGAAACGTTGCAACGTGGAAGAATTTGAAACGAAACAGAGAAAGACAGTAGGCTATACGACTGTCACACACTTCAACGTTGTTCACGTCGATTGTCATATGTCGGCGGTAAGGTTGGCGCGCGCCAGAGACGAATGGGAGAGCGCGGCCTTGCAAAATGCTAACACCAAATGTAACGGACTGTTGCCTTTGTGGGGTCCTCAAGTTCTGGAATCGGCTTTTGCTGCTTGTTTGGCCAGACATAATACATATCTGCAAGAATGCACCAGTCATCGTGACATATCCTACCCGTCCACTGTTCATGACCTCAAGCTGCTGTTGTTACGATTCGCTCAAGAGAAAAGTTTTCATGAAGATAGTGGAGGGGGAGGACCTCAGTCGAACATGCACTTGGTTCCCTACCTGCTTCACACCGCTCTTTACGTGATCAACACGTACGTTCGACTCTCTTTTTTTCTCCTACATATATATTCTCTGTGCGTATGTATAATATATATATATATATATTTACAGCACGAGAGTAGCCGCTCGAGCGGACAAAACGTTAATGGGATACTTAGAAACACCACCCGGTTCAAGTTGGCTCGACAGTTGTTACGAAGCTGAAGGACCATTTTATCAATGCACCATGTCTCTTTTGCTTCTTACACCGGCCCGCTGGAATACCCATAGAATCACTCATTTGAACAGATTGATCGTTCTTGCCCATCAACGATACCTTTCACCGTTATGCGCGACCAAAACGCTCGTCGATGCAATCGATAGGCATTACGTAATATACAAAAGCGCCTTGATCTTTTTTGGACTAGTCGATTCTATTTATACCAATTTCTTCAAGGTACGTTCTTCCCTTTTTATTTTACTCGACATCCATCGCTTACATTTTATCCTCCTTTTCCTTTCAGAAAGTCAACGTACTGACCGATGATCAGTGGCCTTCGGTCTTGGCCGAGTACATCAGGCATAACGACGAAGCTATGCTAAAAGCATCGGAACGCGTACTCGCCGCATACCGCGACGAATTATTACCTTGTACATCTTTCGAAGAATTCTGCGACGTTGTTGGTAAGGAAAAAAAAAACAACAATATTTAACTTCTTTCCTTTTCCTTTTCTTTTTATTTATAAAATGCGGTAAAAAATTTCTTTTTCTAATTATTACGTTCGATTTTTTGTTTTAGGCTTATTGGAAGAAATACCCGATCCTTCCACGTACATAAGCGACGTTTTGCGAAAACTTGGTTAAGCGATATGTATGCTATTGAAAGAAAATTCTATTCTTCCTATACACCCTCTTCCTCTCCCTCCAATTTTTAACATAAATCTCACTATTTATGTCTTACACTTCCAAATTACATTTCTTCTACTTTCGTTGCCTTTGACTATGTGAAACGTTATTTGTGTATAGCCTAGTTCTTTTGCCGAATCACCGATTGCTTTCACCGTTGACGGTTAACGTAACGTTAGCGAAAACCGTTACTCCGATTAATATACTCGCACCGCTGTGTACATTGCGGATCATCTTTATTGCTTTTGGTAGAATAAAACGAATATTCGGTGTATCGCGTGGTGTTACTCTCGACTCTACGATTATATGTTAAAAAACAGAAATAAGAAACAAATATGTGCTTTAATAAAATGTGAAATACCGATTTATAGTTTTTATACTTCGATCCGATAACATATAGATTAAGCGAAAGGAAATCAAATTTGCGAAACAATTCATCTCAGGTACGAAAATATATTTCTTTCGCCTCATTTACATATATATATTTTTACGTTACAAGAATTCATTTTTATTCCTTTACTCTTTCTGCGATTTTCATTCTTTACACACATATAAACATGCACATAGGCATATATAATACATGTATACGTACATACACACATCATGTGCGTGTATATGTATATATTTTAGTTTTCTTTTTTTTCTCTTAAGCGAGATGATACAAGATCGATGCAACGTCTTAAAACCTATGTTCGATTTTTTTTTCGGCTATAGATAAAAAGAGTATGTTCCTTTTATGTTTATCGTAATCATAATCGATCAACTATAGAATAAATATGAAAACGATAAAAAGAACAATCGTCGCCTAAATATAACTTTTAAAATTACATTTTATATTCCTATCCTTCGGTTTCTTATTACTCTTAACTTTGACCGTAATTGTTAATAAATTACATCTATATTATTCAGTTAATTGAACTCTAATCAGAATTTTTGTATAAAACAGTGCTGCGTCAAATACGTTTGCCTTATGCATTCAACACTCTACTCGACACTATATTCGATAAAAATTATACGTTCCATTGCACGCATCCTGCGGTTTCTTCGCTCGCGCACACAGCACACACACACACACACACACACACACATATACACACATACGCAGTATACACAATTCTTGATAAAAATTACTAAACATTGGTAAAATTATAATTTTTTATAAGAAACTGTAAAACTGAGTAATTATACAGGGTAAGAAAAAAGGAGAAACGGAGACTGTTTCTGGTAGGATGCGAACGTCTTTTTTCCTCTAGTACCTAAGATTAAACATCGTAAACAACATTTCCATTCTATGTATCACTCTTCCATAGTTTAATAGTCTTATCATTTTCGAGAGCAGCCGAAGCTATAATGTTGTCTGTCGGATGACACGTCGTACAAAGCACAACATCTATGAATCGATAAATTGTCATTAGTACTCGTACGCGCGATATCGTTAGTTTAAATTCATTAGTAACTGTTTAAACTATACCTGTATGACCTTGCAATTTCTGAACAATTTCCTTTGTCTGCAAATTCCAAATATATACCATGTTGTCTTCTGAACCTGACACGATCCACTGTACAATATAAGATACACTGTATGGTAAGCTTATCCCAATTAACAATTTAAATTCATCCAGCCACGACTTACCTTTCCACCCGTCACCGAAAAATTTGCAAATATGCAATACTTTTCATTTTTATGACCTGTGTATGTTTTTAAGCATTTTCCCTTACTATAATCCCAAAGTTTCAACGTATTATCTAACGTCGCTGCTAAAATGTATTTTCCATTTGGCGAAAATTTGACGAAAGATACCGGTGGATTGTCGTCGTCTATTAAAGTTTTCAAACACTGACCGGATGCTGTGTCCCAAATTCGACTATACAATCGTGTATCTCTTACTAGAATTCTCTTTTATATGTATACATGTATTTGCATCGAAGCATGCACGAATTCGTGCACTAAAGTAAACATGCGTGCTTACCATAACCCGTCGTAACTACTAGACACGATCAGCGATCCATCCCTGTTAAAATGAACAGCACTTACGGGATCGGAATGAGCGGGTAACGTTTTCAGGCACTTTCCAGTTCTAACATCCCATATTCGAACACTTTCGTCGAACTGGCAGCAACATTCGTTAATTAATAAATACGCAACACGATACATGTCTATCTATTTATCTAATAAAGATCTATCAAATAATGATATGATTCGTGTATGCAAATCCTTCCAGTTTTAACACAACCACATAACAGCGGTTAATAAATTTTCAAGTACTTTTGAAAATGCGCCATTGAATATTGTATCAATGGTTTAGCTCATAAATATTATATGTCCACATTTAATGTTTTCGATAAAAACTACTTAAATAATGTAACGACGATCATTGCATTGTATTTACTAAACATTTGTGAAACCAAAAAAACAAATTTACACGATTATTACTAAACAGATTTAAAATAGATAGAAATATTATTTTTAATAAATTCATGAAGGAGATATAAATGTGTGTTTTCGAAAAAGCTTGAATTTCACGAACGGTGGACCTATAATATTTGCGTATTAAGTAATTGAAATACTGTTTTCGCGTTTGAATGTACTTAATTAACCGTTTATAGCACAGAGTAAGATTACGTGTACAGTAATTTAGAAACTTGCATTCTATGATTTATGGTAAAATTCAACACCCAAGAAAATGCATATAGAAATACTTACAGAACCGGAAACTATCAGGTTCGACTGCGGATTAAAGTTGCAACAAAATACGTAATTACTATGGCCTTTCAATGTTTTTAGACATTTCCCCTAAAAAAGAATGCAAAAAGAAAATTCAATCGAAACCATGAAATTTCTAATATCTTTTATAAATATTTTGTTCTTATTTTTTCCTTTCTTTCATTTTTTTCCCTCTGTTATTTCTTTGCTTAAGTTCAAACTTACAGAACTTAATTCCCATATCTTTAAAGTTTTATCATCGGAAGCAGACACTAGTAGTCTACTATCGCTAGACCACGCCACATCTGAAATACCGAGCTTATGACCAGATATGGTTTTTTCAAATTTTCCATCGTAGGATCCCCATATTTTTATTAATTTATCTGCAGCTATAAACATAAAATTCTTTATAAATATTAAAATTTATTTACTACAAGGTGAGAAATTAATTTAAACGAATATTTAGAAGAAATTATTTATTTACAAGAACTGGCTAGCCATTCTCCATTGGGACTGAATTTCACAGAGGACACTGCTTTGGTATGACCCGCCAAAGTGTATTTTAAAGTGTAATTTGGTTTCTGTAAAAAGTGGCAAAAATAAAGAAAAATAAATAATCCAAAAACAAAGTAATTTAGAAACAAAGTGAAAGAGTTGAAATGGCAAAGGAACGTGTTTAATTTCACTCACCAATGTCGAACTGCTTTTCGTACCAGTCGCTGGAGCACTTGCAGTGTTATTAACGGATGTTTGATGTCCCGGTGATGGTCCTAGTGGTACCATTTTTAACTGTATTCCGTGAAACGTACTGGTAACTTACGAAACAGAAACTGAAGTGCACATGTAAACAAAGGTTACGATCAATCACATGAACAAATACAACGCTTTTAAGCACATTTGTTCCTTATTTCTTTGTATTATTCGCTTTCTATATTCGTTGGTTTTATCTCTTGATCATGTAACACATTTATCGATTAAATATTTTTCTGATCTGTGAAAATTTGGTGCATCTGCAGGTGCTCGTACTTGATTACTTACGCATTCGCATGTATTTATGTATACACATACGACAACTGTGCTGTACGTGCAACGAAACGGAAAACAATAAAACCGCTACCTTCGTAACATTATTGAATATCCAACTATTACGATTAACGCCACCTCTCGGCAAATGAAGGAAATAACAAACCCGAACCACTAACTAAATATATAGCAAGACTGGACACGTCTTTGTCGTTGACTGAAGATAAAAAAGACGTGATCAGTCTCGTTACATTTGTAATTATTACCTGAACTATACAAATTGCAATCATTGCACTTCGCTATATCTGACACTCGCAACAATTCACAAAAACGCTATGTGTGTACATTATGTACATTTGTAGTTGCTGTTTAAAAATAAATAAATATATGACAGTAAAATAAAAGACTAATAAATAAATCAATATTAATAAATAATGCGATCACAAGTAGAATCCGGAGCTGAATTGCTCACGAGGCTGAATAGTAAATCGAGTTTATACGGACTTGACAGCACGTTATTCTTTGATGGACTCCGAAATACGGATATCGTAGAAATTAATGGAGAACAATCAACTGGAAAAACTCTTTTTCTTTCTAATATACTTGCAAAATGTATTTTGCCAAATGTTCTGCAAATCAAAGGTTGCAACGCTTCAGCTATTTTGATAAATACGGATCATCATTTTCAAATTTCAAAATTGGTCGAAGTAATGAGTAATATAATAAATGGTGGTCATACCGTGTCGTTCGCGTCAAAAACGGCTGAAACAAGTTTTGATAAGACAGCTATTATACAAGATTCTTTATGTAATTTGCGCATCATTGATTGTTACAATAGCGAACAATTTTCTTTAACATTACACACGTTAGAAGATGTATTCCTTAGTAATGCTGGAATTGCTCTTTTAGCCATTGACAGTATATCAGCATATTATTGGCAAGATTGCGGAATTAATACTATCGCTACAATTGATTCTCATGTAAGAAAGTTATTGAAACTTATTAGAGCATGTACAACACGATTCAATGTTACTACCGTGTATACTAGACCCTGTGAAACTTCACGTTACGAAGAAAAGAAATTTACGGGAAACTTATTTGGAAATATTGATTACAGAATAAGTTTACACAGAATGCACGATCCAGGCAAATTTATGTGCACATCGGAAACAGTACAAACGGTTAAAAAAATATATTATTCAATTTTATCACACGGTATCGAATGGAAAATGAATAAAAACTCCTAAATGAATAGAAACTTGTATTACGTTTGTAAACTTACAAATTTATTAAAAAATAATCAATGGAAGAATATTTTGTTCACTATGTCTAGAGGATTTAGCAACCTGGAACCTGCTAATATCACAGACGATGGTTTTTTAATACCGTGAACCGATACAATTTCTTGAATTATCTTTGCTTCTTCCACTGTAAATCCCCCGACGATATATATTACAACGTAGGGATTATCGCAAGGACGATGCTTTGTTTTACCTCGCAAAATTGAACTACGGTACAAAAAAACTTAACCAGTGTCCTATACATCTATTCATAAATAATTAAGTTATACATTACAAAGAAGCTTACTTAAAACCAGCTGAAATAAACGAATACGGTCTCTGATGAAGATCTCGCAATTCTCGACTGGTATCCGAACAAAATATATCCTTGACTATCTGTTCTAAAACGCTAACGCGTCGAATCGTCTCTCGTGAATTTGGCTTTAACGTACAAAATCTACGAATAATCACTTGTTTAAGTGATAATAAAATTTCATTCGCTTTGGATACATACATGGAATATTAACTTAAAATTTACTTGTAATCTTGTAACGTCGAACGTTGTTCCGCTACAGATCGAAGAGTATCAATGATACGTGCTGCTATTCTGTACGATGTCTCTCGCGCCACACTAATATCATGCGCTTCTAAAATAAAAAAAAATAAAATAAAATATTACTGTAAAATATTTGAGAATGGGCGAATATCGAACGGTGCTTACCCAGCAGCGATAAAGTAAGTTGATACGTTGATTTTTTGCTGGTTAGTAATGGATTTTCTTTTAAAATTTGAAAATCTTCAAAAATCGCATCCGCGATCGACTCTTCCAATTGACGTTCTTGCTGCATGGAAAATCGAATTTGCGTGCCCGCAAGAGCGTAAATATGCGTCAACAATGCTAGCAGATTTTCGATATCGAGTCCTCTTTGAATTCGTGTTCGCACGATGTTACTCAACTAAATAAAAATGTTGCTTCACGAAATTTCCATCTGACTAATAAGAACTTATGAAATTTAATAAATAATTACTTGTACAAGTATACTCGATGATTCTCGGCTTGCGGAAAGATTTTGCAACGCTAACTTTTCCAGACTGGTAAGCAGTTCAAGCTGACCCGCCTTTTGCGACGTTAACGTTTCGATTACCGCCAAAATACACTGCGATCCAAAATAAAGATAATTAATAAGCAAAAAAAAAACATTAATTAGATAAGTGGAAATTAGGAAAACCTGACCTGAAGTTGCTCTGCGTGTGTCATTATAGAATCAATGCTTTTTATAGTTTGGATCTTATTAAGAACCTTTTCTAAACTATGACCAGAAATTCTTGCCGGTGTTTTCAATTTTGGACTATCTTTCGTCGAAGACATATCATTTAGAGATTGATTAGCAATAACTAATAGTTCTTTTTCCGTTTGCGAAATAAGTAGATTCATAGTTGCCTCTTCCATACTCGCTAAACATCCTGGTGTTTCGTACGCTTGTAGAATTCCCTTGAAACACAAAAGATCGAATGTACATATTTATCTAACTCGAACAATAAAAGTGTTTCAAGTTTCTGCGTAGACAGAATAAGAATGGATGATACGTTGTATTTACCGTTATAGTTCCAATTACCGGCGACATATCTATTGCTACGTCGTTACTGTGATGCGGCAAACGAGGAAATGTTCGTAATATTTTTGTAAGAAAAGATCGAGTATTATTACTTGTAGGTGTACAGAGGTCCAGTGTTCGGTCAATTAAAATGACAGATACCCCTGTCGTTGGAATTCCTGTTACATGCTAAATAGGCAACGAGTAAAACGATAAATAAATTACTTTATATTTATTTGCAAATTTATTTCCTACATATTTAATGAATTACTTACATTCTTTTGATGAACATTGGTTATATAATTTTCCAAATTCTCTGCTAACCGATTACTTAATTTTCCAACCGAATAGATGTCTAATTTAGCACCTATGGTATCAAACAGTTTGTAAAATGACTTGGCTAAAAGATTTAATCGAGAAACTGTATCTTCTGATAGATTCGCGTCTAAAGGTGGCATTAGATCTCCAAAGGGAGGTGTCACGAATAGATTTTTGTTTAAAAAGGCAACAAAGAGTGGCATATAGATAATATCGACAACAGGTTCCTACAAATAAGATTATTTTAGGATATAATTTCAGGTTCTTCGATTAAATAAAGAAATAATTGGCAAACTTGTGAAATATTTTCTGAAATCATCCAAGTTTTAATGTCCCTTTTTAATTTAGTATAGTCCAGTTTGCCATCAACCAACGCATCTGGATGATCAGAGGTGCAACAAGGAGCTCCGCAATACACGATGCAGCTTTCGAATGCATTTTTTGCCAAAATCAGTCTAATGGTTCGCTGATAAAATGCTGGATCACCAGATGTCGAGACGATAACAGCTTTCTTAGTATTATTCACTTTAACGTACTGTTAGAGTAATCAATTTTAAAACTACACTTTTTACATTTAAAACAGTTACAATTACATTTGTAAAAATAATGTGTACACGTACTTGAAATTGATACATGCCAAATTCATAAACAGCAACGGCTCCTGCATCTTTTAGCGCTAAATATCCTTTACCAGATGTGTACCAATGTAAGCATTCGATTGCTGCATGATCTATATAAACTACTGTATCGTATACTTGCGCAAAAATATTTGCCCAACACTCAGAAATAAAATTTTTTGTTTCCAAAATTATGTCAGTCATTTTCGTTGATCTATTTCATTGAACATATCTTTTCTCGGATGTCATCGTTAATAAATCATTTACTAATAGATATATAAATTTTTGACAAAATATTATTCTTAGTATAACATATAATTAACCACGCATAATTCTATAAAACATCGAACTTGATAAAATAAATGAGTAAATGCACGTATATGTATAGGTTACTGCACACTGTAAATATACATTTATATGAATGGATTTACATACAGCACATGCGTGTGCGCGCGATAAGCCATAAATATATATATACATTTATGCATATACATGACACAATATAATATTACCGACTAACATATTCCATAATACGACATATGTCGTTTTCGATAGAGACGCATAAAATTAATGAATAATAGAAGAATTATTCGCCGTTACTGAAAGAAAAAATTTTAATTAGCCAAAACAGTTGGACAGAAAGAATGCTCGATCGAGGAGCCAACACATACGATCAAGACGAGCACTTTGATTATTCGTACAGCGCGCTCAAAGTTTAATTAAGGATAATCGAGAACGATAGATTTTTTCAATCGAACAAACGATTCGATTGTGCGTGAAAAGTTCGTGATCCCTCGATCGCCTGATCGATCAATTGTGTTGGATCGAGATTTGATTTTCGATTTAAAGTACAGCCATTTGTCGAAGAAAATTCTAACCTACAAAAGAAAATGGTTGTGCGTCAATGGAAGTGTTGTTTTGGGGATAAAAAAGACAACAATAGAGAATCGTGATCGTGGCGGGCTGAATCGAACGAAATAAATAATCGTGAATATTAACGAAAGTCGATATTGTGCAAAAGCGATCATAATCGAATAGGTAGTTGTTATTCTTTATTCTTCGACATTTTATCCGTACTATTCGTCTAATTTGATTTTTAGGTACTTGGTGAAAATACGTAGATTTATTGTACAAAGAACCGAAAAAAGTGATCTCGTTTTCTATTACAGGTACAATCATTGCATTCTTGGACTGTAATTTCGAAACGTTTAAATTCGCATAACGCACCGTAGAATATCGATAGGATTATAAAAGAAGACGAGTAAAAGTATATCGTAATATCGATTGTTCCACTGGACATGTTTAGTAATGTCGTCAGCAAATAGTATAGAATCATTGGGATCGCTGCAATGGGATATGATCGAGTTGGCCAGTCATTTGAGACAAGAACGTTTGTTCGTCAACTCGGAGCAACAAAATTTACAAGCGCTAAACGAAAAAGTAAGCAATGATCGCTGTATAAATTGTAGAAAAAAAGGAATAAGCTTATGGTAGGAAGAGGGGGAGGAGAAAATGGAAGAAATAAAGGTAAAAAAGAAACTAAGTAATTGTCTGTATTCCTCAGGTATTGTACTCTTCGTCGAATTTGGCTCAGCAGGCATGGATCACGGCACAGCAAAGAGTTAATTTAAATCGACTGATAATGTCTAGACCGGATTGTACTCCGGCATCTTGTTGTCAAAGAGCAAATATGTTGGAAAATTCTCATTTTATCGACGCGTACAAGTATTTACGGTATCAAGCTTGTTTATCCTACGGTGAATTCTTAGGCGCGCTTAGAAAGTCTCCAAAACTTTTGGCACTATGTTTGGTCGAAGGTGAAAAGTTGGTGCCCGATTTGGTACAAAGCATCGTACAGTCGTTAGCTGCCGGTTTATACGGCAGCTGTTTATTGCCGGAGGATAAGACGTTGGTTTTAAAGTTACTCAGACACTTGATGCTGCTGCAAATCGTTCCCTCGGATAATCCTCGAAGATTACTTAGACACGGGACGTGCGCTTTCTCTAGGTTTTACTCGGCTTTTCACGAGAGTTTGTTCTCGGCAAAATTCTTCTTAACGGCTGCTCTACACAATCCTATTGTACAGTTATTGATGGAGGATGAGATGTTTCTCGATATCGATCCAGACAAGGCACCAGTAAGGTTTCCTCCATCGGAAAGATTAAAGAAATTTGGCAAGGAAGGTACTCCCGAGTACGAGTCAAAATTGCAATGTTACAGACTCTGGACGATCAATTGTTTATTTCATATTACCCAAAGATTCATAGTGAGTATACGAGAAAATATGCATTGCTTTCCTAGCAGTGTATGCTGGTTGGTTAAGCAGATGGCAGGACTTTTAAGAAGAAACGGAAATGTCGATCGAAAAGAAGTTCATGCGATGTGTACCGATTTGGTTTTTACGTATTTTATTTGCCCGGCGATAGTAAATCCGGAGCCGTACGGTATCACCGACGCGCCTATCAGTTACATAGCCAGATTCAATTTGATGCAAGTTGGACAAATTCTACAGATGCTTTCTCTGATGAAGTATCAAACGGTCGATGGGAAAACGTTCGATCTTTATAAGAGATTCGACAAGGAATCCGTTTCATCCGTAATCGATGCAATGGTGGAAGGCGACGCGACGGACGAACTCGAGGACGAGCCTAACGTGATCGACGATAATAAGCTTCGAGGACTCTCGCGATCTGCCGCTTTGTTCACCGAAACCGAATTGAACGCGCTGATTACGTTTCTGCAAGCTATCGCTACAGAAACTAGCGTAGAAAATGCTTCGCGATCAACCACCACTGTCACTACCATCACCACTACTACTACTACTGCTACTACTACCGTTACCACCGCTACCACAACCGGCACCACCGTCACTACCACGAGCAACTTCGACACGAAACAATTGCTCGACATGCTTTCGCAGTTACCATCCGGTTCTTTGACTACCAATAAACTGGCTAATAACGTATCCGTCGAAACTTCCAATAAACGGGGTGGTCTTTTAGGAAAAGGTAATCATCTTACAACGTTACTTCTCGTTCGTTCACTTCCTCTGTATTTTCCTCTGTATTTTTCGCTGTAGCTGGGCAACGTCGCTTTTATATTTTTATATCGCGTAGTGTCGAGACCGTGCGTAACGAAGGTATCTTTACAACTATTCTTTCGATTCGATAAACGATATGTATCGGTTCTCGATCATAACCGTCGTCATAATCGTAATCGTTTCGTATCGATAAGAAAGGAAACATGTCTCGTTGGAAGGAAACAGTTTGCTCGTTCGGTGCTGTCGTGATATTTTTCAAAATCATTTACGCGCAGTTTGATAGAAAAAGTAGACGTATCCGTGGAGCTGATTCGATAAAAATTTGCCGATTACGCGGGAATGCGGAGTCCGGAGAACCGTGCAAGAATTGTCCGAAGATTAAACGAGAAAAAGCCCAAGTAAAATATCAATGAAACAACGAAGAAGGTTGAGTAGGAAAAAAAGTGAATGAAAGATGTTAAAGTTTATCTTGTTTCTTTTTTTTCCCCGTAGGGAAAAGTCGTGGGGTTCGAGTTTCGTCGTCGTCGTCTTCCTATTCATCGAACGCTACCAATGACGGTGGAGACGAATTGAACGGTACATCCACCCCCGAAGAAGAATCATCCATCGAGAAAAATCCTCAGGATGTTCTGGTCATTCCGTTTGGGCCAAACACCGGCGAATTCGTAGGGCTTCTCAGCGAACAAAAGGTACGTGTTCTCTCTTATTGTTCAATCAATGCAAACATATCTGTTTTTTAATACGTTAGGTATTGTGTACCGAACTCGGAGTCGATAGAGAGAATGGGACCGTTGCCATGAATCTTTCGCACGACGTGCCCGACGTACGCATCAGACGAGAAAGTTGTAACGGTGGTCGTGGTATCGGCGATACCGGCGGCGGTGGCAGCGGTAGCGGTGCCATCGAACGCATCGAAACTCAGGAGAAAAGGACTCGTTTTTCTTTATCCCACGACGAAGGTATTGTTTTTAAGATGATCTCTATCAAAAATTTATATAGTACAATTCTAACGCGATTAGTATAATTGTTTTATTTTTCTAGTTTTGTTCGAAGGTTTAATCGGAAATACCTCGGATAATTTGGAAGCTGTTTCGGAAGCCGCTTCGAATCACAGCGTCGCTTCGTCTCTCGAATTAGAAACGGAGGATCAAAACGACAATCTGTCGGACATGGTGTCTGCGAGCGTTTCCGGCAGAGGAACGCCCAATATATCGGGTTCGTTCGATATAACATTTCCTCAAAATGAACGCGAACTTCGAAAAGAAGGAAACAAGGAGAAAGGGAAATAAGGAAATAAGGAAGAGGTAGGCAAGAAATAATGTAAATACGGTCGTTTGCCATAGGTCGCGATACACCGTCGTCTCAAATCACGGAGGGAGACGAAGGTAGAGCAGCGGGCGAAGGGCGGCAACTAGATCTACCACCCTCGAATATGCCGACCAAACAAAGTCGCTCCGAAATAGACGACAAGTTTTGCAAATTTGAAATAAAAAAGCTGATAGAAGGTATAAGTGAAAACCGTAGCGACATGAAATAGTTTTATAACATAGTTTTAGTTTTCGATTCTTTTCTTTCTTTTTTATCGCTTGCAGGAGATGAAACCGTCTCGATGGTGTCCGATACCTGGTCCACGGATGTTTTGGCTTCGGATAGCGAAATGGTCGAACAACAAGAGAAAGTACTTTACCCCGCTTCGAGTGAGCAAACGGCTCCGGTACTGTCAGCGACGAACGAATCGGTACCGCAAGCCGTGCTAGACGTTAGCGAAACCGCGTCCGAAGCCTGGAGTACCGACGTATTGGCCAGCGATTCCGAGAGATTGACCGAAGTCGATACCGACGATACAGCTAGCGTTGCGAGGTTTGTCCTCTACATCTTTGTGTCTTATACGGTTATAAGACTTATTATAACTTATTATAAGACTTATTATACGTACATTTCCGTATGTATATTAAAAGATTTTTCTCGTTTTACGCTTACGACACGGCTCGTGTCGTCTCTTCGTCGTTTGTCGATTGTATTTTTTTAGATCCGACGACACGGCGAGGTCCGAGATCGAGGTCGAGGCTCGCAGCGAACCAGAAGCTACCGAAGAGACGTTGACGCAAAACGTTTCTCGTAAGAATGCTTTCACCCGATTTTAACCAGTTTTTAGGCACGATACTCGTGTTTATTCGATGTTTCGTTTCTTTCTCAGAAAGCACCGCACCGACCGAATGTACGACGACGACTAACCAACAAGTCGCGATGCGATTTCCTGCCAACGTTTCTCTTTCGCCGACCGCTTTGCCATCTTCGGTATCATTTTCGAACATGGCCGAACGGAACGCGAACGACAAAATCGATCATCAAAGTACCGTGACAGAATACGTGGATAAAAACGCGAATAATATCGGCAATCTAATGGATTATAACAAACCGTTACGAGAGGATAGATTAGTCTATTTGATAGATAAGCTACACATCGAGAATGGAAAGGGTCAGGTGGAACGGCAAGCTTCGACTCATAATCGCATCGGAGCCGCGGCCGTAGCTCCGACCTTGCTGTTGGCGAATCATATTTCGCCGCCTATTTTGTCGAGTGTCAAACGATCGTCGAATATCAACGTGAAACCAGAGGTACGTTATCTCGACTCTTTTTATGTTTATCTTTCTCTATCTGAAAAGTGTTGGTCGTTCATACGTATTACGCGTTTCGAGCAAAAATCTTCAAGTATCGTTTGATCGCAGAAATTGGAAAGCAGCGGTGTCGTTGGTTCGATCGGAGAGACAGTTAACGAAAGCTGCGTCATGGACGGCGTAGTTGGATTCGGTGTCGGTACCGGAAGCTTAACGTCGAGCAGTAGCTCTGGCTCGGAATCTCGATCGAAAAATGTTAATTCGATAACGGAGCTACCGTTATCGGCGGCCACTTTGGTAGGTGAAAACTGTTGCGGTACGATCGATCTTGAACCGAGCGATTCTCCAAAGCCAACCGCATCTAGTGGCGCTATACCGAAAAGTATTAGTTTCGATATGACCGCGGAACGCGGGGACAAGGAATATTTGGACGACGAGCAAAAGAACAAACGAAGTTTTTTCGGAAAATTAAAGATGTCTCTGAGAAATCGGCGAGGAAAGGCGATTCGGGGAACCGAGGATATCGGCAGATGTTATGATCGAGAATCCACGGGAGATAACGTGGATGTAGCACGGCACAGATTACGTAGAATAATGTCGGAAGACGTAACGTCGAGCGGTAATGCGACCGGTGGTAAGTGTCCTTTCTTTTTCTTTCTTCTCTCTATCTTTTCCTTCGTATTTCTCGACTCGACTCGTGCCTCTCTTTCTTTTCCCCTTTTCATCGATTCGATGTCACGATTTTGTAGATAGTACGGACGACATCTTAGCTAAATATAGGAGGAAACCAAGCGCAAACAGCGATACGGCATCCATAGAGAGCAATCAGTCCCGTACGAAAGAAGCGACGGAGGACGAGAGGCTTTTCATAGACCCGAATAACGTAGAACTTTCGTACGCGTTCGCAGATGCGAAGAGAAAGTTACGAATGGTACTGAGTACCGCCGATCTTCAGCATATTCCTTGGAGTTCTACGTCCGAGGTAGTTTTTACACTTTCGCGAGGTATTCTTTGCATTTATGCCGAGACGCGCTCTACTCACGATCACATTTCGTTACAGCGAAATTTTTGGCCTCAAAAGGAGAATGAATTGGTTGCCTTCTTACAATTACAATTGGCCGAGGCTATCAATTTACAGGATAGATCGTTAATAGCTCACTTGCACGAAACATTACGATGTGTTCGATTATTTAACGACGACGGTTGTAGAAAACTGTTCAAATCATTGCGCGAAGATTACGAAAAACGCTCGCCCTATATCGCGTATTTGACTCGATGTCGACAAGGACTACTTTCTACGTTGGCTCACTTGGACAGGTACGACTTTTTACCTCTTTCGAGATTCTTCTCGACTAATTTCATCATTAATTCGTCATTATTGCGTTAAGATTGTGCGTTCGAGTGAAATGCGATCGCGATGCTGTCAACAATCATCTCGTGTCAGTTTGCGTGAGAGTATTTCTGGAGAAACGAGAATCGCTTCTTCTGCATTTCTGCGACGAATTCAAGAAACTAACTTTAGCTGACGAGAAGCAAGACCTGGTCGATAAGTTTTTGAGCAAAGTTCATGCGAAAATGGACATCGATCCGATTTGGCAATGTAAGAAATCACTTTACGGAGGCAACGCTTCGAACCTCTCTGTTCTCTTAATGTATCGTATAACGCGTAATAAAGTATCAAGAGGAAAATTTCGGTTCCTAGGTGCGAGCGAGAGTCAGTTGGCGTTAGCGAGAGCGGTAGTGGAGAGAACCGTAATGGCGCGAGTCTACCATAACGCGCTTTACCCAAACGGAGATGGAGATCTGTATAGGGACCAATTGCTACACGATCACATTAGAAAATTGGCCAAAGTCGTCACACCGAATCACAAAGATCTACGGATTCCAAAGATGTACCATTACGAATGTCCCTGGCCATGGGCTCAAGCGGAACTGGCTGTGATATCGGCGTATAAAACTCCTAGAGATAAATTGCAGTGTGTTTTTCGTTGCGCTACCACCATCATGAACCTACTTTCGATGGCGACGGAGAGAGGAGTACCTGCGGCCGATGATTTTATTCCTGTCTTGGTTTACGTGATCATAAAGGCAAGCATTTCATTTATTATTTTTATTGTCCTTGCGTTACATGTGCATCTACGCTCTGGTAACTCGCTATTGTTTTCGATCAAAACTCTATTCAAAGTCTTCTTTGCGATTATGTTTTTAGACTAATCCGCCGTCCTTACTCTCGACTATACAGTATGTGGATAGTTTTTATGGAAATCGTTTGGAGGGAGAAGAACAGTATTGGTGGACGCAATTTTGTTCTGCCATCGAATTTATAAAGACTATGGATTAACCAACTAGTACTATCTTTGTACTACCTTTGTACCACATAGTAACAAGATATCGCTGTATCCGTAGACATAGCGTATCATCATTTTCATCATTGCCGTTCGTACGACTCTCCTTGTTATCATTACTGTATTTTTGTATGATACCGTATGTTTTCTCACGCAGTGTCCCGTTAGAATTTAAAATCAATTTTTGCCGCACTTTATTAATCTTCAATTATGAATCGGGATAAAAATAATAGTGCTGCTTATGAATTTCAATTGTATTACTGTAAAAAGAAAAAAAGAAAAAAGAAAAAAAAATTTGTCGCTCGTCGTGAATCTTTCTATTTTACGTTTAGCGTTTCCCATTTATACTTTCCCGTCCATTCGTTACTTCCAACTTCCGACTCGGTATGTCTAGCGGTCATCCTGGATAACAGTCTCTAGGGGCGCCTGAGACCAAAAATGTTTAGCCATCTAGCGATAGAAAGTGCTAACTAAATCCTGTTACTAGTTTTACCGCTCGTATATTGCCCTTTGCTTATTTTTTTGTCCGAAATAAACTGCTTTGTTTTTAAAAATATTTATTCGAGAAACTTGTACAATTTATTGATTCGTGTGAATTAGGCATAATGCATGTCGATGCTCTTGTGGTATGGCGATTGGTGGTGACAGTTTTCTCTGACCCGCCATTTTCCCCAAGAAAGACAGATCTGGACTCACGTGTACACGTGCCAAACACGGAAGATAAGAAAGAATACAGAGGCAAAGTTAACCTTTTCATATTGAATAGACGAGAAGTTCTAGCACGATTATTCATATACGACGCGCTTTGTATCAATTTTTTCTTGTTTTTTTTTTTTCGTTTTAGCGATTTTCGCCAATTTATGTATACGAATTTGAATGCTCAAGAACGCTAGCATGTGAAACACTTGACGCGTGGTAATTCAAAACAATCAATCACATTTCATAGAAAAGGAAAGAAAGAAACTTGATTGCTAACAACGAAAATATAAAAGATGTCGAGACGTCCAGAACACTTGGCTCCACCTGAAATGGTAAGACTTAATTTATTCGATTAACCGTATCACAATTCTAATATACTTTGCTTTCCTCATAGTTTTACGATGAATCCGAAGCTCGAAAGTATACGCAAAAGTAAGTTATCGTCTAAGCTTTTCTCCAGTCTCTTTTATCGATCTCCGATCGTAACGTACCAACTGTACAGTTCTAGAATGATAGACATACAAGAACAAATGTGTAGACGTGCTATAGAACTTCTTCTACTGTCAGAGGATGAAACATTTTTGTTGTTAGACATTGGCTGCGGTTCGGGATTAAGCGGCAGCGTAATCGAAGAATATGGCCACGCGTGGATCGGAATCGATATATCTTCCGCGATGCTAGGAAAGTATACGTTTAGGTTTAATACCGATAACCACAACTTCTATTTGTTTCTATCCATTTTTAACTGATGTAATTACATTTATAGGAGTAGCTTTGGAAAGAGAAGTGGAGGGTGATTTAATTTTAGGGGACATGGGTGAAGGTATGCCGTTTAAAGCAGGTAGTTTCGACGGTGCGATCAGTATTTCAGCACTTCAATGGTTGTGCAACGCCGATCGCAGTTCGCATGATCCTTCGAGGCGACTCTATAAATTTTTCTCCACTTTGTTCTCCTGTTTGTCAAGATCAGCTAGAGCAGTATTTCAATTTTATCCTGAAAACAGCGCACAGATTGAATTGATTACGACACAAGCCACAAAAGCCGGATTTTATGGCGGTGTAGTCGTAGATTTTCCAAACAGTACCAAAGCAAAAAAGTTTTATTTAGTCCTAATGACTGGTGGACCTGCTGTTCTTCCGCGAGCTTTAGGCGTTAACGACGCTGAGACAGCCGTCTCGTATACATCCAGAAGGTTTGTTTTTCGATCGAATTTTCATTTCTTTTTCAATTTTTAATATTCGTTTAAAGTTGTATCGTCGATGACTTTCCTTCGTTATTCTCAGAGATCGATTGAGGCAAGTGAAACATAAACCGCTAAAAAAGTCAAAGGAATGGATTATTGAGAAAAAAGAAAGGAGACGAAAACAAGGAAAAGAAGTGGCCGATGATTCCAAGTATACCGGCAGAAAAAGAGCACGGAAATTCTAACGCCGATCTACGTGTTAACACATTTTCGTAGCGTATTCGCTGGATACTCTTATCCCGTACAAATTTTTAGTGAAGAAGAAAAAAAAAAGAAGGAATACTTGTCACCGAACACGTTTATTTTTCCGAACATACAACCGAAACATAAATTGCAATGGATCACTCTGTAACTTAATCCGGTATCAAAAACTGAGACAAACTTTTATGAACGCGAGGATGTACAGTTTTCTTCAGTTCTTCTCGATCTAGCCAACCATGTTTCGCGTTAGAAGAAACATCGCCGCTTATATACTTTGCCAGAAAATAGAAAACTTTTGCTCCGTCTTTTCCCTGTGCTCGAATACTTTTAGGATAAAGGTATTTGTAAAATCCTATCGGAGCGTTACCGTAAAACTGTACTTTAACGTTATTGCCGCAGAATTCTTCTAAACTTCTGCGAGCAGTCTAGGAATGGTAAGTACGAATTAACGTTTTATAGATAATTAAAACGAAGCGGGTAAAAAAATTGGTAACGGAAGTTACCTGTATCATAGTTTCACTCTGTTGTCTTATACTTTGAGGTGGAATCCAATAACTGACATCACCAATTTTCTGTTCTACCAGTAATAATAAATTTTTATCTAATTTACGTCTCAAAGATACGATCGTGTTATCTTCGGTTTCTATAATGTGGAGCAATTCGATTTTAGAAATGATCGTAGCGCAATAATGTCAATGTCAATGTTGTTTTCATGAGAAATACCGTAAACACTTGTACCGTTTTCTCTAGGCGCAAATTGAAATTTTCTTAATTCCTCATCGCAAGCATCCTCAAAATCTTGTGCCGTTTGATGCAATGTTATATTTTCTAAGTCTGATTGTTTCGTTGTCTGCTTAATTTCTTTTTGTTTCTTTAACTCGAAATCCGATAAAATGCTATTCTCGAATTCGATCTGTCGCAACATCTTTTCATAGCGTACTTCGATATCCTTCATCGGTTTTGTGATCACTGGATGACGTTCCAAACAAACAGCACTTAATAAATCCCATTTTTCTGCGACAACGATATTCTGATCGGACGATGTTGGAGCTATAACCTCTGATGCGTATCTAATAGTACCTACAGGAAAAAATTGATCAAACTGATCGAGCTTGACGACAGAAAAACAACGATGTTCTACAAGTTTACTTAAAAACAATAAGACTGAAACGAAAAAGGATAAAGTACTTACCCTTTTCAAATAACTGTAGGTTACTTAGCCTATACGGCGTTAATAGTTTTTTGAACATGATTGGTCGCTTAATAATTTTACTATTCATAAAACATCGATTACCGCATGATCATCAAAATGAAATTATCGCATAGCTTCGTTACGCGTTTAAAGATCTATTCGAACAAAATAGTTCTGTTTTATATCTCGTGTGACCATTGATTCGGTTGATACGGAACGATTGAAAACTCGCTTAATATTAAGGGTAGTTCAAAAGGACTGTTACGAGACACATCTGCTCTGTAATCGAAATTTACCGATAAAACAGTATCGTTTCATTGTTTCCGCTTTTTAATTAAGTATATGGAACCGTGAAAAAAATAACACGAGTTAACGATAAATTATAAAATATCCGATTAGCACTCGTTAATCTCGAAATCGTAAAACTACGCGAAGCTTTTAGTTGGTAAAGTTTTCGTCAAGTTTTCATGATTCGTACAGTTTCGCTTTCTAATTTTGTAGAACATTAGGATAGTTGAGAAAAATTCTTTTAATATTAACTAATAATTTTGACATTGAAATGAATAGACCTAGTGGAAGATCTAATGAAAGAAAAGGAAAAGTTATTTACGATAGAATGCGGTCATTGCGATATCTTTACTTACTGCGCATCTTTGGTAAAAATTTTGCTGAACTTTGCCATGTATGTTATACATATGCCGTGACACGATTGTACGGGTGTGTATAATACGTCGTAGTAATCAATTGACACTTAGTCGTGAAACGATAATATTCTTCGTACGTAAATAAATAGAAAATAATGACGTTTGATCGATAAAAGAGAAAAGAAAGTTATTCGCGATCGATGTAATAATCTGTAATTATTTTAGTAGAGAAACATCAACGGGTCCAGGAGTACCGAAATTACGAATCACTTTTATCATCGGATTGCCTGTGGCGAAGTAATGAAAGTTCATTATTATTTCCTTATCGCCTGCTTGTTGTTAATACGATGTAAATTATTTATAGGAAAGGCGTTATATCGATAACAAGGAATGCAATGGTAAAACGGTTACAGCGTGATTACGGTAAAAAATTGAAAGCGTAAAAGAATTTATTTAGATAAGTTAGGTTAGGTATATCG
This sequence comes from Megachile rotundata, assembly GCF_050947335.1. Taxonomy (NCBI): domain Eukaryota; kingdom Metazoa; phylum Arthropoda; class Insecta; order Hymenoptera; family Megachilidae; genus Megachile; species Megachile rotundata. Next base: position 21,719,114 of record NC_134986.1, read on the forward strand.
ATCGTCATGGTTGGACCAGATTTACCGGAAATTCCGGCGTCTTTGAAAAGTATCCAACAATATTTGAAAATAGCGGCGACTCATGATCAACGGGATCCGGTGGTTAGTTACTGGTGTACGTATATTTCTTCGTAATTTATTATTCGCTATAAAGAGAGTAACATTGGATCGTCGATCATCGTTCTATTACGAAAACACGATTGTAACTCGTAGGTCGATTGTATGCGCTTCAGACAGGATTGAAACTTTCAACCAAGAGTCCAAAAGAAACAAATTTTTTAATGAAATTAATGGATTGGCTAGAAACAACGAAGAAAGAGTCGCGAGATAACGAAGCTATTACGAACGAAGTAGCTGCACAGGCACATTTAGAAAATTGGGCATTAAAGCTGTTTCTTTACGCGGATAAAAATGACAGAGAGGGTAATTTTGGCAAAAATATTGTGCAAAGCTTCTTTACGGCCGGGCTATTGTACGACATATTAACCATTTTCGGTGAATTGACCGAGGAAGCAGCGCAAAATAGAAAATACGCAAAATGGAAAGCAGCGTATATTCATAATTGTTTAAAAAACAACGAAACGCCTGTACCAGGGCCAATGCAAGAGGATAACGAAAACATCGATTTCGACAGTAACGCGGGTGAAGGTAAAGGAAACTAACGCAATTAGTGTCGTTTTTATTCGATTCCATTTAATTTTCTAACGAATTCAGTTAGCGGCGGAATAGCAACGAAACCAAAAGAGGACGAAACACCGATAAGCTCGGACAAATTAATCGATATTCGTGACAGCGATTCTTCGCATAGAGTAGACGGTAAAAATAACGGAGGAAATGGTGGACAGTGGTCTTCCGAAGATAAAGATTATAACGTAGCAATGAAATCGGAAGGTAAATCGATAGAAGGTATTTTAGTCGAACGATCGCGTACACGATTTTTCGAAGAAATTTCAAATGTGACGTTCGTTAGGGGGAGTCAGTTTGTCCGTGGAAGACATAAACAAAGCGCAGAAGTTAATCAAGTGGGCTGGAAGTGCGTTGAATTACGAGGACGTGCCTACGGCTATATTGAATCTTCGAAAAGCTTTACATCTGTTGACTACCGGCGAAGAAGAGGCACGATAGGAAAAACGATCGAGCGAATCGGATATCGGAATTTCGAAGATTCGCGTCCCCGTTCCTGTGTTCCTATATCCGATACATTGACGGTGGAACGAAATTGTGTCGGTCGATACCTTGTGTAAACAGTAATGTAACAACGAGAATATGAAAATTTACGATTTAATCGATACGGAAGTAAAAATAATAAGTTATTTATTGAATCGTTTACATCGCCTCAGTTACGCCAGACTTTAAACATATTTTTCTAATATATCGAATGATTTTATTGCGCGTAATACCGATCTTCCTAATTAAACCCATTATATCGAAACGTATCGTAATAAAATAATTTTAAGAAAAAAAATACGCCGACTTCGAAATGCATTAAAAAGTATCAAATAATTTCTATTTCATTCAATCATACAATTACGTAACAGATCAGAATGAAAGCTATTTACTCGTTACTTAATATTTCAACCTTTTCGGAGGCGGCGCAAAATTAAAAGATTTTCTTGAACATGTCAACCTTTGGACAGCCGAACATAGGCAAAGCTTGTATAGCTATTTTTTTTTTCTATACATATAACTCGACAGCACGCCGCGAAGTAGCTGTTAGTGCGTATAGAATGTAACTATGGTCTATCTAGATTCATAGAGTATACGATCGCCGCATATACTATAAAGATAGAGCCCATCTGCCGCAAATTTGCTAATTCCCGCGTCGTGGGCTCCGTTTATACGTTCTTAGATCCATGGCTTTCACACGTTGCAAAATGAAGATGCAGTCGTTACATTTACGTATATTACCAGATATATCTATAATGGTTCGTATTCTTCCTCAGGATTTATTAATTTCCAATACGCCATACCACAATCAACTGGTTATTGGCAGCAACGTTTACTGAGGTATTTTTCATTTTGCACCGCCTCCGAAAAGGTTGAAATATTAAGTATTTAATATACTACCTAACGAGTAAATAGCTTTCATTCTGATCTGTTACGTAATTGTACGATTGAATGAAATAGAAATTATTTGATACTTTTTAGTGCATTTCGAAGTCGGCGTATTTTTTTTCTTAAAATTATTTTATTTCACGCTTTTTATAAGTTGGCCAGTAACGGTGCACAAATTACAAGGGACCACATTAAACAAAGCTGTAATTGATCTTGGCAAAAGGTCAAATTTACGTTGCACTTAGTCGTGTTAAAAGTCTAGATGGTCTAGTTTTATCCGATTTAGCGCCAAACAAAGTCCTAGTTAAAACTCATAACGAGCGAGCACTCGCAGAAATGGAAAGATTACGACGCTTGCTTTTGCAAACAAACACTGCAAATCAGCTTCCAGCGACTGACAAGTAAAGAAACGAGCCAAGTCTGTTTTTTTTCCTTCTCTTTTATTTACGGCCAATTGATAAAGAAATTGACGAAGTCTACTTACAGGAACAATTTTGAAAAACCACGGTCGCCATATTTCTTGCAGGGTAAGAATAAATCTTTTGCAATATCAGTAGTTATTAACAATTAACGAGTCCCATAAATGTCTGTTACAAATGAGATCATCTTGGAAAGATCTTCGAGATTCGAAAAGTTTCATCGCGATCGGTGCATTTCTTACATAACAATACCAAAGAATAGGATTTTTCAATAACCATAGTTATTATACATGTATACTGATTCTCGGCCGACACGGAGACATACGTAGAATTCAATATATTAGTAACAATAGTTTTTCGCTAATAACTCGAAAACTAAAGCTTCCCCTTAATCGCGGATAAGGAAAAAGTTGTTCAGAATCGTGCCCCTGATAACATATTAAAAGGACATTAAAATCGTCCAAAGTTGATTTAAAAACTTTTCAACAATTTTTCGCTAATATCTCGAAAACTAAAGCTTTCCGCGAAATTTGTATACGAAGAAAATTGTTCAGAATCATGTCCGTGATAAGATATTAAAAGCACACTAAAATCGAGAAAAGTTTATTTCAAAAGTTGCCGGTTTTTTTGCAATAACAATACTTTGCAATTAAAAAATGAAAAATTTTTTGATAATGGTACCAATGGGGAGTGAGAACCTACCAGATGCAAAAGGTTTCGTTCCGATCGGTCCACCCAGCTAGGCGTAATCTAAATAGAAAAAAAAAAATATACTGATCGAATCGAGTAACCTCCTCCTTTTTCGAAGTCGGTTAAAAACAGGATACCACGAAGCGAGTGCATATTTACGGATTCTAGAAAAACTGTAAATTTTTTGTTCGCTTGTATAAAGATCTATGGTTTTTTGGTCAAAGTGAAAACCGGCGATCACAGTGCGTGTATGTTGATAAGGGAGAAGCGAGACGCGAGAGAGGAAAATTCCGTTGTAATTCGATATTTGCCAAGTATAGGTTGAAATGTTTGGCAAAAGTAACCGTTGTTACGATCATTTCAGGTATTAGATCAACAATAGAAATCTATCGTTGTTATTGAAGGGTAACCACGGCTAAACCTATCGCGAATCCGTTCTTTCTTATTCTCGCACGTTCCTTCGGTACAATTATTTTTCTGTAGCGTTCGGACTAAACTTTCTTCGTGTTTCGCGTTTCGTCCAATTCACGTGTCGGACACGAAAGATAAATGCCGTCGAGGATCATTTCCTGTTTCGCCTTTGTTCGTTTCGAGCAAAGATTCGCATCGAATACGATATAGAGAATTTCCTTTCCTTTCCTTTCCTTTTCTTTTCTGAACGAAACGATGCACGTACATAATACGTAAATGGAAAACAGCGAGGAAAAAAATCAAAAGAAATAAGGTAAAATAAATATCATAAATTAATATCTGTTTCGTGCGCGCGACCCTCGGTGGCTCGCTTCCCTCTGATCTATCGATCGAAACGACATCAACGTTTCACCGATGCGACGAATAATCTCGTACAAAACGGTTTGGTACGGCGAAGACGGTTCTTTTCGGACTGGAGAGACGGAGATGTGACAATTGGAGAGGAAGATGGAGGGAATTTATACACGAGCCGCGAAAACCGATCGCGCAAATAGAACGTGCAAAAAGTAGATGTTCGGTCATACGAATTCTCGAAATATACAGGAGTCGTTTAAAACGAAGAGGATTTTAATCGATTCACTCTGGTCGGTGATTAGCTTCTAACGAACGCTGAGAATTCAGTCCTGTTTCTTGGTTTTATCGTCCACTCCGTTAGCCGTAACCGGTTGCGCGTTCTCCCGCCTGAGCTGCCAATCGATCACTAGTCGTCCCGTCAGCATGAAAAAAAATACCTGAAAAGACGATCGAATTTAACCGTCGTTTATCTTGCAGTCTTTCGAAAAATCTTTGCTTCCATTCTGCTTACCAATGCCGGAGCGATTCTTTCGAATTTGTCGTTTACCATATAATGAGAATACACGGCCAAGAACATCAATAAAAGTAGAATCGTGTTTGATACGTTTTTTATTTTGACTGAAAAAAGGAAACAATATATTAGGAGATTATGTCCGAAAACGATAACGATAACGATAACGATAACGATAACAATGGCCACGCGACGAAACAACGAAAGATATTTATGATCGAATTAAAAAATATATAGAAATATTAATTAACGAATAATCGTCGTAACGGATATCTTACAGCCCGGGAATATCGCCATTGTAAATCCACAAATGATCTCTAGCGATCCGACGACTCTTCTGTACCATTTACTTGGCACTTTAAAATCCAACGTGCCAGAAAGTGGAAACACCTTTGCGTATTTCACGTACTCCTTTCTCTGTGAACATATCGATGTGCGGGACTGATTGTGACGTCTGATTGGATGACAAAAATAATATAACGAAAAAAGGAAAAAGAATGGAAGGAGAAACGCGTTTGTCAGACGTAAGTAAAAGAAAAAAAGAGTCGCGATTCCTTAATCCGGTAAACATCGCGTGCTGGCACTCGAAGCAATATTTGGCCCGCCACCAAGCCGCTGTGCCGACGGTTTACTATAATTTCGAACATTGGCTAATAACAAGAGACAAAAATAATCTACTCACAAGGCGCGTCGAAGCGAGCGAATTAAATTCAATTTGCTTCGCGTTTTAGAAAATTCCTTTTATATTATACGTTTCGAAGAAATGAATGTTTCGCGCATTCGGTTCAAACAGATTAAAGGCATACGTTTTCCTGTCAAATGAAAACAATGATTCGAGCATTGGTCAAAAAGTTTGCGTACCGCGTGACCAACGAATTCGAGAAAATTTTCAAGTAAAAATATTTGATCGACAACCGAGGTGATGGGTGTCCATGTTTTTTTTTCCTCTCGAATTTCTGAAATTTCGAAAATCGTTCGTTTAAAAAATAAACAATATAGACATTTTTCGCGTACACAAATAGTTCGACAAATGTACCGTAAAGAATGTCGAATAGAAATGCGAGAAAAAGTAAGAGAAAAAAATCGGAGGGGTGGGAGGATAAAGGCGCGTACGAGCACGTGTCTGGTGCATAAGCGAATACTCGCGATTTGCGCGGACGATGATTGATAATCAAAAGATAAACAAAGCAACATCATTATTTGTTGTCGAGTCGAAACGATAAAGAAAGGTATAAAGAGAAGAGAAAGCTAGCGTTCGCGGCAGTCGAGAGATAAAGAAAGTTGACAGATCGTCGAGTAACGGGTGAAGCATGATTAACGCGCGACGACTATGTAGCAACGCGGCGAGTAAGCACGAGGGAGAAGCGTACTTTTCGCGCGAGATCGTGTAATAACGAAAAGAAAAATCGAAAGCGAATACAAAGCAAGAGTAAAGAAAAGATATTCGAGTAATAGAGGCGCAAATTATAGAAGGGCAGTGAGGGGATAAAAATGAATGTCACCAGCGGACGAATTACGAATCGAGCACGCGAGATAGGGTGAATCGATGAATTACGTAATTGCAAAAAGACTTTGTTCCGGTACGACTCACCAAATCCTTGTGAAGATCCTTACTAATGTGCGAAGTTAATTTCATCGTACCGACGAAAATAAAGAATATACCGAGGAGAACCGAGAGAGATTTGAGGACAATCGAACTCATAATTCGCGACGACAGCGCGAGACCGTTCACGAGACGAACCGAACGCGAACGCGTAGCTCGTCGTACGGAAGAATCGATTCGATTCGGCCTCTAGACCGAACGAACGAACGAACGAACAAACGAACGTTGCGAGGATACCCGTCAATTCGTTGCGCGTCTCGTACGTACACCCTCTCGGTAAGACTAGCTTCCTTTTAACTATATATATTTGCAGATTTCCGAAATTTATTCTCGCGAGCGCTCTTAACAATTATTTTAATCTTATAGCGACGGTCGCGTGCACCCGACATCGATGTTCGTCTTCTTTCTCTTTCTTTTCTTCTCCCTCCCTCTCTCGGTTTTTCTCGGCCGACTCCGACTGCGACAGCGCACGGCGCACGGCGCACGATGTATGGAGCGTCGCGACGCGACTCCCTACACCCGAACGTCGTAATTGGGTGGGATTTTTCAAAATATGCTCATCAACGTTCAATATAGATATCGTACAAAGTAGTCGTAATTTTAAAAGCATCGCGTTTCCTCACCGGGTTCCATTTCACAAGCTAATTATTGGAAACGCGCGTAATCGTTATCAAAATTTCAAGGTTTTCGGACAAATTCGTCTTTCTTGCGTTTTATTATTCTCGCGACTTCTTCATCGCGAATTCTATGGGATCGTTCGTTAGATTTATCTACGTTCGTTGAGCTATATGAAAAGGTAATGAAGTCTCGATGATCGGTGAACGATTTTCAGAACTATTGGATTGAAAAAGTAACAATGATTTAACGTATCAACGATTTGACAAATAAACCATTTTATGTACAAAGACAGCTCTTTCATAATATATATATATATATATACACACTCGCACGCGTTATTTACAGAAATTTGTACGAGTCTATTGTTTGTGTAATCGAACCAAACAGCAGCCGAACGCGAGTAGCAACTTTTCTTACATTGATAAATTTCTATTGCAATTCTTACAAATCGAACGTAGTTTCCATTGTACGCGATCGTTTGTTCATAAACGAATGAAATTAAATAGAAACATAAGAAGAAGAAAAAAATACAGAATTTTGGTTCGCGTACAGATAATCGATTACAAGGACAATTAGTTAACCTTTCTTGTTTCACCGTCGGCTGTTTCCGCTATTTTCGAATTCGAGTCACGGCACAGCATCGCATCGCTTTCGCTAACGCGATCAGACGAATCGATCGCCTTATATTCGTGTTTCTTGTCGTTTACGATTACGGTCATATTCGCGTTATTATCTGCCAAGCAAACAGGTTTTTTGCGACGAACGAATACGACTATTTTTCCATGAACGTTCAACGTCGCAAGTTTCGAATTTGTGCTCGTGTTGTCCTTTCTTCGAATCGGTAACTTCGTACATTCTTTTGATCCCTCTGTTTCTTTCCTTTCTTCTTCCCCCTTCTTCTCAACATTTACGCAATTCGCGAAATCGTTTCGATCGATTTTTTGTTCGTTATCGTGATCGTGGTTACCGTTACTATTACCGATATCCATAGTATTTTTGTCTTCGTCATTGCTTGCTTTTCCCGTCGATCTCGAAGGATCAATAAAGAAGCGAGAATGTGGCGACTCATTGCCCAGAAGAAGAAGAAGATCGTCCTCGGCAATATTCTCGAGCGGACGATCTGTCTCGGCTCGATCCCGCGATGTTTCATTAGTTGTCTCGTTTGATATATGAATGTTGTTCGATGTCATTCTGGTCGACAAAACTTTGCCAACTTCTAGACGACAGGTCTGTTTCGCGGAGTACTCGTTTCCAAGAAAATTCTCGCTCTTCGAAATATCGGAATGCCTGATTTCTGCTTCGAACGATTCTTCTTTCTCCTTCGTTTCCTGTTCTTCAGGCACGTATTTTTTAACGTCGTCGTCAACGGCGGATTTCTTTTCGATACCTTGCTCGGACGATACTAGCATATTTTCGTTCGCCTCTTCTGAACCAATTGTTTCCGTTTCCGTTTTTATTTTCGTTTCCGTTTCCGTTTCCGTTCCCGTTTCCGTTCCCGTTTCCGATGCCATAACGCGCGTTCCCTCACGATTTAAATCATCGGATGCCAATTCGCGAATAAACTTCTCAATGTTCTCCAGGTTTTCTACGCTTTCGTTAACTTGGACACTTCCAGAATCATTCTTCTCCGTTTCGAGCGGGTTCTGTTTCATCGAACGATTGCTGCTATGGACGTTCGAAGGATCGAACGGTTCCTCAATACTCTCTCCGCTCTCCCTTTTCACGCATCTTTTCCACTTATCGCTTTCTTCCCAATTACTTTCCAGCTCACCCTCCTCTAAATCCGATAATGGATCTTGCGATTCGTTCGCGCGCTTTTCCGATTCTTTGCGATCTTTAATTTGTTCATTATTCGTTTCGAAGATTCGTTCGATTCGATCGCTTTTCTTGTCGGATCGTCTCAAAATTTCCCGTTCGTTTACGCGTTCCCTCGATGATCTTTCCGTATTAATCCGGCGACGCAAATCTTGTTCGTTGCACTCGTTTTCTCTTCCCCGTTCGAGTTTACTAACTTCGTCAATGCTTCCTCTTGATCTTCGACGCTCGTATCTCCCGTAACGATTATTTTCTTTCGAGCCGTTCGTTTTCCTATCGATCGAACTTCGATCGAGGCTGGACAGTTCTTTGGTATCTCGCGAACCATACAATTGCTCGTGTACCGTCTTCGATTTATCCGTGCTGACGCCTCGATAATCGTATCGCTTTCCAAATTTATCGCTGTAACCGGTATGTCTCGTACGCTCGCTTCCAACGTATTTTCCCTCCTGACACTTCGCGTGCGATGCTGCTTCTCTCGAGCGAAACGACCGATAGTCGACGCCACCGACGGCGTAACGATCTTCTCTTTTCTTACCACTTCGATATTCGACGTTACTTCGATGATTGTATTTCTTCGAGATCTCGAGAAAACGATCGCTCGCGTTTCTCTCGTCCGAATCGAATATAACATTTTCGCTGGACTCGTTTCGTCGCATCTCGAAACGTCCATACGTCACACTTTTTTCGCGTGACGCTTCGCTCTCCTTTTTTGACCTTCTCCGCGCTTCTTTTTCCTTCTCCTTTTCCTGCTTCTTCGCTCTTCTAACCGAATCGTTGCCATCAGCGTAGCCCGCGTCCCAAATTTTTAGAATATGCCGCTTTTTCTTTATACTGCTGGAACATTCGATCACCGAACTCGTATACTCGAATGCATCGCCCATTTCCTCCGCTAACTCGCTCGCGTTCCTCTTACATTCTTTCCTCGTCGATTCTATTAAATCTTTTCCCTCTTCGACTTTTCTTCGTTTCACGGAATCGCGTTCTCGCGTTTCTTCGCGTGTTCTTTTTCCTATACGTTTCACATTGGTCAACGATGTTCCCCTGCTTTTTCCATCTATTTCGCTTTTATCCTCTGTTTCAGAATTTTTTCTACTTCTTGACATAGCTACAAGACTTTTCGTACATTCTAAGTCCGTGTATCGTACGATACCAGCCTCGACGCTTTTACCGTTACAGAAATTTTTACTAACGAAAGAGCCGTTTTCTTTGTCGCTTTCGCCTATATACTTTTCTGCACCCTCTTTCTTCTTAATACTACTCTTGTTGTCGTGATTATTATTATTACTACTACTACTATCATTATTATTAGTGGTAGTAGTAGTTGCAATAGCAGTGTTAGTAGTAGTAGTAGCTTGAGTAGCAGTAGTAGTAGCAGTAACGGTGCGTTCACTGTTATTATCTTTCTTTTCTAGACGTTGTTCGTCCATGATCCTTTTACGTAATCGTTCACTAAACACTGTGATAGAAGTTAACGTTGATTCTCTTTGTTGTTCTTTAATGCAATGATACCGTGTATTCCAATTAGAGCTTTCGCGTTCGTTTTCCTCAAAGGATACACGGGGAGCACTCGATGCTTGGTAGTTGTTCACCACATCGTTTCGAGCAGTAGAATCATGAACGACATCTTTGTCAGATTTCGAATACACGCCTCTCCTAAACGCTGCGTTCTCCAGTCTGTTACGATTACATCAGCACTTATAAAATAATGTCCAGACAATAGAAAAATATTTTCAACCTTCGAACGTACTTACTTTCTTCTTAAATCATCTATCACCGTGTCCTTCCGTGCGATTTCCGCTTTAGCGGTTTTCAATAACGAAATTAAATTCATTTCAAGATTTTCATTTACTTTTTGAAAATCTTCCAACTTTATCGTCAGTTCTGTAATTCGCTTCTTTAATTCAATCTGTTCGCCTCCCGCGATATCTTCCTCCTTCTTCCCTACAAACTGAAACAACGTAACACGTTAAACTCCTAACGAGTGCGAACGTCTGTCTACGAATATTTCGTAGCGAAACATAACCTAGTCGCGTGTAATGAAATCAATTGACGCGTCGTAATACCTACGTTTTCGCCGCTTTTTGTCTCGAAATTCGATAAATCTTCGTAAATATCGATGTCATCCTCCATTCTTTTTATTCGCTACGACACCATCATCACGTGGAACATTATCTCTTTGCTGATATGCTCTTTCGCTTGGCAACCTGCAACGAGGTTACCGCACACCGCGGCAAATTTTCAACTTTTCTGTTATACAATATCGTTTCGTGTCGAATATTATGTTTTGTAAATTGTGTTCGCACGCGTTTCAACGAATGATCCTTAATATTTACCTCAAATCTAAATACTTAACGCCCGTTCTCGTGTATGAAAACGTCCTCGATAAGTAAACATGGCTGACAGCCATGACAGCAAAACGTAACTGGCGAGTGGAACTGTAGAATATCCAGTTTGTGACTTCTCGTCATCGGTCATTTTGTCGAGGTATACTTTATTCGTCAAATAAATATCGATATTTAACAAGGTTATTCAATATATTTTTATGTCGTTACGCGTGATTCGTCTTCGCTTTCGTGCTTATCATTATATTCGAAAGCTGAAGCAAGGTTAGGTGAAAATTTTTCTTTTTTTCTCACATTTATTATACTTACGCGTGCAAATACATCCTTTTTGTTTCTCAGTGTTTTTTTTTTTGCGACACAGTTCGAGTTTTTTTCGGGTTACATACGATAAAACGAGGTTTGAATCAGTTCGGATGTTGCGACACCTGTTGGAATCGGTGATCCCAATGATGACGACCATAGCAAGCGAGCTCTAGTTCACTGTTAGGAATGTCGACTAATGAGTAAACACGCGCGTGCATGCATGCACACGCGCACCATACGCGCGAACGTACGATGCACAGTGTATACATATTATGGATAATAACAGTGAAGTGAATTAGCGGATAATGAATATTTTTTCCTATTATGCAATTGTTGTACCTTTTTTTTCCGTCTTGGATCAACAGTAATTTTTAACAGTAAGTTTTCGGTTAAATTTATGGCGCGAGAAACGTTGACATTTTTTTATAAGAAAAATGTAAAAAATTTGTAATAAACGATGGAAAAAGATCGATGTAAGTAAAATAGAAGCAAAGCGAATAAATGGAAAAAAAGCAGGCGCGAATTATTCATTGCGAGTCGAAATCGCGTGATTTTATTATCGGTTTATCGTACAATTATTTAACCAAAGTATTGTTTTAGAAAATGTGGACATTCGCCGAAGCTTATTTATTGTGCGTCGACGTTACCGATTAAAATAGCGTGTTCTATTCGTGTACGAGTACGAGAGAATTGAAACAGATTCGTAGTCGAAAAAAGCGATAAAGAACAGGTTCCTCCTTCGTTTTTGAAAGCGTAATCCTAGTAGGAGTAGTTTTGTTACCACGATCTGCGCGTTACTACTGCAAATAACGCGTACATGACTCGAACCGGTCTAGACACCGAGTATGTATTTTGGTATGTGCCGTGTACTACGTGTAGGGTGAGTATTCCGCGTGCAACCTCTTCGTGTATGTACTATATTTCCTTTGCAGCTGTTCAACGTGTTCGTCTTTAGCTTCTTTTCTTGCTAAAATGTTCCGATCTTGAAATTTTTTGACAAATACAAAGTAAAAGAATAAATTTAATTAACGATCGTACATCGATGTACCGGTTGGAGATAAAACGTCGATGAATTTCAAACGCGATTCAGTCGTATTAGTTCAAATCGCACGACTAATCTATTTTTTGTTTGTTACAAAAAAAAAATCTGTACATATGCGCGTAATGTTGATTTTTGATCGTTGATCTCTCGAAATTCTAATTCTACTCGTATTGCTCGATGCACGTCGTTGTCAGCTTGTAGAAAATTGATCGTCTGCTTAGAAACGATAACGAAATGTAACAGGTGTACATATTACGATTTCAGCAGACGATAAATAAATTTCACTCGGTGGAAACGAGATGATCGATAATAGTAAATCTATTTTTTAATAAAAGTCACTAATAAATGTATTCATGGATGAAACATTTAGGAATTTCTCTTACACTTGCCTTTTACTCATAGCTTTGAAAAAACTTTGATTCGATAATAAGACGGATCGACCAATGCAACCGTTACGATGTTGACTGTGTACCTTGTACATATATGTACAACGTACTTATGTATGTACCTACGAACGCGCGCGAACGTGTATGGTCCTCCCTATTTAGAAAATAGAATTACTAAACTTTTTTAATGCGAAAAGAAAAAACTTGGAAGTTTTGGAAGGAAGGACTCGCGTAAAAATACAGTCGCGTGTATACGTTTGTTCGATATATTCGCGCGAACGAAATAAGCAGGAAGTGGTTAGTTAAGGATAATAAACTCGATGAAACTGTTTGATTACTCGACAGTGTAGTGTCGTGTTGGATGGTTAAAAATATGTCGCTCGAACCGCATTTTTATAACGCATCAATTTTTAGGGTACGATATATTACACTATACGATCGTTTATGTTGTACGAGAATCGAGCCGAAATAGCCTCGGGAATAAAAGGCCGGTGCCCCGTGAAAATGTCGCTAGAATTTATTTTGCCTTATCGACTTAATGTTTTTACGTTGCAGTATAGAAAATAAAAAGGTATTGTGTCCTATTAGATGGACCTAACGACGTAACGCGTAACGAAGTTACCAGTGAAGCCGTACGACGAAAATTAGATTCGTTTCTACAACGAACCGATGTGTACAGGCATAAGGATGAACTTTATGTCTCGCAAGCCGAAAGGGAGTAAATGAAAACACGAAATAATTATCTCGTAACGCTGATTCATTAAATCGTAACTAATTTTTCGAACTCAATCAGTGTTTCCCCGTATATCGCCTAATTCTTTACGTAACGTTAAATTAACGAAGAAGTCGCGAGAAAATAATATCGCGATAACTGTTCGTTTAGAAAAATAAAATCTTCTTTACAAGGGTTTATTTATCGTGTCGAATTTTTCTGCAAAACGCTTTGAAACGATCGAAATTCGGGGAAATGGAACGGAATGGAATGGAACAGTGTGGAACAGAATGGAACAGAATGGAACGGAACGGAACGGAACGGAACGGAACGAAACGAAACGAAACGAAACGAAACGAAACAGGACGGAGCGAAACGGAGTGGAATGAATCGGATCAGATCGGAGCAAGCTATATCGTGGAGTATACTAGTGAATAGAAAGAAGGGAAAGTAGGGGTAGAAATAGGTTGAAAGAAGAGAGTGGGAGAGAGAGAAAGAGATAGGGTCGGTAAAGAAAACGCTATGTCAAGAGGCAACGTGTTCTCCCACTCTTGAGGCCCAAGCTTTCCGAGTCCGTTTGCATCGTTCAGTACGTTAGTAATTACGCGGCAAGAGATACGTTAGGATATTCACGGTAGTTGATCGTGCGAATAAATGTTGGGTGTGGCGTTTGTTTTGAACTTGTTTGGTGTACGATATCGATAGTTTACCGTTTCGGAAATCAACGTTGGTCAGGGGAAAAGAAAAATGCTGGATTCGTACACGCAGTCGCAGGTTGAGCCAAACTCGCGAACATCTCGAAAGTGTTCCCGGTAACGGGGCCCATTACGCTAAAATCGAATACTTATTTGATCGTTGAAAGAAAACTTTTCTCTGCGTAGAAAAATGATTAATTTTCGAGGAATTCTCAAGTACTGTACACTCTTACAGCATCGAGCGATCGGAATGAAAAAAAAACACGCGCGTACTTGGAAAGATAGAAAATAAAGAGTACGATTTATCGTGAGAGTACAACTCACGCAGAACTGTTGCTCTACGGTTCTGAAATATTCATCGGTATATTCCAGTGGAAAAAAGATCACGTTGTTCGTAATTTATTCGATGTACCAAGAAGTTATTGGTTTCTCGATCGGTTAAGCGTATAGTTTCGTTTAGATCGTGCCTCGTTTCTACGCTGTTTTGCATTCGCTTGTCCGCGTTGGAAGAATGACAGTCTCGGAAGAGTAAGTACGATGACGCATCAAACTTATCCTTCTCTTTCTTTTACGTTTTTTAATTACTTTCCGTCTTATCCCACTATATTCGATGCACGGTACTTTATACACTATTTTCTTCCGTTCGTTTTGTTCTTTCGTTTCCTATATTATATTTTGAACGTATTATCGCTTTCAATCATGAATACTACGAACGCGAACGACGAGACAAGTATCCTCTTTTCAAATAGAAAGGTGTCGTTTCATTTTTTTGTACTTTGATTATAATACGTTTGTAGGGTGCATTTATCTTTACGTCGTTTACGTTGCATACTAGCACACGGCTATAGGTAAAGGGGAGGAAGAGAGGAAATGTAGAGGGGCGAGAGAGCGGGAGGGGGTGAAAGAGAATGAGAAAAAGAGAGAGAGGGGGAGAGAGAGAGAGAGAGCATGACGAAATCATACGCATAGGCGTGTTCTCGGCAGGTAAAACGTTTCGCGCCAAGAACGATCGGCTGACGGACAAGCATCTGGTACGAGAACATCGGACAATCACGGCAAGTTGTACGGATGTAGTACCGCGCTCGAGGGTACTCGAGCGTGTTCGAATTACTCGAGCGCGCTTTTAAGGTTTTAAGATCGAATTCTGTCGAAGAAGGTAGGAATGCGTGGAATGCGAGTTACTCGTTGAACGTGTTCCACTCCGAATTAACCCGATTTTATTCGAGCGTTGCCGAAGAGATCCGAGCAGAGTCGATCGCAACCGATTCGAACCGATCCTTTCCCGACAACCATGACAAGAGTTTGTTCGTTTCGTTACTCCAGCGAAATTTTTCTCGAACGCTTCTCTCGATCCTAAATTATTCGATCGCCGAAAGCCATTTATGTTTCGTTCAACGCACATATCCTTGTTGTTATATTCGTTAGGTAGGCAATATCGACGCGTTAAGAAAAAAATAGTAAAGAAAAAATATCGGTAAGCTGTTTTCTTCGAGCAAGAAATTACGCGATTCAAGTAGACGCTCCTTCATCTGTCGCGTACGAATATCGAATGCGTGTACCATGTACGTGGACTACGATAACGATAAAAGTATCGAATTAGCATCGCGTTATGTATCGTTAAAACCGAAGTCGATCGAATCGTGGACGAACGACGTAGATTAAAGTAGCCATTTTAACGTTTTTAAATGTTTCGAACGTTTGAAAGGCAAAAAAGTATAGAGTTTCGAAATATTTGCTAATACTCGTACAGGATTCCCGTCGGATCTATCTTGTACGCGTGTACACGTATACGATGACTAATTTGTTCTCCGCTCGACGATGACGTATGAAAGAAAGAAACGTTTACGTTTAGCGAAAGATACCGCCTAGTTGTTGTTCGACAGAAGGAACGGAAATAAATAATGGAGAATCGATGGAAAATGGCATCGATATAGCGTTTAAATATCGCAAGTTTATTTTTGTTTGATTTGTTAGTTTGTTGGTTGGTTCGCAGGATGGCCACAGAGTTGGCAAATAAGAAGGCGGAGCGCGAAGCTCTGCGTGGTGTGATTCAACAATGGAACGCTAATAGATTGGATTTGTTCGAACTTTCAGAGCCGAACGAGGTAAAAAAAATAGTATACGATGTACTCGTACGTATCGTACAGTTTCTGCTTACCCGGTTACTTTTATTATTTTTTAGGATCTCGAATTTCATGGTGTAATGAGATTTTACTTCCAAGACAGCGGTCAGAAAGTGGCAACAAAATGTATAAGAGTAGCGTCGGACGCGACAAGTCAGGCAGTGATCGAAACGCTGATCGAAAAGTTCCGTCCAGATATGCGAATGCTTTCTGTTCCGGAATACGCTCTTTACGAGATTCACGAGAACGGCGGTAAGCGAAATACACGAATGCAACGAATCGGATATAATCATATTGATTATACGATCCGAATCGGATACGATTGATTTTGTACAGACGAACGTAAGCTCGGATTGGAGGAGAAACCGCTGCTAGTTCAGCTAAACTGGCACATCGACGACCGCGAAGGACGTTTTCTGTTGAGAAGAATCGACGACAAGACGAACGCGCAAGGCGTGGGTTTCTCTTGTTCGGAGGGATCTAGCTTTCGCAGAAAGTTGAGCAAACGAGAAAAAAAACAAATGAAGAAACAAGAGAAGCTGGGTCGTCTGAAGAGTTTGGAACAGGAAGAAAATACAGTACCGATCGATCAGAATGGTGTAGCCGAAAAATTATACACGGGTAGGCAGACAAAATACATACAACGTATCGCGATCGATGCTAGGAAGGATCGCGGCGCGTCACGAGTAGCAGTTGAAACCGATCGATAATGATACGATAATAATACGATAAAAATACGATAATAATACGATAGCGATAGAGTAAGAATTTTTTAAAGGATCAACGCATTGGTCGAAGAAAAATGACGATTTATCGTTTTCAGAACTACCGGAAACTAGCTTTACCAGAAGCATTTCAAATCCGGAAGCTGTGATGAGGAGGCGACGTCAGCAAAAATTGGAGCGAAAACTGCAACAGTTTCGCAGTAAAGACGGCGGTCCCGACACCGGTGGAACATTGAAGATTTATGGCGAGGCACTTTGTAAGGACGTTCCGTATAAAACTCTGTTGTTGAGCGTACGAGATTCGGCTGTTCACGTGGTACGAGAAATGCTTTCCAAATACGGTTTAGAAAAGGTTGATCCGCAGCAGTATTGTCTAGTACAGGTGAGTGAGAAATCGATGCAGTGTCGCGCGACTATATTTCTAGAGTAGATTCGCTGAAATTTTTTGCGAAGGTGACGCGCTCGTCGAAATTCGACTGAACGAAATAAAACAAAGCGATACCGAGCGCAACGACGAGGCGATCGATAGATGGAAAGTCGAAAGATCTACATGACTGTGTTTCTAAATGTTGCGCAGGTAAATAGCGAGCACGTAAACGGAGGAGCGCAGCAAGAGTACATATTGGACGATGATGAATGCCCTTTAGCTATTCTTATGAATCATCCGTCTGCACGGGGTAAGTATCTTTGAAGCGAAATGCCCGAAACGAACTCGACAGACGCCGAAAGAAAAATTCGCACGATTCAACCCGAGTACGAATTGAATGGAGAAAAAGTGATGGAAGAATGGAGCGCGTTCGAACGTTCCTTTCGACGTCGTCGACATGATACCGCTACGATACGTTAGGATACGATACGGTGCGACGTGCAATAGCATAGTTGAGATAGCACGGTTTAGAAACTGGACGACGTTACGCGAAACGAGGGGTCGCGGCGCGACGTCGTACGAATGTACGTCGATAGGTGTGTAGGGGTGCGCGCGCGCCACTGCTCGAAGGACCGCCCACCGAATATCGTTTCTTTCCGTGATGCTCGAGTTCAGTCGCGCGAAATGTCGTGACATAATAGCGAACGTTGTTGTTATCTCCGTCAACGCGATTCGAACTGTAACGCGTCAACGATCGTATTATTGTGCGCGACTCGAGATCGAGCGAGAAGAGTGCGAAGATCGTATTCGGTTGGCGAAAAATCGAATAAACGACGATCACGACGAGGCAAAATCGATCGTTGAGCCAAAGACTCGATAGAACGTCGAAGGCGATACGACAAGAAAAGTTGACCAGCGTTCAGTCGAAACGAAGGCGATCGCGCAGCCGATCAACTTTCCAAGAGAGACGCATCGATATACCGAGGCTGATATACGGAAACGTTGATTCGTTCGGCCGTGAAATCTTCCGCTCATCTACCGCTCACCTTCCGCTTGTCTTCCGCTCGCGATCTCGGTGTCCACGGGGTAACAACGTGACGAGCCTAGAGGAAAAAGAAAGGGAAAGAAAAGTTTCGCTTTAGAAGTCGAAAATCGAGGAAAACGCGAGTAATGGGACGTAGCGGGTTTGCTGCGAGGAAGAGGAGGACAAGGAGGAGGTCGAGGGGAAGAGAGAGAAAAACGATAGCGCGTCTCGCGCAGTAAAACGATTTCGAATTCACGGAAAACGAATGCGTTGGCGGAACTCTAAAATCGACCGATACAATTTTTCCGATTTTCTTCTGTCTTCAACGTTTTGCGATATTTTTCGACTATTAGAAATATTCGATAACGCGAACGGTATTAGCGTCGGCAGCCTGTAATCGACGTAACAGGTAACGAGGTCGAATACTCCCTATTCCACGACGCCCTCGTTTATCCGTGCATTCGTCCTAATCTCGATCGTGAATCGGTACAAATCGAAACTCGGAGGACCAAAATTCTAAGGGAAATTCGAAGCTAACAGAAGGGACCACGCGCGTTCGTTCGTTCGTTCGCTCGCGCACGTACGTGACTACCAGGGACCACGTAGCAAATCATCGAATCGACGCGCTTCACGCAATATGATGGATTGGGGAATCAGACGTAAGGACCGTCGCTCTCGTTAAAGTTACTTTTTCAAAACGGAAAGATCTCGCGTTCCTCGAACGATGCTCGTTTAACCGTTTTATACGACGCAAAACATTTGTCCTCGAAGCGGGGAACGCTGACGCCATCGACCGCACTTCCCGCCGCTAGATGTTCACGGTTACAAGCGAACCTAACCTTTCTTCGGATATATCGATCCGATCGATTACAAGCGCCAAGTACATTAACTTGTCTCGTTCGTGTACGTTGCATTGTCCGTATTTAGCATGCCTCGTTCGCGATCACGAATTTCGCCTGTTTTACGCAAGATCGATCCGCAGCAACGACAATCGAACGGACGCGTATCGATCGTTGAAATAAGTGCGATTTTTAGGAAAAAGTGCGTGACCCGACGCGGGCGTAGGTGACTGAAACGCGAACAGCGAAGGAGCATGCCACGATCGAACGTGTTCGTTGACGGAAAGGAAAGCAATTCGGTTCAGCGAAAGAAAGAATATTCGTTATTTGTTTCAGGTTCGATCATGTTCCATGTGCGGAGAAGGCCCGCGGATTACGTGCCTCGGAAACGCAAGAAAAAGCCTAGCGGCAAATGGAACGAACTCGATCACAGGTGCGTAACAAAAGCGCGCGAGATTAGCGAGTATTTATGGAAAAAAATGAATATCGCGATCGAAGGTCGAACGAAAGGGACAGAAAGGGACAGAAAGGGACAGAAAGGGACAGAAAGGGACAGAAAAGGACAGAAAGGAAAGGGAATAGTAATTCGTTCGTAGAACTAGTGGTACGAGTGGTAGAAAATGTAGAGGGGTTGATCGTTTCCGTGTCGGTTGAAGTTATTTTTTTTGATTAGATACGAGGACGAAAGATTGCCATTTTTGGTGGAACTGAATCCCGACGGGAGCGAGGTTCCGAACGGTGCTGGCGCGAGACACCGATTGCAGCCAAACGTCACGGAGGTGGGTTCGGAAAGGCCGATAGGGCCGCAGGCGGTTCAAGCTCAAACTTTGACGTTGACCGGACCGACCGTTATGCCGAGACACTGTGTGATCGCTTTTACCGAAAATATCGTTACCCTCACCCCTTGCTCCAGAGACGCTCACACATATGTCAACAATCAGCGGATACATCAAACGACGATACTCCAAGTATGCTCGCGTCGAACAATTTTCCACTCGTTTACCTTTATCTGCTCAGTTTGAATTTTCTAAATATGCATTTTCATTCTCGTTTTTCCATTTGCCATTTCTCATACGCCGTTTGTCCTTTGCTGTTTCGTAGAACGGTGCGATCGTGAAATTTGGCAGACTACATACCTTTCGATTCATCGATCCAGCGCCTGAAGAACGCATCAGGCGACACGAATCTGCAAGACAAATCGAATACGGTTACGAACGGTGAGTTAGTCGCGCGTCGTTCAAATAGCACGACACGATGCACGAATGCGATGCACGATACACGTAGCGTAGAGAATGAGCGTATACCTACAGGAAAATGGAATTGAGTCGAGTCGAAATGATGCGAGGTAAATCAGATGGAATAGAAGAGAATAGAAAAGAATAGAGTAGAGTAGATAGAATAGAATAGAATAGAATACGAAAAGGCCCTTAGTGAGAAGTAACCGCGTTCGCGAATATAGTGAAACGAGAGGAAAAATGCGCGAAAAAAATTGGACGCTCGACCGGTACGGAGTAAAGGAGAGGATCGCGGTCTTTCGATTGCTCCCTCCTTAATCTACTCCATGACAGTCTTCTCGGTGAAGATACCGAAACAGAAGAAAAACGGAATGAGAAGCTCTCATACGCTTAATTCATTGCGTTTTTTTCGTTTTGCTTTTTTCTTTCCTGCACGCAGCCTGCTTTTGTACCGTAGACGCTCGCCAGACTTGACCGGTCAGGAGACAAACGTGGAGAGATACGGATCGGCATCCGGCACTCCGAACAGTGGACAGAATCAAGGGTTGCAGAATCATGGCCAGGCAAATCAAGAACAAACTTCTCACCCATCTAGCCCGAGCAAATCTACGACTAATTCCGCTGTCGGTTGTCATCCTCAAAGTCCGACGCACGCGCCGGAATCCATCCATAATTACGAGACTACGTTCGATCTCGATGGAAACGTCGAGACCGCCAGTTTGACCAGCAGCAGGGACGGTAACAGGTAATCTTTGCGCGATCGTGCCGAGTATCGAATTCGGAGTATCGAAGGATGTAGGAGTAAGAAACTGCGGGAAAGATGATACGGGTTTGCGATTAGAACGGGACGGGAGGGGACGCAACGAGACGAGATAAGTAAAGGCGAAGAGACAGTCGGGAAAGAGAAAGAACTCGCGGAGGTAATAAGGGTAATAATAAAGTAGTAGTAAGGGAGAAGAGGTTTAGTGCTCGGAAGAGGAATGTGCTCGGTTTAGTAACGATTTCGAATCGTTTGTTTGGTCGACAGAACGTTGCAGAACGATCGACAAGTACGAGGAACGGATCCGATTCTACCGGCCGTACTGGAGTTTCTCGAGGAAACCGAAGAGACGTTTTTCCACGCGGTGATCACGGACGTGGAACCGTCAGCGCCTCAATTCAAATTGGCCCCAACGTACACGCTTTATTTGGCAGCGAGATATCGGGCGAGCACGCATTACAGACCGGAACTACAGCCAACGGAAAGGGCTCACAGATTGACCGTGATGTTAGCGAACGTAGCCAGCATGATACAACGGGTGATACAGGTAACGAATCAGATGGAATAGGTGCGAGCGTAAAGAATCGTATAGAGTCGGTCGCGCGTTCGCGAAACGTCGTAAGAGATCGTACTCGAGAATTGATCGATGACGTTTGGCTTGACGTCGACAGGAACGATACATGGACGCGTCTTCTTTGGCGCTGTGGCTAGCGAACGGTTCGGAATTGTTGCATATGCTGAAGAACGACCGGCACGTGGGAGCGTTCTCGACGAGGGCACAAGATATTTTGACGGAGGCGGTCCACGCGGCGTTCGCCTCTCTGGTCCGATGCATATCTCTCGAACTAGCCCCGGCGATGTCGCAGTTTATGGCCGATGCCGACGAGCCCGCCAAAGAAGCCGGAGTTTTACAAATATTTTCTAGCACGATGGCTCTGCTGAGGCGGTGCAGAGTAAACGCTGCTCTGACCATTCAACTGTTCAGCCACCTGTTTCACGCGATCAACGCGACCGCGTTCAATTCGTTGGTTTCGAACGCGAATCTGTGCGTTCGATGGTTTGGTCGTCGATTGAAAGCGAGATTGAACGCGCTCGAAACCTGGGCCGAAAGACAGGGTCTGGAGTTGGCGAGTCAGTGTCACTTGGCGACGATCATGCAGGCGACGCACTTGCTGCAAGCGCCGAAATACAACGCGGAGGAGCTCGCCACACTAAGTTCCACGTGTTTCAAGTTGAATTCCCTTCAAGTCAGGGCACTGTTGCAAAAGTACCAACCAGCTGCCGACGAGCCGAGACTTCCAGCGGAATTAATCGAGAACGTAGTACGAGTAAGTTCGCGATCGTTGACACGCGCTAATTTATGCGCTAATTTATGTGCGAATTTATACAGGAGCCTTTTCGATGCTCTACTATGTTTACAGGTAGCGGAAAGCGTGGCAGACACGCTCGCGCGTGCCGACGGTAGAGAGATTCGACTCGAGGAAGAACCTACGCTCGCGTTGGCTCTTCTTCTTCCCGAGGATGGATACAGTTGCGAGGTGATACGCGGAGTGCCACCGGGATTAGCAGAATTCTTGGCCCCGTTGCAGCGGGACGGACTTTGTCGAATGGCCCCACAGCCCACCAGCAGCGGATATTGGACCATATATATGATCGATCATCACAATAACGTGAGTCCTTCTCCTCCTTCTACTTTTTCTCTCTCTCTTTCTTACGTTGCCTACACAAGAGCGAATCATTTGAACGTTCTTCGCGCTTATCGCTAGTTTCGCAGCCCCAGCGCGATGAGCAACAGATCCGGCGGTGGCTATTCTTGCCACGCTGGAGGACCGAATTCCGCTCAACCGGAAATACACGTGATCAAATTACATAAATCGACCAATGGAATGGGTTTGAGCATCGTTGCGGCGAAGGTACGTGTCCAAAGCCGCGCTCGGTTCGACACTTTAGTCGTTAGACGAGTGTAAAATCGCTTCTCGATTCTTTCGATTCGTTTGTTGTGTTTCCAGGGCGCTGGCCAAGACAGACTGGGAATATATATAAAGAGCGTAGTTGCAGGAGGTGCCGCCGATGCTGTGAGTACAGTGACTACTATTTTCTTTCGTATGGTAGAGGAAAATTAATATGGAAAATACGCGGAATTAAAAATACGAATTTCAACTAAAAATTTGAATTAAAGCGACGATAAATGACAAGCAGGAGATATGTTCGCGTTGGCAACGGGTATTTTAATATATAGATGTAGGACCGAGCACGCGTGTACGATGAAAAATTTTTAATTGTATCTTTCGTGATCACCTAATGTTTGCGCAGGATGGTAGATTGACGGCTGGCGATCAACTGCTCAAGGTCGACGGGCAAAGTTTAGTCGGAATTACGCAAGAAAAGTGAGTATACCGGAAACGTTGCAGTTTTCGTGTTAGAAGATTGCGTTAAATTTTGTAAACCAAAGTAAAGCCGCGTCGAGTGGCAAGCCTCTTACATGATGTGCCAATATGTTTTCAGAGCTGCCGAATATCTGGTGCGCACGGGGCCGATAGTGACACTGGAAGTTGCCAAGCAGGGTGCCATATATCATGGTTTGGCTACTTTGTTATCGCAACCGTCACCGGTTATGAGCAGAGGTACTCGCTTTCTAATAATTTTCTATCTTTCTCTCTCTCTCTCTCTCTCTCCCTCCCTCCCTCCCTCCAACAGACCTTCTTCGTAGATATTTCTAAACGCAAAGACCAAGAGGAAGAAGGAGAAGAAGCTTTTGAAAGCTTTTTTCGAATTCGCCGTCGAGAATACTCGATTCGTGTTCCTCGAGGTTGATCTTCTCTCGCGACGTTTGCTTGCTTAACGCGCGCTACGGAAATGCGGGGAAAGCCAATTAGCTCTACTAATGCTTTACTAACCAATTGTTTCCAAGCAGCGTACAAGATTCGTCCCAAGTCCGAACATTTGGAAAATTGGAAAGTAGAGGAGACGAGCAGCGAGCATCCGTCCAGCTCGCGTTCAATGGGTAATTTGTTGGACGCGCCGAGGCACGCGGCGATCGCTTCTTCGGACCGTTCGATCGATCCAGTATCAGGTGCGATTCTTTGCTCCGTTTCGAACTTTAATCGATTTACTCGTTACGATTTACACGATTCGCGCGCATCTTTCCCGGTACGTGAAACGACTCCGCCGGTAAAATTTCAACGACACGAAACGAAAGAAGAAAAAGAAGACAAGGAGGAGATAGAAAAAGAAGAAGCGGGTATTACGAGTCGGTTAAGCTCGAATTTCGATTCGTCGAACAAGGCTTACGATCGCGAGGGTTGTTTAAACTGTCTCGAGTCGATACCGTACATCGATCAAACGGACGAATCGTATCCCTGGAACGAGCGGTGTTGCGAGTGTCGATTGATCGGAGGAAATTCGAACGATAACGTAGCCGGTATTTCGCGAATACGTTCCACGCCGTTCGAGGCTATCCGCAACGATTTCAAGACGCGCGTCGAGGATCGTTCGCGTTCCAAGTGGGACGATAACGACAACGACAACGACAACGACAACAAGGACGAACGCGAAACTCCGAACGGGGAGCGAAAAATGCGGTGCGATAATAGGGAGAGTCGCGGAAACGAAAGTAGGGACGGTAGCGAGAGCGTGGCAAGAATCGACTCGAAAACGAGCGTAAAGCAGAAAGAGGAAGAAACGATGTCTATCACGCGACGTGTTTGCGCTTCCGAAGAGGGACAAACGGAAGATGCGTTGTTAACTTCGACCGCGGACGTGACGATGCTCGAACTGAATCTCGATCTATCCGGTTTGGACAACGATACCTCGAACAATGTCTCGAGCGACCTATCGAGCGACTTCTCCAGTGTCCACGGTTCCTACAAGTGTTGGAAATCCCCGGAGGAGGTACGACTCGGCTGCGGTCGAGTGGCGGCACTAGCCAGATACTTTTCGAAATTGGACGAAATCGAAAGCATAATTCGCGACAAATCAAGATCGAGATCGCGCGATTTACAGGATTATCGTAGATTCGTGTCCGAGCCCGACTTTACTTCGATCGAGATGAGCGAGTTAGGCGAGGCTGACGAGATAGACGAGACAGGCGATATAGGGAAAATAGACGAAACGGATTCTGAAATGCGCCATCGCGGTCGCAACCGCCGACGTCGTAGCCGTTTGTCTCGTCTCGTCGATAAACGTTGCCGATCCGAATTGGATATGAGAAACGACTCGAACGAACGTCGGGTCAAGGATATTTGCTGGTCGGCTGGAAAGTTGACGCTCGAAAACTCGAGCACGGATACGGTGGATGATAACGAGAGAGAAAAAGAATCTCCGACGAACGATAAAAAGAGAAAGTTGTCGTTAGCCGAGCAACGACGCGTGATCGAGCAGCTCGAAGAAATGTCTAATCTCGAAGGCACGATCGGCACACCGTCGATATTCCAGTTAGCGGTTTTGTCCGAATGCTCCGAATCGCGATTAGATCCCCGTTGGATCGTCGACCTTCCAACGAATACCGTTCGTCGAATCGACGATAACTTGCTCGACGATCGATGGAAGAAGCAACTTGCCGTTTCCTGTCCGAATCTGGACAGCGCGAGATCATTGGTGGATCCCGCGAACCGGTTGGATTCCGGTTTCTTGGCTAAACGAGACTCCCGCGTTCACGCTCGAATCTCGTATCAACGACCGCGCGATTCGTATGGTCGATCCGAGAAAGCAAAATCGACTACCCTCTATCGTGCTACGCGTTCGGCCAGTTTGGATTTCGGTGCCGAGAACCAAAAGCGGGAAATTCGCTCGCGCGAATACGAATTGTCGCGACGTTCGATTTCGAATTCGAACGTCGACGACAAAAATCATAGTTACGGTCAACGAGAGGAAATTCGAGATAACGGAAGTAGCAACGGCGATAACGACGAGCATCGATTACCGAGCGAAAGAACACCGCCGATACTTTATCACGACGATTCGTTCATCGTCCATCGGTACGACGAGAATCGACAAAAGTCGATCGATTCGATCGCGCACGCGAGAACGTCCATAGATGCCGAGACCTTTTTACGTAAGCAATTCGAACCGACCGTTATATGCGCCTGCCTATCGATGTTGGACATGATCGTTGTACGAATTAGCGAACGTACATCGCGCATGATAACGTTATTTTTTCGTCGATAGTTTTCCTTAACCTTATTCCACGATGCAAATCTTTCCCGCACCGGTCTCACGTTCTCTACACGCACTCCTCGTTTATTTTATTCGCGTTGCATTCGCGTATATACCAACTTATATTCGCGATCACGAATCCGCCGCTTCGATTCCTAAGCTTTTGCTCGCTTGCGCTTTACCCTCGTTCAACTTTGACATTAGCTTTTAATTATTTTATCTTGTTCGCTTTCGTTTATCCGTGTTCGAGCATTCTTCGCGTTTCGTACGCGCATGTCTATATCGACGTTGCATGCGACATTTGTCTAGCTGTCAGATTTCTTCTTTCCTGCACGCGTAGGATTCGCGTTTGGCGAAAAGTCGCGCGGGAAGAACGCGAGTTCGATCTGCCTCTGTACCGTCCCGCGAGGCTTCTCGTATCACGCGCGTGTTTCTCGATCAGCTGTACAAACGTGTATCTGCATCGTGTGCTTATCGCAGGACCTCGCCGCATGAGCGAACGAGATTTACCATCGCGGCTTGGACGCGACCTAACCGCTCCTCAGCAACAAATGCATACCAGCAAGTCAGTGCCAGCATTGCACAGTAAGTAACGTAAATAAGAAATTCCCGTTTGCCATTTGCCTCTCTATGTCTCGCGAGTCACGAAATTCTCTAAATGTTTGCTTTCAATGCGAAACCTGCATTCTTCCGCGAAATAAACACACCGAATAAATGTAAAAATATCACGAGCTAACGTCCAACGCGTATGATTCGTCGTAGACGTAGGTACCGATGGAAAGCAACAACACGAGGTATTCAATCCCGGTTATAGCAGGGCGTCGTCCAGTAACAGCGTTACTCCTCCGGTTACGCAGCCTCTACCGATCAACCCTATCAACAGTTCGACGTCGTTACGCTCTCGGTAATATCCTTCGATCCAGTTATTAGACTTTTTAACGTCTTCTCGCTCTTTACCCGCAAACTTCGTTAACGTATTCGCGTTGAAACAGTTCTAGTCACAATTTACACGACTCGACGAGAATCGGGATGTTACCACCGAGTGGTCTTCTTGTCGGTAGACAACGATCCTCGCCGAACTTGAATCCTGGTCAAACGATCGCGAACAACGATCCTTCGAGTAACCTCGCTACCGCCTTGAACGTTCTTCAAGGAAACGAAGCCGAAAGGTTTTACCAAAATTTGA
Source organism: Megachile rotundata (assembly GCF_050947335.1). NCBI lineage: Eukaryota > Metazoa > Arthropoda > Insecta > Hymenoptera > Megachilidae > Megachile > Megachile rotundata. The sequence goes on from NC_134986.1 coordinate 21,746,486, forward strand.
GCATCTACAGGAATCAGGATGCGACGGCGAAACAGCGATATAGCCCGTCTCAGCATTCCGATGAAAGGTAAAATTTCCTATCCTTTTTTCATCTTACTTCTTTTTCTTCGTTTTGCTCGTTATTATTCTCCGCTCCTCTTTCCTTATTTTCCTCTTTTAACGTCTTTTACAGAAATCTTCTGCAGCCGCAGAAGAACTCGAAGGGCTCGCAAAATTCGTTGAATCGGCCGGGAACGTTCGAAACGAGCCAAATCAGGGACCGGCCGATATCCGCCTACGTGTCTCAAAGTCAGCAACAACCTTATCTCACCGGACAACCGCAGTCGCAGTCGCAGTCGCACCTACAGTCGCAATCGGTATGTGCGCCAACGTCGCTAAGATCTCAATCCTCGCGGGACACGATACGACAAGAAGCGAAACTTCAGGAAATGCAAGAAGAAGTGAGAAGGCGGGAACTACGAGCTGCCGTACCGGTTCCATCGAATCAGTATCGACCTAGCGGCTCGTACAATGTAAAAGCGAATTCGGTCACATCACCGAACAATTCCTCCGTTCGTCCGACAAAATCTCTTGGTCCCCAGCCGAACTTGGGTTCGAGTCCACCGATAACGGTGTCGACGTCTCCAATTTCGATATCTGGATATAGCGCGAGACAAGTCGCGCAAAGTACTTCGAGTTACGGTTATTTGGATCCTCAGTACGGATCATACATGATTCAGTACAGCAAATCCTCCCATGGGCATGCACATCAACATCAACCTCAATCTCAGTCTCAACCTCAACCCCAAACTCAACTTCAATCTCAACCGCAACCTCAAATTCAACCTCAATCTCAATCTCAATCTCAATCTCAATCTCAACCGCAACCTCAACCTCAATCTCAATCTCAACCTCAATCGCAAGCTCAAGCTCAAGCTCAACATCAACATCAACACCCGCATCAGTATCCGCATCAACATCAATATCAGCACCAACATCAACATCATCATCATCAGCATCATCACCAAAGCGTGCAACAACAAAATTTTTCACATATCCAATACGGTAGTACTCCTCCATCGAGAGGCAAGAACGATTCAACAAGATTACAGCCGAACGGAGCTATGCTCGATTTTGGAAGAGAGCAGAGTTGTCAAGACATCGACAAATCGTATTCCGATCAAACTCATCGCTTGACCGTTGGTTCGCAGTATTATTTGAACGGTAATTCGGATGTACGAAACGACCATTATAACGCCGAAAATAGCATGAATAGGTCACAGTTCGCTTCGGAAGTAAATAGTTTAAATACCGATGTTACTCCGATGAGACCTGCTCTTCCAGAAGAAGGATATACCGAAAGCCCTCCGCCACCGCCGCCAAACACCTCGACTCATCCTCTCTATAGCAAACAATCGGATTCCAGGTAATACCTGTTGCCCTAAATTTCCTTGTTAATCCTATTTTTCGAGGAACGGAGAAAAGGCAATAATTTAAAAGATCGAGAAAGAACAAACAGAAATTTTTGTTTTAACGTTCCACAGATACACCGCGAGCATGCAAGACCCTCCTCGCGGAGGATATTATCCGGCAAATGGAATGGGGACCGGATTGCAACCGCGTCAGTATCAGTACAGTGCCACGAACCCTTGGCAACGAGAAGAAAAGGAAAAGGTAATATAATAAACTTAAGTACACGTTCGCGCGCGTTTTCGTGTTAGAACGATCGAAATAACCGTCGAACCGTTCAACCGCGATGGTATAAATCGTTACGATTGCTTAGGAACAAGCGCGCAGAAGGGAAGCGGCAAGACAGTGGCGAGATCAACAGATAGCGGAACTGAGTGCGTTACCACATCGGACATCCCAGCAGGAAGAGCAATTAAGGGCGCTTCAATTGGAGAGAGATTTTCAAAAGAGAGCCGAGGAGGTTGCTAACCAGCAAGACGATGACGAAGAAAGTAACGATTTGGACGCGGAGAGTATACAACGACTTCAGGGGTTACTTCGTACAACGGTGGCTCAAGATCGGAACAATTCGTTGGAACAGCAGATCATCCTGTCCAGAAACAACGCGGCGAATCATTCGATCAGGGGAAACTATGCTGCTCAAACTGTCGGTGGAAGCATGCCCATGCATAGTCCGAGCATCGTCGCGCACGGAATGGACGCTCCACAAACTTCTCAGAACGTTTCGAGCGGTGGCGTCAGCCAACAAGATAATTCTGGTTCGCATTCCTCGCTAACTTTTCAACGCGAACAAACCATGCAAATGCAAAATAACGTCGGGCAAATTTCAATGTCGTCCTTGATTCACTCGAACGCTTCTCAAAAATCCGGTTCCCTTCCTTCCGTTCAGTTTATCGAAGACAAAGAGGCACACCGTAGATCGGACGAAGTTAGAAGAAGACAATTGGAAGCTGGCTCGGATGAAACACAGAAAAAGAAAGAGGAAGATGCTAACAAACAACAACAAATTCAACAAATATATCAACAACAACAACAACAGCAGCAGCACCACCAACACCAACATCAGCAGCAACAGCAACAACAACAACAACAGCAACAGCATAACCACCACCATCATCACCACCATCATTTGCCACAGTCGCAATCCCATCTGAAGAGTCAACAAACGTTACATCCCAGTATGTTACGGCTGGATAACTTGACTATCAATGGACTTAACGCGTCTCGTAAGCACTTTATAGATATGTTCCGTTTACTAATTGATTATCGTACTTCTTCTTCGTTCTAATTCGACCGGTGCAATACGTTTAATCATCCGTTTGCGCATAATTTTACAGCTGCGCAAAATGGCAATAACGATGCGCCTCTGCCGCCAGAACGAGGTTCCAGTTTTGCGGTGATGTCACAGCAAGGAGTCCTCAGATCGAACAATGCAACATCTTCGAATACTGTAACGTTAACCTCTCCGCAATCGACGACCATCAAGAGAGTTTCGTTTCACGATTCGAACGCGAACGTGAATATTGAATCTGGAACGGTGCAACGAAACTTATCGTCCGGGAATTTAACCACGATTCCGTCCACGACTATGGATGTCATCACGGAAGATCCAAACGTAAGATACGCGATACGTTCTTGAATCGAATCGTGTACTTACGCGATTTAGCGATACACCGAGTCGACTAGTCGCAAGAGTTTGCAATTCTCGAAAGATCGTTCATCGATTTGCTTATTTCGAAAAGAACAAATTATTATTTAATTATCATTGTTTCGCAGATTTTCATTAACGACGCTGAAATGTTGTTGGCATCTCCAAAGACACCCGAAGGACCAGGTATTCCGCTTAGTGGCAGTACACCTGGTGTAATAGGCGCTCAAGAAGTTTACAAGTAACGTCGCATTCTTATAATATATTTTTTTTCTCATTTTACTTTTTGCTCTTTTCTTCTTTCGAAAACAAATCGACAAATTATTTACTTAGGGATCCGCGGCAGAGGCGACTTGCCGAGAAGCAAAAACAACAACAACAAAATTCTCAAGTTGGTCAAGTACCGGAAAAACTCAGTTTCAAAGAGAAAATGAAGATGTTCGCGATGGAAACCGGGGAAGATGGAACTCCGCGGGATAAGGTGAAAATATCCCGTGCTCAGCGTGAAATAGATAACATAGGAAATCCTACAAGCGCGCTGATTGGCAGTAACGGCAACAACGCCGGTAATAACCACAACAACGATAACAGTAATAACGGTAATGCTATTACCGCTGTTACTGCTAATAACCCTAATAATAGCAGCGTTAACTGCGGCAGCAGTAGCAGTAACAACATCAATAACAACAACAACAACATTCACAACAATAGAAATTAAGACTGAACATTGAAATTTATTTTCTGCGTAACGATAATAGGTTCGATAAAAATAACTGATCCATCGATTCAAATTTTTATCACGCAATAAGTAAAATAAACGTTACGTTTTATTTTCTATAACGTATCGTTCGATAAGAGTATATATCGATATAACGAGAATTTATTTTCCAGTATTTCCGAATCCGCGAAAGAAAAAAAAAAAAAAAAAACGGAAAAACATCGAGCGAAGTAGAAGAAATCGTAACGAACTACGTCGCGCGATTAAGTTACTGTCGATCGCTAACAACGACCCGCGACACGCTATCGACATAGTAACACGACCAATGTCTGATTGATTCGATACCTGACTCTACTCGTTCCAAACTAGACCAATTTAACGTCAACGTTTTCGTAATTAGACGCGGCAACGAATAAAGTTTGAAACGAAGCGTCCCGTTGCTTCGAAGGAAAAAATCGTCGTGCAGTCAATTTAACCGTGGCGGTCGACGATTGCGAGGAAAGAGTTACATGTTACGAATGTACATAGATAACGTTAGTTTAATTTTTAGAGTCACTCGTTACGTACGACGTTCTTTCGTATTTATATGTTCGTCGATGCGCGCATCGGGTACAGAGTACTTTGCGCGACGCGAATACGCGTATACGCGTATACGCACGCATGTTTTCGTTTATTTCGCCAACAGACACACCGATAGCTTTAACGCGATCGTTTGATAGAACGAGCACCGATTAATCAAATAGGCAGCTTTAAGTAAATCAACGGTGAAAACATCGTTTAAGGCCTGTATGCGGCCGCTATAGACAAATTTCAATTTCAATTTAAATTCCGAATTCGTTTCGAAACAGCGGAAGGAGATTATTATGTAGTTATTACGTTACACTAATAGATGGAGAAAAAAGAAAAAAAAATACACATTGTTACGTCGTTAGTTCCCCGGCTTCGGCCTCGATTTATCGCCGTTTCGTTCGGTAGCGTTTCGACGAAATTTCATTCCGTACGTATTCCCATCGACCTAGCGTCATCCACGTAAGCGATTAATAAATTCTTCTCGTCTAACGTCGGTGTTTTAACGAAGAGAAAATAAGACAGAAAAAAACGAACATAAACCCATCAGTTTTACACGTTCGACCCGGCTATTAATATTTCTCTCGACAACTTTGTTCATTATTTTATTGTTAGTCCTTCGTATACAGGACCGATATACACGTGTTTTAGAAAGCGTGAAAAATGTAGAAAAGGAAAGGAAAATTAAGAGAGAAACGTGCAGCGAATGAAAATATTTTTTTGTCGAATACAACATACGTAAAATATTGTATCTGCACTATATTTTTTCTAACGTACTTTCATATCTCTCGAGAAACGAAATTGTTTCGTTAACGACTTCAAATTAATATTTTGACTCTACATCTTGTTAGCAAATATATTGTCACAGTTTACTATTGTATACGTTATAATTATACTTTTATAAATCATTTATTTTTTAATCATTGTAAAAGACTTACGATGCGATTAAGAAATAAAAAAGAATCACTCGCAACGTTGAACGATTAAGAAGGTATGTTGACGAGTAGTTTAAACTAAAATGCGGTGTAAGTGGCAGACGACCGCGTAAATAATCGCATGTTCCGGCAGGAATCTCTTCCATTTGGTACGTATGCAAACATAATTTAGTCGACAAAACTTGATTTACTTAAAATAGGAATCCTTCTATTTTCATCTTTACGAATCTACGTTAGTATATACTTGGAACGCTTGATATTTTCTCTTTTTTTTCTTTACGGAATATTTTCGACGAGTTTTCGATTAATTTTCCGCCGAAAATGGAGAAGTAGTAGGTAGTTTTTACCTGGAATAGTCTACGATCTATATCGTGCACAGTTCACGCTGTAGAGGACAGTGCGAGAATAATATAACGGAGTCGTAAAGTATACAGTAATAGAAATACGTATAATAGCGTATCGTCGACGACTCGAGTTTAAATTTGTAAAAAAGTTGAACGAGTAAAAGAATTTGATTTATTTGCCGTTTATGTAATTCGCGAAGCGATACGAATTCTTGGAAGATAAGATGCGCGTTCGTTCGAACCGAGAATCGAACATTTTTGTTCGACCAGGATATAAATACGATGTATATACGTACGTATATGCGCGTAGCTATAGAGCTAGGCAAATGTGTATTCATATATATGACTGGCATGTACGTCGTGTCGGCCAATGAAACAAGGTTTACACGTATCGACTTCCTGCGCTGTTAGGAAGCGTTCGGTAAAGAGCGCAAACACGTGTTACGATTTAACTGACATTGACTGGAAATTTGCCGAGAGAGGCGACATCGTCGTGTCGCATCGTCGTGTCGGCGCATCGGTTGGAAGGAAAAATTGACTCTTTTAACTGGTAAGATATGGTCGAACGGTCGAGCAGTCGAGCAGTCGAGCATCACGAACTACATTCAGACAGATCGTGGCAGTCGAAGCGATTGGTCGACCAGTGATTGCACATTTCGTTCGAGTTTTATTCGAGTCTATGATAACCGCGATTGCGGATCGCTGAAAATAATTTAGCAATTTTGGTCGCGTTTCATGATTTTCGATCGTTCCGCGAGAGCCAATGAAATATTTGTTTTCACGGTAATTGTACGCCGGCCAGAAAGTTGTCCGAGTCGCTCTCGCGTGTGTGATACATGATACAATATACGTGTTGCGTTGTAAAAAGCAATTAAAGGAAAGCGAAAGAGGAAAAAAAGAGTCGTGAACGAAAAGGAAAGAACGAGAACGTCGAACAAGGAAACTATAGACACGAGTTAGAATTTGGTGGAATAACCGGAGCACGAATTAAGCGGCCGTGCTATCGATCGTTGACACGACACGACACGAGACGACACGACACGACTCGGCTCGACTCGACTCGACTCGACAGGTAAATGTTTTTCTAGTTCCGATTACATACGTTTTACTCGAACTCTCGTTTCACCCGGTTAGATAGGCTGTGAGTCGAAAGAAAGTTTGACCGGTTCGGTTCTATCGAAGAAAAATCGTGGACAGCCACGAGAAAATTATCCAGTTAAAAATCAGTTGGGTTAGGTCCAAGAATGTTCGTTTAGCGCGAGCAAACGAATTAACGGTAAAAATAAACTATTCGATCCTAAACGGACACTTATACACTTACTATATGTGTACGCATGTATATACTTTTGTACCGCCGTAGTTCGTAATTACAGGAGCAAACGCGTAAATTCGATTTCGCGATAGGCGCGTAAAGTCGAACTTTGTGATATATAGGGCAAACGAAAAAATAACAGTGGCGTGAAATCGATTGGAATACCTTATCGTTAGCGAAAAAAGCCGCGTTTAATTCGGCCATGCGGGTACGTTGTTAGTTTCGACATAAACTGTATCTGATCCCGCTAGTTCGTTTCGTATTAATTTTAGCAATTTTCAAGGTTTTGCCCTTCGTTGTTAGTTCTTTTTATAGAGGCTAATTGGAAGTTCGTTTCCGTCGGAAGTAGGAAAAGCATGTTGATTATGAATTCGATACAGTGGCAAATGCACGGAATCGAAACGCGCGATAAAAGAGATTTATTAAGGAACGACAATGATCGATCGCTTTGGAGAAAACTCGAAAAATGGCCTAATAATTTTATTCGATCAGAGTGAACGAAGTAAACGGGAAATGAAACGCGGAGGAGAATTGAATCGACGCGTTTAGATAATATCTAACCGATAAAACTGTACTCGATTAAGCTGCGTACTATCATACATACTAATGAACTCCCCTCTCCTCGTGCATTCTTAGCGATAAACGGGAGTTTCCACTGCACGTTATCATTATTTTTAAAATCACGATTTTGTAACAGACTCGAGATAATTGCTTGTTAAGATTGTACCGTGTTTAAAGCGTAGAAAGATTCGCCCGATGAAAATATACAAAGTATATGTACAGTACAGGTGTACCTTCGAATGAAAAAAAAAAAAGGATAACAGAAATGGGTTTATCTTTTCTTAATGGAGTTATCTTCGACTCTGTACAGACCGAAAAGAAAAATCGAAAGGATACTCTTGAATCGCGTTCTCAAGATGATCGCGTATTTTAAGGGAAACTAAGAGTTTCGTAGGTTCCATCGATGTACTGGCACAAAGCCAAATATCGTTGCTGGCCAAAACTATCTCGCTCGAAAACGTGTATTTCTTTGACCGAATTGCCGAGTAAATTGCCAAGTAAACGAAAAATACGCTGATCGATCGCGGTTATGTCGCGGAACCAACCTGTTTTTGCGCCGTCTCATATATTTTTCCTCTCGCTTTTAAATAACAGAGATTCGAGATCGAACAACGACGACGACTATTGCCATTTTTAAAGCGAATTTTCGTCGATTTCGAAAGAAAAAGATAGTTCTGTGTCATATCTACCTAAGTAGTCGGTAGGCAACATGTATTCATATATTTTTAAGGCGCTAATAAATCGTATCGAATTTCGAAGCGCGTCGTGCAACGTGCTTATTTATTCAGCGGTTAATGCGTTCGCTGAAAAAACAAAAGTCATACGCGGCAATCGTTGAAACGCGATCGAATCGTTAAAAATGATACGGAAGGTCAAAGAAGGCGGAAAAGGGAAATATTATATTTTATTAAAAAAAGAGATTAAAGAAAGGACATTAGCGAATTGTAGTTAACCGAAAACAAAGCGCACCGTCCTATCATTAACGGATGGTAGTCGCGTACTACGCGACACTCTGAACCATGATAGCGATGTCATGAAACGCATAAATCTTACACGGTGCTTCGCAAAACAAATCCGTCAATAACATTCTTAACGAAATTAGCAAGGTTGTTTCACGTTCGAACTCCGACGTTTCTATATTTCACTGTTTTCTATAGAAATTTCGGAAAAATGATATTTTTCTACATTCTATTTTAGTCGACGAAACGTTGAACTTAGTATGTATCGAGAGAAGTATGTTTTCGTCCGTTTTAGTCCGTTTCGCATTTTCCTTTCTAATAGAATATCTACTCGATCGGTGCTTTTTATTCGAACAATTCGATTTCTTTTACGACAAATCGTGTAACCGTATGTTACGTAATGCAGTAACCGCTATTTTTTTTTTCGAGCGTTCTCTCGTCGGTTATACATTTTTTACGACGAATCATCGTCGAATAGTTTTCGATCGGTGTAACTTCTTTTACTTTCGTTTCTCTTTTCCTTTCTTTCGAGGTTATGCTTGTTTCAAGGCACGCTTTACACAGCGGGGGCAGGTTTCAAGCACAAAAACGAAAGGAAGAGAGCGAGAACATAAATATAAACGCGCATCGCGCGGTGTCGATCGTTGTTACGCGAGTCCTTTTATTTTTCTTCTTTTACAATTTATCTGTTTGGATTTTTTGTTAAAAGCCAGAAGAATGACGAGTACGCATACGCGAGCTTCGTTATACGAGAACGACGGGACGGAAAACATTTATCGTCGATTAGACGCGATACGCGCAATATCGGAGTCTAGTTACCGCCACGGCGCATTACGCGTTCGATGGAAGAGCGCGCGAAGCGTGCATCTCGCCTTCGAACCTCAACCGCGCTAGAGGTGACCCAAGTATGATCGGTGATACCGATAATTTACCAGATCGTATTTCAAGTTGACGGTCGTGTGTACGCTGTTTGAAGAATAACGAGTAGCGATCGAAAGGTCGAACGAAGATATAGCGCGTGGAAAAAACGAGGAACGACATTAAGACGTTTTTAGCCTTTGTAACGTTATCTTCTATTCGTATACTCGAACGTAGATTCAGGACATTGAAAATATACGAGGACGAAGGAGGATCTCTTCGAAAGAAATTTCCTTCTTTTTAATCGTTTTACTCGTTTTATTCGTTTTACTTGCTCTTACACGAATTATCTTTCGCGTTCTTGATTACGAGAATGCACGTATAGTGCATTAAACGACCGAATGGAAACGGAAACAAGTGTGTGTGCGCGCGCGCTCGCTCGCGCCTCTTTACATAATAAATCGATGGCGCGCTCCTAAATGCGTTCGACCGTCGGAACGCGTAGTATGCGCGTGTTACGTGCGTGTATGTTTTCCACGATCGCGTCCGTGAAAGATAAGATTCCTTTTGTAACCGAAGCGAGACACATTGCCGATTGATTAGTCGTGCCACTATTTTCGCACGGTTTTTTATTTCTATTTTATCCTCAACGATAACCTCGCGAACTAATGATCCGTGAAAATTTTTCAGAGAGAAACCATGTACGACGTTGAAAATTGGTCTCTACCTCCGAAACAGGCTCTTTACGATCCTGCTCTCGAAAAGGAAGCCTGCGGTGTTGGTTTCATCGTTGCCATAGATGGAAAAAAATCTCATAAGGTAAATCTCATTAGGATATTTTCCTCCCTTTTTCTTTCTCTATTCTCCTCTATTCTCCTCTATTCTCCTCTATCCTTCTCGCTCGCTGACGATTACCGTTCTATCGGCAATTTTTTGCCGAACGAACGGACAGTGTCGTCGGACTTCGGACCACCAGGCGTATTTCACCAGGATTCTTCCTTCGCCAAAAATTTGATCGAATCGACGAAATAACCTCCCGCCCTAGTAGATGATATCCCGCTCTAGTAGATGGTAATATAGAATATGAATAAGATAAAAAAGATACAGATACGTATTGTTTACAGATCGTTAGGGACGCGGAAATTCTTTCGGCGCGCATGAACCATCGTGGTGCCTGTGCTTGCGACAACGACACCGGTGACGGAGCCGGTGCTCTTTGCGCCATTCCTCACGAGTATTACGCCGACGAATTGCGGTAAGAGATAAGCGCGATGATCATGCTTCTTCCATTGGTTCGTCATTCTCTGACGTATACACCAGTAACTATGCATCCGATAACGCGTTCAATTTCATAACTCGTGCGGGTCGACGACGTAATTTCTAGGTTATCGGCATCGCGCGCGTTATTCGCTAATCTACCGAGCAGCGCATAGAAATATCGTGTGTTTACTTTATTATCGGTTCTGTTATTTATTAGCGAGCGATAACAACCGTTACATGGCCACGGTCGTGATTAACCAAAAATCTATCTTTTCGGATTTCTTTCTCGTTCGTTCGTAATAATCCCTTAACAACCCGTATCTTCCTCGCTTTTTCTTCTCTCCTTTTTTTCATTGCCCCGTACAAGTCGCTACGCGACATCGGCGACGATAAATCGCAGTTTCTCGCGAAATAGAGTTTGCGATTACTGCTGACCGTCCAAATTCCAACGATCTTGCTAAAATCATTTCCCGGACATGTTCGAAATGTCTGAAAGTCTATTTCCGTTTTTGTACGGTTAATCGAATCGAACATTCGCTCGCGAATAATTTTCTGTTTGCCGTCGTTAACGAGAATAAATATTAAATATCAATTTTTCGTCAATTAACTTAAATATAAACTTTGCGTCAATTTATTTTTCAGTGCACGGCAAAACGTCGAATTACCAGAATTTGGACGTTACGCTACCGGTATTCTGTTCCTCGACAAAAATACGCACGAACAAGTTGAGGATGCGTTCGAAAAATTAGCCAAAGAATGCAATTTGAGGGTAAGATTTCGTCTACTTCGTCTGGTGTCGCTAGTTGGTGTCGTAGGAAAATATCCTATCGCGATTAATCGTATTTCGTTTGCTATCGTAGGTAATCTGTTGGCGAGACGTTCCAACGGATAACACGAAAATTGGACAAGTGGCACGAAAATGCGAGCCTTACATGCGTCAAGTGTTCGTTACCGGCGACCAAGATGACGCTGATCTCGAACGGCAGGTAAACGTTGTTCGGTGATTCGAATCTTTCGTACGAACGAGCTATACCAGTAACATGTATCTTTACATTCGACACGCGGCAAACGGTTGCGACTGATCCTCTTGTTCGATTACAGGTGTTCGTTTTAAGGAAAAGATCGTCTCATTCCATACCGCAGTTAGGGATAAGATACTACATATGTTCGCTTTCCGTCCGAGTCGTGGTGTACAAAGGTCAGCTAACAGCGGATCAGCTGTGGTTGTACTTCCTAGATCTGAAGGTAACCGAATCTTCTAAACCGTATCATCTGCCGATCGAACGAACGCTAATACTACTCATTTATTTTTCCAGTCGCCAAAATTCGAGACCTATTTGGCGTTGGTTCACACAAGATTTTCCACCAACACGTTTCCCAGCTGGGAAAGGGCGCATCCTCTTCGGTAAGACCGATTCTCCTCGTTTCTCCTAAATCAGACATAAGCCATCTCGTGGCTTATGCGACTAAAATCATCCATTATAGATTGTTGGCGCACAATGGCGAAATCAACACTTTGAGAGGAAACGTTAATCTGATGAAAGCCCGAGAAGGAGTGATGAGCAGCAAGCTTTATGGCGAGCAACTGAAACAGCTGTATCCCGTGGTAGAACCGAATCTCTCCGATTCGGGAGCAGTTGATTGCGTTTTGGAATTTCTGGTGATGGTGGGACAACGCTCCTTACCAGAGGTACGTATCTTCCTTCTTCGAACGATAATTAGACTCGTTTCGACTCGATTCCATCCGATTCGATTAATCTAAACGTATTTAGGCGGTAATGACAATGGTACCGGAAGCGTGGCAAAACGATACGACGATGGCAACCGAGAAACGCGACTTTTATCATTGGGCTGCTTGCGCTATGGAACCTTGGGATGGTCCCGCCCTTTTGACTTTCACGGATGGACGTTACGTTGGTGCTATTTTAGACAGGTACGGACTACCGTTTACTCTTTCCGCTTTACGCTTTCAAACGATTCTCCTCGTTTCTTCCCATCGTTTAAAATATATAATGAAACTAAATTATGGAAAGTTAATATGATTTAGCCGATCGGCACAGAGAAGCTGGAGAAGTAGAACCGCTAACGTGATAACCCATGCTATAGTTCCGTTGTGATAGGTAATTTCGGCTAAGCTATACGAATAAACTATACGAATACACGTTTCTGTGTCTAAACCTAGAGTAAAATTACTACGATAAAAAACGATAAACGTGGATGATCGAGGCTTTGAAGAGAAGCTAGATAACGATTATTAGATCCGTTATGAAGACAAGGTCAAAACCTTTGGGAGAAATTGAAAGATGTCTCCGAAGGATTTATTTACATATATTAAAAAAGGGAAGACTAGGAACTTGCTTCCCTTCAAGGCTCGTACACGAGTAGCCGTGGAAGTAACTAATGACTGCAGGATAAAATAACGGGAAGAGAATTTTTTAGGCCGTAAATGAAAAAAAGGAACAAGATTGTAGAATATTTTTTTAGCGAGAGAGAGAGAGAGAGAGAGAGAGAGAGAGAGTATATGTAAAAATGAAGCAAAGTTAGTCGCCGTCGATGTTAATGCGCGACACTGTGGTGGTAATACAAAAGACTTTTGAATTTTTGTTTGGCAGAAATGGCCTGCGCCCGTCGCGCTTCTACGTCACTAAGGATAACATGATGGTGATGGCGTCCGAAGTGGGCGTCTATGACACTCCGCCCGGAAATGTAGTCCTGAAGGTAAACGAGGAAACGAACACATGATCGGCCAGGCCAGTTGTTTGTAGAAGTTTGTCAGGTCGATTTATTTATCATACATACAATGACTGCCGTTCAGATGCTTTCGCACAGCGTAAAGCGCTTCTTTTTTTAAATATGCACTTCTTTCTTATTTTTCGCTAATCAAGGTAAAAAGGAAAATACGTAAATCCTACATATATCGGCCCTCGATTTTCCCGCATTCTTAACTGGATCGTTTATCCTTCCCGTTTAGTTCCTCGTCTTCGTTCGTCTATAAGTCTGTATTACAGAATGGATTTTAGATGCAGAATAGATATGTGCGCGTGTGTTGTGTACGTGTGCGTGTGTCTGTATGTACGTATGCGCGCGTACATCGTATTTATAATTCGTTTTTTCCTAATGTTTTTATTCGAAAGCAACCAAGTCGCGTTATTTTGTGCTTTGCAGTCGAGCGATCATCCGTTGAAAATTTCTGGGAAACGCTCATTTCGGATTTATTTTTTCCATCATTTTAGAATTCGTTTACCCGACACGATATGTTGCCTAACGAACAAGTCGAATCCGCGTAATTGTACCGTGCAAGATGATCGTTCGGTGCTACCGTAACTCGAGCGTCCGACGGTTGCTTCTCTTCTTCCCCTTTAATTAGACGAATTTCGTGTTATTTACAGAGTCGTTTGAAGCCAGGAAGAATGCTACTGGTCGATACGCGCGAAAAGAGGATCATAGAGGACGTGGAACTCAAGTTGCAAATAGCTAGAAGCAGACCTCATTCGAAATGGCTGAAAGATCAGGTAAACTTCTTTCGTTAAATTTTTAACGAAATTTTTTCTTAATTTTAATTGATTGCATTGCCGAGTGAATTAACGGTAAACGCAGAAAGATTATTTTGAACGCTTATAATCGCTTCTTTCCTCCAAGTTAATCCACATGATTGATTAAAAATATGCATTTATTTCTGTTTTCAAACATTCGTACGCGACGTCATCATACGCTGCGTATCGCATACGCAGATGGTGAGTTTTTTCTATCATTTCATTGCATTGTTCCGCGAATGGCGGCTTTCGATTACGCATCGATCGATCAACGCCGATCTAGTAACTTTAGTCCGATTATTCCGATCGACTGGTCGTTGCTTATTGTTCACTGACTGAACACGATTAACGATAGTAAGCAACGGAATCATCACGACTGAAGGATCGTTTTCTATTCGAATAAACGTAGTCCTTGCATGTAGATCACGATGGAAGAGTTACGGGCCGCTGACAGAGATTCCACTAAAACAAAGGTGGTTCCTGTTAAAAATGGTTTAGTCGGTGAGCAAACTAAAGCGGATAACGAGGAAAATCCTATATCCGCCGTAAATCGAGTTTGGGGAGGGGACAAGAGGCTATCGCTTTACGGTTATACGCTGGAAACGATCAATTTGCTGCTGTTACCGATGATGCAGTCCAAGTACGTATTTTACGCTCTATAGAAATTCTCTACTCGAGGATAAAGATAAAACTAAAAAAATCATTAATTACGTAGAAAAGAAGCATTGGGTTCGATGGGTAACGACGCGCCACTCGCCTGTCTTTCGCAATTTCAACCGCTAATCTACGATTACTTCAAGCAACTGTTTGCCCAGGTTGGTTCGATTTTCTCGGACGAGAATATCCGATGTATCGATATCTGATGTATCTTTTATATTCGTGCAATGATGTTCCTTAGGTGACCAATCCTCCGATAGATCCTTTCAGAGAAAAAATTGTCATGTCGATGTTATGTCCCATCGGACCCGAGAGTAACATTTTGGAACCCAACGAGCTTCAAGTGCACCGATTATTTTTACCGCAACCGATATTATCACTGGACGATCTTGAAATAATTAAACGCACGAGATATCGTGGTTGGAAGAGTAAAGTGATCGACGCGACTTACCCTGTCCAAGATGGCCCATCCGGATTAACGGACACGTTGAACCGTGTCAGTCGAGAAGCCGACGAAGCTGCCAAAGAAGGTTACCAGTTTCTGATTCTGTCCGATCGACGAGCTGGACCAGACAGGTGAATAACGATATGCTTGATTTTCGACGCGGGTGTACGGCGCTAAGCGGCTCTTTATTATTATTATTATTATTATTATTATTTATTATATTTATTAGGGTACCAGTGAGTAGTCTCCTTGTGCTGGGCGCGGTGCACCATTATTTGATCGAAGAACGACAACGTATGAAAGTTGGTCTTATCCTGGAAACAGCCGAAGCTAGAGAAGTACATCACGTTTGTCTGTTACTTGGTTACGGAGCAGACGCCGTTTGTCCGTACCTGGTCTTTGAAATGGCAAGGAATCTTCGAGCGGATGGCGTACTCGATTCCTCGTTGACCGATAACGTTTTATGCGCGGTAAGCGTGTTAGACGCTCTTATAAAAGAAAGCACGGTAAAGCGAAGCTAAGCGGCGGAAAGTAAACTGGTATCTTGAACGTGTCGCAGAACTACGCAGAAGCAATGGAGAGGGGTATAGCTAAAGTAATGGCGAAAATGGGTATCTCCACGTTACAGTCGTATAAAGGAGCGCAAATCTTTGAAGCGGTCGGCCTATCCGACGATGTAATCGAGAAATGTTTCAAGGTACGTATATCGACGATATATCACCGTATACTCGGCTATCGGCCGAACGAAAAGTACGCGTGATTAAAAATTGGATCCAATTAATGATTTTGATTTTTCGTGATTCAACCTTTTCGATGATGTACCGAAGTCTCGCACGATCTCGTCTCGCACCGAGCTTTTCTTGCTCGTTAAATCGGATGCTTTGCGGTGTTTATCCAGGGAACGCAGTCTCGCATCGGTGGAGTTACTTTCGATATTTTGGCGAAAGAAGCATTCGAAAGGCATCAAATCACTTATTGGAACAAACCTATAGATATGCTGGTCATTCGCAATCCAGGAATTTATCATTGGAGATCCGGCGGAGAGAAACACGTGAACGATCCCGATAGTATCGCTAACTTACAGGTACAGTCGTTTCCAACGATATTCTTTTACCCAACCTAATTTCCTTCGATTTTACTTATTCTTTTCATTTTCCTTTCGCTTTCCCTCAGGATTACGTAAGTACTAAGAATTGGAATGCTTACGAGAAGTATCGAAAAACCACGATGGAGATGATAAAAGCTTGTACGTTGCGGGGTCAGATAGAACTGATCGAAAAATCCGAAAATTCGATACCCATAGAAGAAGTTGAACCTGCCTCTGAAATAGTGAAACGATTCGCGACCGGTGCTATGAGTTTTGGAAGCATCTCGATAGAGGCTCATACCAGTCTGGCAATCGCGATGAATCGGATCGGTGGAAAATCGAATACCGGAGAAGGCGGTGAAAACGCCGACAGGTAAAGTTAGGAGCGCGCGCGTCGTATAAAACGCGAATTAAAACGTTCGTCGCTGTACAGGTATCTCGATCAAGATCCAACGTTTAACAAAAGATCCGCCATCAAACAAGTCGCGAGCGGTCGTTTCGGTGTAACTTCGAGCTATCTAGCGAACGCCGACGATCTTCAAATAAAAATGGCACAAGGAGCGAAACCGGGAGAAGGAGGTGAATTGCCTGGTTACAAGGTAAGAACGTACAGTTTTCATAAGTCGAGAACAATTTTAACGATTTCGAGGATTTCGACCGTATTTGAACAGTAGCTGAACAATTGCAACAGGTTACTGCTGAAATCGCTGCAACCAGACACTCGGTACCTGGTGTGGGACTAATTTCTCCGCCGCCGCATCACGACATTTATTCGATCGAAGATCTCGCCGAGTTAATTTATGATTTAAAATGCGCGAATCCCAATGCACGTATTTCTGTGAAGCTCGTGTCGGAAGTGGGGGTAGGCGTAGTCGCAGCAGGCGTGGCCAAGGTATCTTCTTCGATATCCACCAAATTAGATCTCTGAGAATCACCTACTATCGCCCTATGATTGTTCGTTATTTCGACGAACGATCAGTGGCTATGTGTATCATCGATGAAAAAAAATTCAACAGGGGAAAGCGGAACACATCGTAATATCCGGTCACGACGGTGGAACCGGCGCTAGCAGTTGGACAGGAATAAAATCCGCTGGATTACCTTGGGAATTGGGAGTCGCGGAAACTCATCAAGTTTTAACTTTGAATAATCTTCGATCGCGCGTTGTCGTTCAAGCGGACGGTCAAATGCGCACTGGATACGACGTGGTAGTAGCGGCTCTTTTAGGTGCCGATGAATTTGGTTTCAGTACTGCACCGTTAATTTCTATGGGTTGTACGATGATGAGAAAATGTCACTTAAACACTTGTCCAGTGGGCATAGCAACCCAAGATCCGGTGCTTCGAAAAAAATTCGAAGGAAAACCGGAACACGTTATCAACTTTTTCTTCGCGTTGGCAGAAGAGGTAGGTAAATCGGGGGATTCGCTCGGACAAATACAACGTTTCCCGATTAACAAATTAACGATCAACGTACGTTTACGATTTAGGTACGTTCGTACATGGCTAGATTAGGAGTGCGCGAGTTTCAACATTTAATCGGTCGTACAGATTTCTTAAAAGTCCGCCAAGATATCTCGATCGAGAAAGCAAAGACGTTGAAACTCGATAACATTTTGCGAAGCGCGTTGGAACTTCGGCCAGGAATAAATATCAAGGGTGGATCGATCAAGCAAGACTTTCAGTTGGAGAACAGACTGGACAACCGCGCGATCGAATTGGCCAGGGATGTGTTGGATCGAAAAAAGGATAGCGTTACGATGGAATTGAATATTAACAATGAATGTAGAGCGTTCGCATCGACCTTGAGCTACCATGTGTCAAAGTAAAAATCTCTCTCTCTCTCTCTCTCTCTCTCTCTCTCTCTCTCTCTCTCTCTCTTTTGAAAATAATTTTCAATTGACATTTTGATCGTAGATTGTTCGGTGAAGCTGGTTTACCAGAGGGTAGTATAAATATTAGGATGAAAGGTTCCGCAGGTCAGAGTTTCTGCGCTTTCATGACCAAAGGGATTCACGTTACTCTCGAAGGAGATGCCAACGATTACGTTGGGAAGGTATGCATCTTACTCATTTTTAATCGTCGTACTACTTTTCTTCCCTTCGAACCAAACATCTTCCTATCCACGATTTTCAGGGACTCTGTGGTGGAGAGATCGTGATATATCCACCAAAAGATTCCACTTTTAAGTCCGAATATAACGTTATCGTTGGTAACGTTTGCCTTTATGGTGCAACGTCCGGTAAAGCCTATTTTCGAGGGATAGCTGCCGAAAGATTCAGCGTTCGTAACAGTGGAGCAACTGTTGTAGTGGAGGGCGTCGGAGATCATGGATGCGAATATATGACCGGTGGTTGCGCGGTCATTTTGGGACTGACCGGAAGAAATTTCGCTGCTGGTATGTCCGGTGGTATAGCTTATGTCTTCGATGTGGATGGATCTTTCAAAAGGTACGCACAACGTCGGCCTTTTAACTATTTATTATTCGCTGCGTTAATCATTGTTCATTCGCTTTTTATTCATTTTTCGCCTGTTGGTCACACATTTACTCTATACGCGCATCTACTACGTACTTGTATCCATGTATTCTCCTCTTAACCCGTCGATCTCCTGTCTACAGTAAATGCAACCCTGAAATGGTGGAGTTGCTGCCTCTGAACAAACCGGAAGATATAGCATTCGTGAAACAACTTCTAGAAGAATTCGTTGAAAAGACCGGCTCTCTTATCGCTGAAAGTCTGTTACAACTGTGGCCTGAACCAACTACGCGGTTCGTTAAGGTACTGATTAGCGGTAGTTCGCGATTAATTCTAATTCTAACTCTACTCCAAGTACTTAACATTTTGATATTGTCGAAGGTATTTCCGTACGAATATCAACGAGCACTGCAACAACTCGAACAGGCAAAACAAATACAAGAAACAGTAAACGGAAACTCGGAAACTGATTCGAATGTTCGAGTGAAAGATATCGAGGAAGTAGTCGCGGACGTTGATATGGAACAGCGTAAACTCGATAAGATCAGGTATATTTACGTTTCTTGCTGTAAAAGTTCGTTCTATTATTAATTTGAAAAGAAAAGAAGGCTAAAGTCAACTTTGTTAAATACGTTTCTTTATAAATTGTTATAGAGGATTTTTGAAATACAAAAGAGAAGTGGCGGTTTATCGGCCGGTTGAAAACCGTCTTACCGACTGGGATGAAATTTATAACTTTCAACGAGTTCGAAAAGGACTACGCGTACAAGCAGCCAGATGCATGGAATGTGGTGTACCATTTTGCCAAAGTAGTCACGGTTGTCCTTTAGGAAATATTATACCGAAATGGAACGATTTAATTTTTCAATCGAATTGGAAAGAAGCTTTGAATCAGTTGTTACAAACAAATAATTTTCCAGGTTCGTGCAATCAAATTGTAGTTAGTCCGAAGGGTATAGATGTAATAACAATAATAGAAACTCACCGCTGCTAGAGCAACCGACACACGTTCACTCACACGTACGAAAAACAGTCATACTACTACACGCAACGATCGTGGTAACAAAAGTTCAACAGTAATATTAATTAATACTGATGCTATATAACAACATGAATTTGGCACGATCCATTTATATTAATTAAGCCAGAGGAAAATCCTTTACTTAAGAACCTCGATGATAATAATGGTATGCCCGTTTTTCATTTAATCTGATAGTAAGTTAACAAATTGAATAAAAATCCATTTAGAATTCACTGGAAGAGTTTGCCCTGCGCCGTGCGAAGGTGCCTGCGTGCTGGGTATATCGGAACCACCGGTTACGATAAAAAACATCGAATGCGCGATAATCGATCACGCGTTCGAAGAAGGCTGGATAGTGCCGCATCCACCTACAACAAGAACCGGTCGACGAATTGCCGTAATCGGTTCTGGTCCTGCAGGACTAGCCGCGGCTCATCAATTAAATAAAGCAGGCCATCTGGTAACCGTTTACGAAAGAAACGATCGTATAGGAGGCTTATTGCAGTATGGCATACCTACTATGAAACTATCGAAGCAAGTCGTTCAAAGGAGAGTTTCCCTTTTAGCCGCGGAAGGAATCACCTTTAAAACCAGCATCAACGTTGGAAAAGATATTTCTGCTAAGGTCAGATAATATTCGAGCTCGGTCGATTATTTGTACCTTCATTTCTTCATTAGTTTTTTTTACCTCTCTCTTTCTCTCTCTTTCTCTCTCTTTCGAATCTTTACCCATTCTCCATGCTTATACTCCATGTTTATAGGAATTGGCTGAACAATACGATGCAATGTTACTTTGTACCGGTGCTACATGGCCAAGAGATTTACAAATACCAGGTCGACATTTCGAGGGTATTCATTTCGCTGTAAGTTTTCTGGAACATTGGCAGAAGAAACAAATGGGGAACGATACGCCGTTGGATATGCGTCTGATGGCTAAGGATAAAGATGTCATTATAATAGGTGGTGGCGACACCGGTTGCGACTGCATAGCTACGTCTTTACGACAGGTATAGTTTACATATTGTATTCGCTAAACTTAAAAATACTTCGAAATCGAATAGATTTCAGTAATGTCCGGAATGTCCAGAAACTCGTACTTGTTGTCGATATACGTAATTTTTTCTACTCGACATAAACGGTCGTAGAGTTCAATTTCCCTCCAGTATTTTAATCGTATCGGTGTACGCGTTACAGGGTGCCAAAACTATCACTACTTTTGAAATTTTACCGGAACCACCAAAAAAGAGAGGACAAGATAATCCTTGGCCTCAGTTCCCTCGTGTATTCAAAGTAGATTATGGCCATGAAGAAGTACTCCTCAAGTTCGGACGAGATCCGCGACAATTCAGTACATTGAGTAAGGTAAGCGATAATTGGTCTTGTACGCGCAAAATACGTTTCTTCCCCGTTTCAAATACTCGTTTTACAGGAATTCTTGGACGATGGAAATGGCCATGTAAGCGGTATCAAAACAGTGACGGTGTCATGGACAATGGAAAATGGTCGTTGGAAAATGGAAGAAGTTCCAGGGACGGAAAAGGTAATAGCGACGATGAAATTCCTTCGAAAATCGTGTTAGTTAAGTCGATAGTAAATCGAATAAATTTTGTTTTGCTTCGCTTATTTTCTTTTCTTTCCGTGCAGATATATAAATGTGATTTGGTTTTACTCGCAATGGGTTTCTTGGGTCCCGAGAAATATATCGCTGAAGAATTGAACACGACGTTGGACGAAAGAGGCAACTTTAAAACACCGGTCGGCAAATACGAAACAAGTTTATCTCGAACGTATGCAGCTGGAGGTAAAACGTTGTTCGATTATTGCTCCGTGCCGATATTACATAATATCGGTACGATTAGTCGAAGAAACTCGATGATATACGTTTTTTCTACAGATTGTCGTCGTGGACAGTCGCTGGTTGTTTGGGCCATCACGGAAGGCAGACAAGCAGCGAGAGAGATAGATCTGGCTTTGATGGGAGAAACTGGTCTTCCCGTGACCGGAGGTGTAATAACGGGAGTAGTAGCTTAAAATGCATGTTAACGTTCTTCGATCGATCATCCTTCTTCGCATTCGACGACTACAGTTTTCTTTTTTATCACTGAATCGATTCTACGAAATTATTGGATAATGGGGAGCGTAAGCGGCGGCGAAGATGCGTCTATGTATTGTTAAATTATCAACAACGAAGAAGAGATAATCTACCAAAGAACGGAAGAAAAAAAAAAAGTAAAGAACCAGTATTATTTTTATCGTACGTTTAAGCGATATTGGAAGAATCAAGATGTTATTAACGTTTTGTCGCCGTGATAACACGAGAATAACAACATACGTTATTGCGACGATATTCATTTTTAATCCAGTTGCCGTTGCATCGTCGTTTATTGGTTTTGCAAAACTTGGCAACTGCATATCTTCTGTAGTATAAAATGATTATAAATATGCCTCGAATTGCGTTTGCTACCCTCGTTCGCGTTTCTTGGTAGTTTCGTAAGGTACACGCATGTACGTAAATACGAATTATTGCGGAATCGGTAGACTTTGAAGAGGAGTTGAACAATACAGTTTGGAAAAAAAAAAACAAAATAAAATAATCAACTATGTACGATTTGTTTTAACGAATCGAAATAGTCGTTCGCAATAGTTCCAACTATATTTCCAGGATAGTTATAGAAGGTGCGTTTACGCAGAAGTAACAGTCGTGTTCTCGCATTCGTGATTTTTAATCTTTCTAGTTTCTAGTATACACGCGAGCGCGTAAGTATTTTTCTTTCGAGTCACCCTCAAACGTTTACGATAGAGATATATTTATTTATAAAAATGTCAACGTCATGCAAAATATATAGTGTTTCGAACGTAAGAGAAATCCGTACCCCAACAAATTTTGTTCATTGCGCGTCATTGTACATTCTATACAAAGAGATGAAAATATTTGGAGACAATAAGTAAATAAATAATAGTAATAATAATATCAATGTGTAAAACAAGAAAATATTCATTACAACGAAGTTGTAACGAGTTACCTGAAACAACGTAATAGCGATATTAGATGTTCGTATATTTAAAACGATCATTAAGCTGCATATAAATACTTATTCGTTACATAGAACGGAAAAGGAAAGAATGGGAGAAGAAAACGTGGATGTTTTAAAATCAAAGAAATATTCAACAGCCTCGGACAAACATCAAATTTTAGCCATATCTTACTTTATTCCCTTTGATATTCGACGATCAAAATGGCAAACGTTTGTACGGAAACAATTCGTGGAACATCAAGTTGCTTATATTCGCGATCAAATTATCAACGTCGCTACTGCGCACGTACTTGGGAACTATTATTTTAAAAACAAATCGTTCGTATTCGCCAGAGAATGTCTTAACGTCGCTTGGTTGCAACTATTTGACGTGAGCATCGATTTCAAACCAGCTGTAAATCATATGTAGTTTCGATTCGCGTCTACATATTTTCTTATCGAACCCGTATCTGTTCCACTGGGTCTTCTTAAAAATGAGGTTAATAATACACCTAACCTAACTGAAGACATTAAATTGCATTTTGCCGTTGCTTTGTAAGAAAAGCAACCTCCTCGATATAAAATGTCCTACAACTTTAAGAATATTGGTTGTAAACTTTCACGACCTTTGCAAATTATGTATTAGGTTAGGTATTACTATTAATTTTATATTTTTAAGAGCCGTTCCCAAATCTACACAATGTCATTTATCTGTCTTACTTATTCTATTTTGTTTAGTGGATACTTTTAAGGTTAGATCATTCGAAACGCGACAAATCTCATAAAGTCGATATCGAATTGGAATCATCACCGATCGATTCTTGGATTCTTAGAAACAGTTCGTGAACCTCCGTCGGAAGATCATCTCTTTTGGACATCACTTATTTCGTTGGCACTAACTGACGTGAAAATAAAAATTATTATTAATGATTTCGAGATATACATACTAACTAATGTCGTTGCGTTGGATAGAGTTAAGTTTTCGTTTGCATATTATAGTTTATTTAGTGTAAATCGTTTCGATTCGACCTGTAAGCGGGGGCGTCGGCATCTATACGTAATTGTATACGATTTAATCGATCGTGCGAAATGCGAAACAAAATTAATTTTATCCAAATATCAGAACGTAGTTGCAAAGCATAGTACATGCTGGAATAATAATAGTCGATTTCGAAACCGAAAATAACACGGACCACACGTTTTTTCCTTAAAATTTACTAGAATATAATAAAATAAAAACAAGCGAAACGAAAAAAAAGGAGTATAAAACAGAAAAGAATAATTTTATTGCAGTGGGACAAACATTGCAAATCAAAAAAAGGTCGTTTAATTTGAACTATGAAAAGAATACGATGATTCGTTTATAAGGTTATTCGATAAAGGATCGACAAACAATATGTTTATTACAACTCTCATTATTTATTTTGATTTGTTGATATATTTTTTTTTGTTTTTTTTTTTTTTTGTTTTGTCAATAAAATCACAAATGAATTGTGAAAATCGTAATCCACTGAAGAAAAACGAAAACAATCTATTGGAAATTTTTGATAATGGATAGAAGGTACTTATCGATGTTCGAAACTATCACGATAATTCTTTCGTTATCACGAACTCGAACGAACGAACAAACTAATCAAATATGTACGCGAATGAAAATACGATAAGCGACTATTTAATGAAAAATACAGAAGAACATTCGTCGTGAAAGTTTAGAAGCGATCTGAAGAAGCGCAATATGTTAAACAATGATATCGTGTATAAAAGAAAAAGTAATTAAATACCCTATATGTTATGTTTCTAATGTCTTTTCGTTATTTCTAATCGTTTAACCCATTCGCAACTGCATCAGTCTCGCACGAATAGGCCCAAACTGTGAAATGTCAAGAAACTTAACGCTTGTCCATTTGCCCTGGAATCTCTATCGAATCGAATGTTATAACGTGTCTGAAATTACGATAAGACGTTACGTTCGTTTCTTTCTCGTATACGTAATTTATATTAAAAACTTTTTCACGGTAACTACTATCGTCATTTGTTACAATAAATTACAACTTTTCGACGTTTATCGTTGATATTTATTTCATTCGAGTCGGAATGAAAAACACGCAACCGCGTACGTTTATGGAAATTATCGATACGTTGCTCGTTATTGTTAGAATAACGAGTAAAACTGTGATATATCGTCAGCTCGTTCATGAAAATGGCCAGTACATCCGTCATTTGATGCGAATGGGTTAAAAAAGTACAAAATACGTGTAACAATATTTGTCTTATATCTTATTTCTATGTTATAACACGACCACCGCACATTTCCTTTTCCTTTAATCGTTTTCTTTCTTTCTTTCTTTCTTTCCCTCCATTTTCCTATTATTTTCAAAGAGACCAGGAAGAACATTCTATTCCACAACTTTTAATTCGCAAAACGCAACGCAAGTTTTGCAAGTTTTCTTATTTGTCGTTTCGAGTCTTCATCGACGAATAATTGTTCTGCTTTGAAAATTCAATTTGGAAAATTTTAGTACTGATCAGTCTTATAAATTCCATTTATATTTGTATCTATATTTATATGCCCGCACGTGCACGCGTACGCATATGCACACATGCAACCACGCACTCACGCACACATAGCCGTACAAAGAAAGACAAACAAATACACGCGCACGCATCACATCGGCTACGTATTATTTTCGATTTTATTACATATATATCACGAGTTGTTCTTGAATACCGTCATTTCAAGCAACTTTTTCTTCTATGGAGAAAACATAATTATGTTTCCTAGAATATCGAAAATATTCGGTAATTCATTTTCAATAATTCATTTAAATAATGCAGCAACAAAATGTCAGTTAATTTAAGTTAAACGATATTTTCCAATGGTGTCGGTGTAAGAAAATCTTGACGCGCATGGCCGAACTTTTAGTAGTATTGCACGATGATCCGTGCATTACGTTAATCACAATTTTTTCTATTAATATCACATCATCGGCAATCGATGTCTAAACTATCGTGAGATTTCTTCTTAACAATACAATGTATCGAAACATTGAAACGTAGTACTTTAAAAATACCTATCTATCAATGGATAATCGATATCAGTAATATATGTATATATAAAACAGTACTAGATAAGAGTGATCGAATTATCTATTTGTATGTCTAAAATAAAAAACTGTAGCGTATCTATACTTCTAATGCTGATAAACAAAACTTGACTTTAATTTTAGCATATCGTTAGATTATCACGAAAAATATATTACACGAGTCTTGTAAACGAGTCATCCTCTCTTCTTCGTTGAACGAAGATACAATTTTCTTTCTTTACGAGCAAACATTTCTTCGCGCGATCTTAGAAATCTACACGACTGTCACGATCGTACACACCGCGCTCGTCAATTGCCGATAGCAATTTATTAAAACCACCTTCGAGAATGTACGGCGATTGTCTAAGGAAATACTTTGACAAACTTCTCGTCTACCAACTGGATATGTATTCGTTTAAGATAATCGCGAATAATTCGAATCGATATTGTTTTCCAACGTAAAGTTATAGCGTTATACCGATCTTACTTCTATTATACTGTATAAGTAAGCGTATAAAATCTAAGAATCGCGTAAAGAAATGTGTTTCGATTTCTTTTTATTTTATTATTATCACATTTTCATTTCACCGAATGAATTGCATTTTTAGCTAAAAACACAGCCAATTCACGCTAACTTTTTCAAACGATTACAAATCGACAGAACGCAATATCGTTCATTTTCTATTCTCGCGTTCTCTCCCTTCTACCTTATTCTTATTCTTCTTCTTCTTCCTCTTCTTCTTACCGTCTACGTATACATATTTGTCTCTTTCACGTTGAATAATCGCAGACTAAATAGATATAAACTATACGCTCGTGAAAAGTTGGCCTGGTTTACGCGTACGGAGAAAAACCATCTTCGGATTTACCAAGTTGAACGAGATTAAAATATTCGCGTCTAACAAAATGGTCGAACGACTCTTGAAATTGTTTTCTCTTCATTGCGTTTGTTGATATGATCTATACAACTTCTTCTTTTCCAAAGTGAAGTCTCTACTAATCATGATGGTACCTCCTCGCCTAAGGTTTCTGAAAAGAGGTACAAATCGATTAGAAAATAAATAGCAACTCGTCCATCGAGAGAAATTAGTTACGATGATTACCAAAATAATTATTATACGTTCGTACTTACTTTAAGAATTGAGGTAATAAAATATGCCAAGCTGTATGATCTTGTTTTAACGTCAGATAAAGTTCGAAGGTGGACACCGCGTTAGGATCACACTGTATTTTCGACAATTTACGACACACGCTGTCCGTCTCGAAACTGATAAATAGTGTACAACCTCTGTAACAAACGAGCAACGTGTAATTACATTTTGCATCGGAAAACAGCAAGGACAAACGAAACGTACGAAAATGTAAGATACGTAAATAACTTACCTAAGACCGCATGGTTCGTTATCGGCCATACTGAGAACATCCTTAGCTATCCTAGGTAAAAGGTCGGCAGGTAGCAAAACTTCTCCGCACGTTAGTTGAGCGTGTTTGGCTCTTCTCAATTCGACTTCGAGTCGCTTCGCTAAAGCCTGGCAAGCTCCATCGAATTCATCGGCCACTGTCTCAGCTGAAACAACGAACGAATGATCGAAATCGCCTAACCACTATCCGCGCTTCCCTCTTACTATCTGCACCACTCGTGCATATTTTTATTCGCGATACGTTATTCTTACGAGAAACGAATTGTTCAGTTAATTCGCGTACTTGCGTACTCCGGTATATCTGACTGCTTACATTTATGAGTATACACGTATATCAGTGGTCTGTACGCGAAGAGATGCACGCACGCACGCGCGACATATGTACGCGATACATAAGCATATAAAAATACATGCATGCACATACGCACGTACACCGGTCAACTCTGATTAACCGGCTACCGAGCGTAGATACATTTAAGTAACTAAAAATTATCTCTGTAAGAGCATAATTTAACCGGATTATAAAAGTTTTAATTTTCGAACGACCGTATCTTCTTTCGTTGCTCGCGATAGTTCGGTAAATATAGTTGTCATATTTTTTCACATTTTACGCGTACGTATTTCAACCGATAACAAAAGAAACAAACTAAATACAGAAAGTGCAATTTCCTAACAAATTACAAGACCCAACTGAACTTGTAATACCTAACCAAAAATCATCGAAACAGTATCGTTCGTATTCTGTGAAAAATCAGCTGATCTTCCGAAACAAACAGTATCGCTTTGTTACTTGTTATTAACGTACAATGATCGATAATCTTTTAAAAAAGCGTAAACGAAATGCGATGCCAGAAAAGAAACGAAACGTATCATTCGTTTAGATGAGAAAAATTTGAAACAATTAAATAGATGACGAAAACACAACATACCTCTTGTATTGCTGAAATCCACGTTTACAGGACACGGTAAAACTTCCATTGTTCGAAAAATGTTTCACACAACACATATACACGCACGTACACGCACACACGCACACGCGCGCAGGGAGAGAGAAAGAGAGAGACTCAATTAATTTTACAACGACCTTCTTGAAACAGAACACGGTACACGTACTATTTCTTCGACGTTCCGAATATACCCTACGGTTATTTCCTATTATATTTGATAATAATAAATTTTACGATGATCTCGTTCAGTTACTTCACAAATACAAATAATCCTTTTTATTATAATTGTACTTTCACTTTGACTAACGTTACATCCAGCAAAAACATACTTCGTTACACTTTTTCTTCGAACAACTGATTAGCCGGCGACGATGACGCGAGTTTTATACCGATAGCCTCCTCTCCTCCGATTTTTCCCTTCCACCGTTCCTTAACAAACCGCCTAGCAACACTGGCTACGTGATGTTTCGCACTGCTTCCACTTCGGCTGTTTCCGTATCTCGTCGTTCGGTTACCTTCGGTTCTTAATACCACTTTCCATCGGCATCGTCCACCGAACCGATCAACTATATAAAACTGAACGACCGAAACAGCCTATATCGCGTGGCTTAATCGTAACCTACCGTCTACTGCCTACCGGTATTCTCCATGTTTACCCATGAATTTCTTCTTTTATTCTATTTATTTTCATCCTTATACCTTTATGATTGTGCTCGTCCAGATTCTTCGAAATTTTTTATTTCTCAATTATAAAATGCCCACTATTTCCTCGAGAACAACATTAAACAAACTAATAGTGTACATTATAGATATGTACGCGATACGGTTGAAACATTTCGACTTCTATAACATTTCGCACGATATCGCGATACGCGCTGGGTGGTACTTTTCAAAAATACGTTTTTCTTCGTCTTTATATGGAATTAATCATTGTTTCCATAGACGGAATAATAATTCTATCGGCTCTTACTCGACGAGAGTTTGTCGGACATTTTTTTATTTTTCTCTTTGTCGTATCATTATCAATTTCTGTAATGTACTATCTTTATTCCCCGTTTGTTTTAACCTTTCATCGAGTGCCGTACTTAGACCGAAAAATGCTCGGTGAACGTTTTCATTCGCGTGTCTAATTGATTTCCTCTTTTAAATATTCTGTATCTGTAATAAACGTTTCCTTCATTCATACGATAATTGTACCATCGTACATCTTATCTTTGTTTATGCAGTTTTTCGTTTTCGTTTGAGCGAATTATGTATATTTAAGTACTCGTACTTACATACGTATAAGGTATAACAGTGTATCCGGGATTTAGATTAACGAGATTACGCGAGAATATCTGTATATACCTGTAATTAAAATGTCGAGTAATTTTATTTATACGTGTGTATATATGTGTAAAAATTGATAAAGTTCAATTATCGCGAATACATGCTAAGAAACGACACAGTCTCTATACAAATCTTCTTACTAGTATAAATAGATACGGGTACTTATGTATAAGTTATGTAATTTTATACGTAAACGTACGACTAACTACATGTATGTATAACTATGATATACGCATGTATATGTATACGCATATATATGTGCGTGTACACGAATGCAGAAAACCCGAGGATAACTCTTTGCTCTACGTAAACGAAGATTTCTAAACAAATGATCAACGGTAGAAAAGAATACGAGTTATCGACGAGTAAGCAGATATAAGTAAGATCGGTAGGACTACATTAGGCACTTATTAGGCTCGAACAATGGGAACTTATCGTTAAACTTATCGTTACATACGTAGACATTACGAATATGCATCATTTAACGAAAAACTTAAACGAAATGTCAACTTATCGTTAAAAATTCAAACAATATCGATATAATTAAAATGTGACGAAATGCGAACCGACTGTATTACTAGAAGTACAGTATATATATGTATACACGTACACGTATGCATATGCATACATATACGCATGTATATTATGCACACGTTCTTACGT
Source organism: Megachile rotundata (assembly GCF_050947335.1). NCBI lineage: Eukaryota > Metazoa > Arthropoda > Insecta > Hymenoptera > Megachilidae > Megachile > Megachile rotundata. The sequence goes on from NC_134986.1 coordinate 21,776,773, forward strand.
GTGCGATAACGGTATGGTAATAGAATGGTTAAAAATATCGTTAAAGCGATATTACACCCTTTTACGTGATATAAAATCGCAGTGTTCATTTATAACAGTCTTATCTTTATCTTGAATAATTCTCTCTTCGCGTCTTTCAATTTATTTGTCATTCCTGTAAAAACAAACCTGACAACACGCGATACGATTATTTCTATCGCCAGTATATTATTTTATTATTACCACTTCTGTACGTATGTATACATATATGTATGCATACGTGTATAACTTAATCGCGTGATAGAATAGAATAGAGAAATTATTTAAATAAATGCTTATCAGACAGTGCAATAAGGATTTCGATTAAATATACAATTATATCTACATCCATACATGACGTCTAACCATTAACACGTAAATTGTACTAATATCGCGATTCTAGTACTTATTGTAGTATGATGCAATATTCGATGAAGATTGATTTGGTTTTCTTGCATCGTATTCGTTAAGAATGACAGTTTTATGTATTGCATAATTTTCTTAGTTTTTTACACGACCAAAATTTGTCGTTTATAAACGAAACAAATTATTTCTTCCTTTCTGCATAAATTCTTATTTGGCTTCTATTTAGTTTTGGGATTCGGCTAATAAATCTTTATAGCTAAATCTTATGGAAGTTGGTACAGCTAATTACAAATGTACATATACATAAATGCATAAATACATGTATACTTTGTCGGGTGAACTGCACAATATAACGTTATATACATATACATATGGACATACATACATGTAAATTCCACTTTTAATACATTATACGTAACACATGTATACATAAGTGCGTGGGCCACTGTAAGTTTCGTTTTTTTGATAACAAAAGATCTGAAAAATATGTTCGCGTGTATAATCGTACAATTTAGCATCGAATTTCATTCTCCTTCGATCGACTTTCTCAAATGGACCAACAAATTAACAAAGAATATATGTATATAACTCAAATAACTATTTATCTTACGTAGCTTATAGTTCGATGTAATTATATATTTTCTACATATTCTGTAGCAGATGTAATATATGTATACAGAGTCTATACATATATGTACATGGTTATCGATTCTTTTCAAGGTTACTTGAAATTGAAGCAAATATGTATATATATATATATATATATATATATATTTATGTGCATCAACATCAGATTCCTACCGCCCTCTATCGAACGTCGATTGTTTTAACAATATTCAGCAACTTCAAATAACTTGAAAATGTCGATGATACTGTGTGACGTGTGATGTGTACTCGTATAATCTAGATTCGTTTTATGCATCGTTGTCAACAAAATGGAATATTTTAAAAGTAGCCTAAAGTCCGTTTTAGGTTCCACACCTGTAGAAAATGAATCGTCCGGTGCAGATACGGTATTTGAAATTTCTCAATTGATAAAATTCATTGTATTTTTCTTTTCGTATTTTCTTTCGAGTTTTAGTGTAACAACACATGGTACTTATAAGTTCGTATAATAACATAACAAAATAACTATAATTCGCATCATGATATATGTACTTTATAAAATTATTTTATTTTCATCAATATTCTTTTCATCGATAAAGGTAGAGCGGTTAGTGGACAGGTTACAATCGTCAACGTTGCTAAGTGACAGAAGAGATGCTTGTCGAGCATTGAAAGCTCTTTCACGCACTTATCGCGTTGAAGTTGGAACTCGAGGAATGGATGTATTGAGGCAAATTTTGGAAATGGATAGAACAGATTGCGAAATTATTGGTTTATCTCTGGACACTCTTTGTAATATAACAAATCCTAAGGTGTTCGAAGAGGAAGGTAAAGTCAATCGATAATGATGTTGTTCGTTCAAGTTTTACCAGAGTTTACATAAATGTTATTTTCAGTGGACAAACATGGACCAAAGAATAAAATAGGAGAGCAATTTACAGAAATATTTATTAAAAATACAGATAGCGTAGGATTAGTCTTGGCGCTGTTGGAAGAATTTGAATTTAAAGTTAGATGGCCAGCTTTAAAATTATTAATGCATTTATCAACCAACAGGCTAAAAGACATACAAGAAATAATTTTAGTTAGTCCTATGGGTGTTTCTAAATTAATGGATCTTCTTGGCGATAGTAGAGAAGTCATACGTAACGATGTATGTTTGCATGAATATAACATATTCATAGTTATTATTATTTAACAGGATAAAAAGTAAACCTTATTTCTTTTTCCTGTAGGCCTTATTGCTTCTTATTCAATTGACCAAAGGCAATGCAAATATTCAAAAAATTGTTGCGTTTGAAAATGCATTTGATCGTATTTTTGATGTTATTGCCCAAGAGGGTAACGCGGATGGTGGTATCGTCGTCGAAGATTGTCTTTTACTTATGTTGAATCTTTTACGAGGCAATATAAGTAATCAAAATTTTTTTAAAGAAGGTAATACTTACATTGTTCAGAATCGAAAAGGATTATTTTAATACGCGCTAGGAGATAAAATTATTTGCACTATTATGTTTTAGGTAGTTATATTCAAAAATTAACACCAATGTTTCAAATACCGTCTGAAATCGATAATGATCCACTTGGTGCATGGAGTCCACAAAAAGTGTCAAATGTTCACTGTATGGTACAGGTGATTCGTGCATTAGTAGCACCGAATGGACCTGCTCAGGTAAGCGAAAGAGTATATATTTTAAAAATTTCTATATCCGCCTGTTCGTTTCGTTTCTTAATCTTAATTGCTGTCCGTAACATATTCAAAGGCAGTAGCAAATTGTCAACAAATCATGAGAGATTGCGGACTTTTACAAGCTTTATGCAATATATTGATGGCTAGTGGTGTGCCTGCTGATGTGCTCATAGAAACGATTAACACGGTAGCTGAAGTTATTAGAGGAAATGCTAATAATCAAGAATTTCTGGCAGGAGTAATGGCTCCTAGTAGCCCTCCCAGGTAATTGCAAACTCTTATAAATACATATTGCTCCTTTCCTTTTGGTTCGTTACATTGCTAGAAATATACATATATACTTTTCAGGCCTGCAATTGTTGTTTTACTTATGTCTATGGTAAATGAAAAGCAACCATTTGCTTTAAGGTGTTCCGTTCTATATTGTTTTCAATGTTTTTTATATAAAAACGAAGTAGGACAAAGTCAGCTCATTCAGACTTTACTACCTCAAGGTAACGAAGTACCGTCCGTAACAACAGGTTTGTAAAATTTTCTTATCGTATTTTGTACAGTGTTGATTTAACAGTAGCGTATAAATAGCGAAAAATATTTAAGAAACGTAATGTTGCTAGGGCAGCTGTTATGCGGAGGTTTGTTTTCTCCGGATTCTTTGTCGAATTGGTTTTCTGCCGTGGCATTGTCTTACGCGTTGATTGATGACAACACCCAAAAAGAACAATTATTGCGAGTACTTCTTGCAACAAACATTGGAAAACCACCTGTGACTTTAATGCAACAATGTGTCATGTTACTGCAACAAGGCAATAAGACGCAATGCAAATTAGGTCTTTTAATGTTGCTCTGCAGATGGACTGCTCACTGTCTAGCTGCTGTTAAATTTTTCTTACTTATCGATTCTTCTATAGCTTATTTAACAGCTTTATTATCGTCGCAGGAAAATAACGATGATTTGCAGGAAACGTTATTACAAAGTATGTGCGCTATACTTATTGGAGTATGTGTACATTTTAACGATAATAGCGTCCCTAATTATACGAAGGTAATTTGGTAAAGCCTTTGAAATAATCGAATTCAATACATTTTTGCTACTATCACGGTGTGACACGCGATGTATGGTTGGTACTATGTGCTTTTAGGAAAAATTGTGCAATTTAATCGAAAATAGGATAGGAGTAGAGAGATTTCAAGATGCTATTGGCGGTCTCGCTAGGCATGAGGTATATTCTAGAACTTTGAAACACCCGCAGCCTTCAGCGAAGAATTCTTCGGAACTTCTTTTGGATCATGAGTTTTGTAGACTATCAAAAACGTTAGAGGGTAACAATTACTTAGCGTTTACCAATGCAGCAAATTTAATATTGAAAAATATAGAAAATGTAACTCGATCGGTTTTTATTTAATTAGTTCGCGTGTATTTTCAGGTATAATTATGAAATCCGTTCTAGAGGGTAGTAATGTACATCATAAAAATCAAATGGCGACATCGATTATTCCAGATTCTGTGTTAATAGCACAGTACAAAGAAGTGATTCGAGAACAAGCTTCACAAATACAGAAGCTTAATCAAATTACAGAATCGCTGATGAAGGAAAAGCACGAACTCGAAGTACGGTACAGTAAAAGTTCTCGAAATTTCGACAATCGTAACGAAATATTTACAAAATCATTCATTTCATTTACAGGCACAGATTCATGATTTGCAGTCGACCGTCAGTCATTTAAAGGATCAAAATTTAGTTCTACGAGCCGCACAAACCAATTTGTTATCGGAAGAAAATAATGCTAATAATGTAGCGAACGGAAAAGATTACACGAAAGAAATGGAAAGATATAAGAATATAATTACAGATTTAGAAAATCGTTTAGCCGAATGTACGACGACGATAAACGAATATAAACTAAAAGTTGAAGAAAGAAACGAGACTGATTTTGAACGTAAATTAAAAGAAAAATCTGAGGAATTGGAGAAAATTAAGAACGATCAGGAAGGTTTTCTCGAACTTTTAACAGAACAGGATGTTAAAATTATGTTATACAAAGAAAGGTTGATCGCATTGGGTGAAAAGGTATGTATAAATTTGTCGGAACGAATTTTTTATTCATCCTTCGCGTACAGACAATTAATAATTTTAATAATTTTTTGTCGTTAGGTTGAGACCGATGAAAGTTCTGCTGAACTCGACACCGACGATCAACCGGAATCCAGCAATTCAGTTGATCGCGTTGATTAGTACTATCACGATTAGCAATTTTATGGTAACAATGATACTAAAAAATACTTATTCGCTTTTGTTTCTTTCCTATTTTCTCCTACTCATTTCTAATGATAATAAATCATCGTATCGTGCTAATATAGCAAATTAACGAATTAGGATGTAAATGCTGTCTTTATTGTGTTGTTAAAACTATGTACAACGTTTTCTAACGTAAAAATACTGAATGTAAATACCAATATAAACAGTTTCAACGGGACGATAAAATCTTTAAGCTGCATTATAGATGAAAAAGAAAAGCATATTGATAATACAGTATGTTTTAAGGGATACTTTTATTAACGACAATATCGCTTCGCTGTTGATTTTTATCACACGAAACATTAAATTTAATAAAGTATTGTATTCTACGAACCAGCTGAAAGACAAAAGTAAAATGAAAATTAACGTTACATCTTTGAAAGCTTTAACATTCCATTAATCGCTATGTATATTTTGGTAAATTAATACACATGGTATAATCGTATAAGTTGGCAAAAGATACTGCTTCTCCCTTTTACATACCTGTAATTAAACTAGTATTGTATGTATTCCCATATACTGTTACATGTATGTACATCTACCATTACACAATTTCATATACACTGGTAATTCATTTTTTACAAATTACTTTCTCGTTGTTTGATGACTGCTTGCACACACTTTGCCATAGTAAGAGAAGCTCGAGATATTACGTCTGTCATGAAAAATTGATCTAATGTTTTCTGTTTGATTTCTAATGGATTTGACGACAGTGAACCATCCGTGTCCTACAAAAAAATTTAACGTAAGTTAGTATTCGCGTATTACACGTTATACATTGTACACAAAAAATGTACCGTAACTTATACACATTTACCTTGGATAACTCCAACGCCTGAACAAAGTAATTAGCTGGTTCTACGTTACCATATCTAACTAAATGCGGTGCAATTTCTTCAAGCCTTCCTCTAATTTCCATCAAATTGTCATAAGGCAAACAAACTCCGCAAATCTATCGAAAATATTCAATTAGTATCTCTTCTTTATCTGTAATTGAATATTTATTGATTACAGATATTTACTTCTGAAAGAGCTCGGATGATCTTCCAATCTGGTCGCGCCATACCCGGCGGCGTATTCGCCGCGCAAGTTTGTTGTGCGCGCCCTTCTGTGTTCACGTACGTTCCAACTTTTTCAGTGTACGCAGCTCCAGGAAGTATAACATCAGCGATCGCAGCTCCCTCGTCTCCGTGACTTCCTAAAATACGTTTCAAGCAATTCTACTGTATTATCTTACATGTTATATCTACGATTTAAATGACTGATAAAGGCAATAGCTGTTTCGCGAATAAAAAGAGACATATAAAAAGATCTTTCTGTCTCTAGAATTATAATTTGCAAATTGTTCAAGAGAACAACAACTTTTACCTTTATCACATTCTTTTTTCTTTATTTTCCAATTTTATTGTAAATGTCTCACCCTGAATATTCATCACTGACTAGATAAACGTACTATTGAATGAATAGTTTATGTACCTATGTATACGATAACAGTGTTGGCAAAATCTTGTCTTTTTATGTTTGCATCATCAGCTCCAAGTAAAAATAAAACATTTGGCTGTTGCTGTTTAATTTCATCGACAGACGACGTATAACCTATATCCAAAGCTGCTACTTGCGACGCATTCGTGTGAAGTATATTTAATACTTTCCATTCCTCCGGAGTCTTGAAACAAAACATAAAAAACAAAGTGCACCTGTATATAGGTGTAAATAAAAACAAATTAAATGATTATTTACTCACCTTTGATTTATCTCCTAAAGTCTGTGCCAATAATTGTGTTTCGCATAAAATTTTCGCTCCGTCTTTTCTACTTAATTGTTCGATACCGAGGATAATTAGAGGTTTCTTAGCAGTTTTCAAAGTATTCGAAAATGAATGAGTACCATTCCTTAATTGCGTTATAATTTCTGGGGATTTACCTAAATGCTAACATTGAACTAAAACTTCAGTTTGTGTACGGCAGAAAACTGAATTTATTACCACATTAAGAAATTCTTTACTTACTTCGTGATCATACGTTAAATCTACGTCCGGGCCGATTAGGGCAATAGTTTGTTCGCCATGAATATATCCCTTCCGCAAACGTGTATTCACTAATGGCGCTTCGTATCTCGGATTTGTACCGATTAATAGTACGACATCGGCTTCTTCTATAGCAGCGATCGTATTATTTAATAAATAATTGCTTCTAATGTCTCCAAAATTTTTTGGAAAACTTTGTTCCGTTGCAAGAGTTTCACCGCCAAGTCTATTTACTAGATCTTTCAATGCAACAAGAGCTTCGGCATCAGCTAATTTCCCAGCGATAGCGGCACATTTATTCGATGAAATGCCCTGGACAGCTTGCGCAACTAACAATGCATTGTTTTAATTATTTAAAAATTCAATTTTCAACACGATTAACAATAGGGACAAACGTTAAACTGTAACTATGATAGTACCCGTTAGAAGAGCATCTTCCCAATTAACAGCATCCAATTTTCCATTGACTTTTATCATAGGAGTTATGAGTCTTTGACGTTTGAGTCCATCGTAAGAGAAACGTGCCTTATCTGATAGCCATTCTTCATTTATTTCCTAAGTAATGTATCGCATCATTAAAATCTATAAATGTAGTTTAAATCGTAATTATCGTGATGACAATACCTCGTTAACTCTTGGTAAAATTCTCAAAACTTCACCCGTTCTATGAGATATTACTATATTACTACCAACAGCATCAAGAACATCGATGCTATCTGTACGACGCGTTTCCCATGGACGAGCAACGAAAGCATACGGTTTACTCGTTAACGCACCAACAGGACATAAGTCAATGATATTACCAGATAATTCTGACAAAAACATCTTTTCCACATACGTTCCTACCTGTTACAATAATGGCATGTACTTTGAATGCTATCGGTATAAAGACACGAACTAAAAAAAAGGAATATGTCGAACATACTTGCATATCATTTCCACGACCCGTAGTTCCCAAATCGTCGATACCAGCTACTTCGGAAGCAAAACGAATACATCTTGTACAATGGATGCAACGTGTCATGACTGTTTTTATCAGTGGTCCAATATCTTTGTCCTCTACTGCTCTTTTACCACTATAATTAATATCGACGAATCTACTTCGGTCGCTACCAAATGCCATACTTTGATCTTGCAAATCGCATTCACCACCCTGATCACAAATTGGACAATCTAAAGGGTGATTAACTAACAAAAACTCCATGACCCCTTCCCGAGCTTTACGCGTTAAATCAGAATTTGTCTTCACCCTCCATCCTTTCATTACAGGCATAGCGCATGCTGCAACAGGCTAAATATATTTTTCACTTGTATAAATATGTACATTTATGCACACGTTACAAAATATATAAAATATTCAAACCTAATAAATACCTTAACTTGTTTTTCGATCTCTACAAGGCACATTCTACAATTTCCTGCAACTGCTAGTCGTTCATGATAACAAAATCTAGGAATCTCTACTCCTACTTTGGCAGCTGCCTAAAAAAGATATAGTTGAACAAAAATGGTCATATATTATTTATATTTATCGTATTATCATAAACTATTACTCAAGTGCCAATATTGAATATAAAAATATGCTTATTATACGGGGAAAGTATTATTTACCTGCAAAACAGTTGTTCCAGGTGGAACTTGAACTGGTTTATCATCTATGAACACTTCTACTAACTCCTGTTGCAACTTACAGGATGTTGTATGTATTCCCATGGCAAGAAGTCTACCATTTTGTAATCCGGTTGATAATTTTATCACCGGGTGCCTTAACATTTTGACTCGATCTTACCGTTACCTGTCAATTCTATCCTGTTACATAAGAAAATATTATACCTTTAAGTTTCGCGTAACATAACCAACGTAATAACCTAATTCCATATTAATCAATTGATATTTCTTGTTTATTTTCTTCAAAATCTACAGTTTATGCTACACATTAACATTAATTATCGTTTTTGTTTCAATATAGCAATACAAATTTTATTTAATTACAAATTACCAAATTTTGTTTCGTCTTCGTCACAACCCGTCTAAACCTTGCCAGAATGGCTACACTACGCATAGACGAACGATCAATGAGTTCGATCTAAAACAGTATTCTTTACCACCAACATTTTATTTCGCTAATACTGTGCACTCTTGCGTGCTCTTGCGTATTGAGAACTGGTTAATTCCTGAACTCATCGTTTAAGGTCTCTGCCAAGAAAATCAGTTTAACACGAAAAATTATAAAATTATACAAAATGTAAAAGTTACATTGTTATGATACAAATTTCATGATAAATTATTTGTTTTTGCAGTGTAATTATATTTTTTTATTAGTATTTTTTTAAATACGCAATATATATTTATATATATAATATTTCATATTGCATTACGTATACATTTCATGAAAAAAATAATTAATGAAACACAACGATAACAAATAAAATGCAATTTCTTAGAAATGAAGATAAAGAAAACACAAAAATTTAAAAAGAAACAATAACAAATAATCTTTTTTTATTTAAAATGTTTATAATGCATACATTGATTTTAGCAATATTAAAGTAATTTTATAATTAGCAAATTAAAAGTGTGATTTACATGTATATATATATATATATACAATGTGCTTTTTAGTTGGTTACTTGTCAAAAATAATGTATTGGAATGACGTCACGTCGAAACGAAGTAGCGAACCATAGCGAACCGTCAACTTTTTATCGTTTATATAGTACATACGTACATACACACATAGCATTCTCTTCCGGTAGTCAGCAAAAGGAGACTCCGTTGTCGGAAGCTTTATTCGAGTATTCACTTTTTACCTGATTTTACACGATGGCTATTGGTGATCTTAAGACTGATAAAGGTGTCAAAGATTTAAATTCTTACTTAGCAGATCGTAGTTATATCGAAGGGTAAGCTTTATAATGGTATACAATTTTGGTTACGATACACGTGGTGTTTCAATTATTGGCATCTTTAAACGATCAAATTGTTATTGGTTTAATATTAATTAACAAACTTGAATAAAATAAACATTTAAATGTAACTGACTCGCCATTGCTTCATGTTTTTCTTTTTATTTTGTTATATATATATATATATATTTAACTACCGTAATATCAATATCGATATCGTTCTTTTTTATATATGTAAATTGTTCAACAAGCTGTTTCAAAACTATTAATTCATTCTCTGTGTACTCAGATTAATATAGGTATATGTCACACGCGTAGAAGCTAAAAAATGATAGTTTATATTTAGAAGTTAAAAATAATAAATTATTATACGTATAAAAATATATTTAATGTAATGTAACATTTGATAGATTAGTTCTTTAAATTTTTATAAAAAGCTCGTAATTTATTGGAAAATATATCATTATTAAATGTAATTATCGTTAAACAAATTAGGTAAATAAAAATTATTGTATTTTCAAGGTGGCAACCCACTCAAGCCGATGTAGTTGTATTAGAAGCTTTAGGAAAGACGCCGACATCTTCAAATCCTCATGTTTTAAGATGGTACAATCATATCAAATCATACGATTTAAAGACTCTTCCTGGAGAAAAGAAAGCACCTATCTTAAATAGTAGTAATTCTACTACTGCTGCAACGGTAGCAAAGAACGAAGATGACGATAAAGATATTGACCTTTTTATGTCGGACGAAGAAGAGGATGCAGAGGCTGCTAAAATTAGAGAGGAAAGATTAAAAGCGTACGCGGAGAAAAAATCAAAAAAACCAGCACTTATCGCGAAATCTAGTCTAGTGTTAGACGTTAAACCATGGGGTGATGACACCGATATGAAAGCCATGGAAGAAGCTGTGAGATCTATTCAAATGGATGGATTAGTATGGGGAGCATGTAAATCAATTAATTTTTCTATTTATCGATATCTGCTTTCATAAAATATTTTGGGCTTTATATAGAATTAAATTTAATTTTATGTTTTTAGCTAAATTGGTAGCTGTGGGTTATGGTATCCATAAGTTCAGGATAATGTGCGTAATAGAGGATGACAAAGTATCTGTCGACTTGCTGGTGGAGATGATCGAAGGTTTCGAACAGTTGGTACAGTCTGTCGATATCGAGTCATTCAATAAAATATAAATTTACCATTTCTGCCTGTTATTTTTAATGTAAACTTAATAAATAATGATAATTGTTTGTACATATAATTTGTTACTGGATTAGAACTACCGATTCAATTTCAGTAGCAATATTATTAGCAAAGCTTTAAATAAAATATTTATGCGAATGATACTATCCTAATATCTAAACTTAATTATACGATAGAAAAAGATTAAATTTCGATTGAATTATCCATTGTTTTAGAACAAAATTAAATAGAAAAAGCAATAATACCTATTGATCGCTAGCAATCAATTTTAATTTATTACTTTTTTCCTTAATATACATTAATTTACACATACGATTTTCGGTTTTGTGCAGAACAAAAATGATAAACTATAGAAAGTAGTAACGTGTAACTTGATACTCTACTTGTATTCATCTACGAAATTGCAATATCAAATTTATGTTATAATACATATATAGAATGTTTGTACATACACACATTTCATACATGACGTATCTTGAGATAAAAGGTAGAATTCGAGAAAGTATATCTTGCAAAGAAGGGAAGTACTATTTTCAAACATATACATGTGTCTTAATTGGACCTAATACTTCTATTAGTTTTAACAAATAATATAAAGGTATGTACAATAGCTGCTCTTATAATTGGTTGAGAAATGTGTTCGTAACTTTTTCATAACGATAATGTTAAATTTTGTCGACTTTTTCACAAGTATGCGATATTAGCATTACCGATTTACCGAAAAAACAGTTGTAACGTTCGCTTCTAAGTCTTGTACAAATTACGGACTGTGTAAATGTTGTGACAAGTAAAAGGGAAGTGTTATACGTACTTTGACGCTTGCTGGGAAATACTTGTTCAGTCTATAAAAATACTTATACTAAATATTTAAAACTGTTTAACATGACAGGGAAGCATTGTACGAATCGTACGTTTGTGTTAAATATTTTGATTTTTAACATAAATAAATCGTAGTCAACTAGTTGAGCAGGATTCAACTGCGTGACCTTGAGAAATCAAAGAATGGGGCGCCTTTCTCCGCTACATCATCATCGTTGGTAACCGCCATTCGTTCGTCGTTGTTGAGTTCATGAACATCGACGAGTACTAACCACGATTTTACTCTTATAAATAGTCATTCCTGAATTAGATGATGCACGTTATCGTACGCATATATTAAGAATTAATACTTTCATTCTTTCGATGATAAATGTTGAACGGCATTGCTATAATATTCACAGTAATTATATGTCGTTAATATTCATTAATCAAATCTAACAATAGAAATAACCTTGAAATATTTTAATTGATTGCAGACAGTATAATCGAAATTTTTTAGTTATCGACGCTAATGTAAATTTTTGAACATAGCGCTCTATTCTGTATTTATAATTTAATTTTGATATAATTTTTATTTCATAAACTAATTATTTACAGAGAAATATGCGCGTATATAAATAGAAACAATTCCAGAATAGACATGCACTTAAATAGATCATTAACAATTACGAAATACTATAAAGTTAATCATTTTTAATTAAGAAAAATGGAAAGTTCGTTTCAAACTTATCTTGACAAATAAATAAATAAATAAAAATATACATGTATACATGCTGAGATCCGTAGGAATGCAATCATGAAAAACATAACATCTCAAGATGACATACACAATTCTATAAATATGCAATTCTAATCAAATTCTGTTGCATGATTCTTGGAATTTTTATACTATTATAACGTTTTTCGTTTTAATTCAACAAGCGTATTTATGTATATTTATATAAACATCAGTTTTTCCCTGCATATTTCCATGTCGAGATTAGTCGGATCTTAAATCTTCTTTTTTTCGTTGTGATCTTTTTTAAAAGATAGTCCTTGCCACTGACCTCCGTTAGATTCCCCACTTCTTCGGGCGACAACGTTCGTCCACCGCCCACTCGTCGCATCCGCTACAACTCTGTTATATATAAAAGAACCGGAGAAAATATCCTGGAATACCCCGTAGCAGTTTGTTGTATTTAAGTATTGTGACGATATACTAAACATGGGCTTTTTGCCAAGTATTTCTGCAACCGTGGCAAGTTTATTGATGTTACTATTAATTTACGGTGAGTAATTTTCATGTATATATAACATATCTTATTTTAATAATTAAAAGCGAATAATACGTGAAAATAATCGTTCGTCACGCAAGTTAATTCGATCAAAAATTCTTTCATTCGAATTCAAGCAAAAAGTTGTTCCGTCTCTCTTCTGATCAGACAGATATTATGTATGCATTATTTTCGGCAAATAAAACTATATTGTACATGTAAATTGTTACGCAGTATGTATGTGCGCTCATACATATATATATTTAATGAATCATATTTATATAAAATAACGAAAAGATAATAACATTACTGATTTGTACTTGTTATTGCTCGTCACTTTTGAGAAATATTTCCATAAGTATTTATTTGTAAATACACAAAAAATTGAATATGAATCATATTTTTGTTACGCAGAACAAAATGAACTGGTGACGGCAACCGAAACATTGTCAAAGGTTTGTTTAGGTTGTATATGCGAAGCTGCGTCTGGGTGTAATGTTACGCTTGGTTGTGACGAGTCTGTTTGCGGACCATTCCGTATAACATGGCGTTATTGGGCCGATGCTGGAAAACCAGTTCTCGATAATAATTCTAATTCGAACCAAGATGGTTAGTAAATTATCGACGCGTATGCAAATCATTTTTATTAAGCAAAATATATAAGTTATTTTATTAAAATATTTAATATTTTACAAAGGATACGTGCAATGTGTAAGTGATGCATACTGTGCAGCTCGTACGGTACAGGGTTACATGGACAAATTTGCTCAGGTACGTACATTACTATAGTCATTCGTGCATATTTATACTGTTCTATCGTTAATATTGGGATATTGATATTTAATCATGTTAAAGCACTATTTCATTGTTGCGATACTATTTCATATTTTAGGACTGCAACGGAGACGGTAAAATCAATTGCGACGATTTTCTTCGTATTCACCGATTGGGTGGATACGGATGTAGCGCCCCTTTGAACTCGAAATATGAAAATACTTACAAACTTTGTATGCAGACTTTTGATAAGCAGTAATTAAGAAATTAATCAACTTTATGCGTGTATACATACTTCTTCTGTTGTAAGTTGAAATAACTAAATAAATCGTAGAATAATATTATTCATGTTAAGTTCTTCATTACATCTAATGTATATGTATGATTTTATTTGTTGTATGCTTGAATTTATAAAAACAAAAGAAAAGTAACATACACTTTTAATGGCAAATTATTATTTTATACTTCAATATCTTTTTTTTATAACTTTCCATCTTACATTATATGGTTCTTTACTGTGTATATGTATTTTACTTTGTTAACAGTAGATACGTTTGCTCCATTAATTTGATAATCAAATTTTAATATAATTATTAATTTAACCCTGAACGCTCCAAGTGTGCCTCTAAGGCACCACCGATGTGCGCCGCTACATTATTCAATTATAATTAATATAAATATTGTCATAAAAATTATATTACTACCTAGGTGAATTAAGATTGTTTTGAAAGACTTAAATATTATTATTTACATGTCACTGTAGCATTTAAAATCTGACACTTAAAAACTTGCAAGTCAAAGCATGATGTCGATATTCACGATTAAAAATTGGAGCATTAAGGGTTAACATGTTGCCCTCGAACGCCGTAAATCTATCCGTTATCTAGGGTACGTATTTTTAAATGAAAATTCAAATAAGCGTGGGGTAGCAGTCTCAGCATTAATGTTAGCGTTCATGCATACGAAATAATGCTTTTTGCCTATAAAAAAAATACGTTTAATTAGCTCTATATCCGCCTTATTGGAGAAGGTTACCCCATCCTTATCCAACTGTCATCTGTCAGAATCATCTGTGCGCTATTTATGGCAACGCTCGAAAAATTGATCCAAGCGTCTTAAAACATGATTTTTGATTCATGCGAAATTAGTATTTTATCTACAAGTTCCACCCTCCTTTTCATTGTTAATTTCTGTTTGTCCGGTATATTACACGAATCTGTATTTTTTGTTAAGAAACAATTTATAAATAAACGAAGACTTTCTTTGAAAGTTTGCAATTGAGGAGAAACAGAAATTCTTTCAAATACGCGTAGACAAGCTTCCTCGTTTTCGTGCAACAGAATTTCCGATATAATTTGTTTTAAAAATTTCATCGTATGCTTGTCTAGTTCGGTAAATTGAATAACCTGTGATACAATAATAAAAGATATATGCTTAATAACTTTAATAAAATGTAAGAAAAAAAACATAATACTTACTTTTAAAACTGATATAGCAAGACAGTTCTCAATAAATAAGTAAGTTAAAAACTGTGCCAAATTATTTAACTGGTTGGATTCATACGTTTCTAACGTTTTCAATTTGTCCCATAAAGTATATTGTATTGTAAGCTAAAATATTATTAATAATCAAATTAATTAAAACATTTAACGTTCTATGCTTATTCCATGTAAGAAAATACAAAGAAAAACTACAGCTAATAATAACTTCTTTAACGAATTGATTTTCTTATACACATCATATCGAATAGTATTTATAAAGATCAATTATCATTATGATATTATAATGTGACTTATGTTTAAATTACTCGCACGGTTATTAAAATTATTAAACAATACCTGATATTTTCGGTTATATTCGCATAGTTTTCGAGCTAATATCGCGTAATAAGGATTGAATTTATTTTCTTGCAAACAACAGTGCATCAAAACATGAACGATTTCTCCTTCTTGTTGGTCCTTTAAACCAAGATGATGAAATTTTTCAAATGCATCTAGATAATCTTCGGCTGTTATAAGAATACAGAAAATATTTCTTCTAGTATCCGTGTTCATTCTCTGCTTCTTTGCCAATTCTAATATTTTTTTCCCAAAATTAAGTTTATTAGACTTGTTTGTTTCTATTGAGTTATCTATAGTGTTTGTTCCAGACCATGCCGAGCCTATAATCCACCACTTTCCAATTTCGTCGGCTATAATAAGAAAATAGTTCAATATAATTGATAACATAATTCGTGTTAATTGCAGAAAAAATATTACCATGTAACAAGTCTTCTAAAGTCACATTGAATTGCGTTATGTCATTGCCTTTACGAATTACACTTTTCATAACTTTTTTCAAATGTTCCACTTGAGAAGGATCATATTGGGGTATTTTATTAACGTTATTATTCTTTATCGCTAATAAAATTTCCAACATAAATTTTACCCTTGAACTGTATAATAACGACAAATTTTTAAGTAATTTCTATTAATTTTAACTTTATAATTAGTGAACAGAAAAGAATATAAATTACTTTTCTCCATTCTCATGACTAGCTTTTTGTTGTAGATCTTTTATAAATTCCTTCAAGGCAATTGGATCATCCTTTCTTAAAGAAAATCCTACTGTTTTTAAAACAAGCAATATCAATTCAATCTCTTTTTCTGTGAATTTTATTGCTAGTTTATTAAGAATCTGATAAATAAGTTGGTGTCCATATACCTATAGCAAATTGTTTTACGATAAAACCGTAATTGATATATCTTTTAACAAGTATTCGATGAATTAAATGTTACCTTGAAATTATAAAGATGAGAAATCATAAGTATTATATTGTCTAACTCTTTATTTTCTATGTTTTGTGGTTTTTCCATTATTTCAACAAATTTTTTAATTAGTTTTTCCAAAAAATTTGCGCCAACTTCAATGCCAACATTTGCATGCAAAATAGCGATCAGCATCATGTGTTCACAAATCAGTCGATTTGGTGTAATTACATTCGTAATTAAACTTTCCATTGTTAATTCTGATAATACAAGATTCATGTTGTTGCGACTGTTCGTCATGTACATTGTTTCTATCTGTAACGCGACAAGTGTAAAAAACAATTGTAGTAATAGTGTATTTGAGTCTTAAAAAATTTAATTACCTGGTTACTTATATAATGAATATTATGTTCCGTTACTCTATTTAAGTAGCCCTTCAATTGTTTTCTTAAATGGTACAACTTTTCATTATCTGGATTTGTGTCACGAGCAGTGACTTTTGCAGCTGGTGGTATATATTTCTTAGTATCTTGTATAATATTACCGTCTCTGTCTCTTTTTCTACCATAAATATCTTCCCACGAACCATCACCGATATTAACATTTTTTTTATTTTCCTTAGATGTGACCTCTTTAATTTTAGATTTTTTTAAATCAAGTTTGTCCACATTTTTATTTTTAATAATATTTTTTTCAACCATTAAAGTCGAATGATCATTTGTATTCTCATTTTTGTTAGTATTATACATTTCATTTTGTTTAGAAGCGTCCTTCTCCTTGATAGTATCTTCAACATTTTTTGTTAAATTTCCTTCAAACTCATTATCAAATTTGTCCACCAAGAATTTCTCTTCCCTTTCTACTATGTCTTTCCTGTCATTTTCTAAACAAAAGTCTAAAAGATCTGTACATATGTTAAAGAACTTTTATTAAAAACGATACACTTCTATATCGAAAGTAACGTGTAATTTTTACATATATTTTGAATTAAAATTAAAAGGATACAATCTAAACCATCTAATGCAAAAGATTTTGGAATTGTGTTTTTTTTTCTTTTATTTAACTTTAACTGCTTTTCCAACTTTTTAATTTCTTTATCCTCTTTTAAATTAGCTCGTTTCAGCGCTTCGCTTCGACGACTCTGTTTTTTAAATTCGACTTTCTTAGATTTCTTTTTCTGAACCGATTTCCTTTGGATTTCATCAGTATTCCCGTTATCACTATCATAAATATTTTTATCGTCAAAAACTTTAATACCTTTTTCATGTTCGTCACTATAAGAAACAAGCGTCTTATTTTTCTTTTGGAAATAAATTGCTTTATTAACCTTTTTCTGTTTTCTAAGTTCCTTACGTACTTGTTTACGAGATTTATCTATTGAATTTATACTCGCATTCTTTGCATTTTTGTTTTTCAATTTTGACCGTTTGAACGAACTCATTTTTATTCTGCGAGAGAGGTTACATCCAGTTAATGAAATACTAAGTAAATATAACGCACGTAAAATTTGTAATTACACATATCCTTACAGAAAGCTATATGGTTAAAAGTTCTATACGGTTCTGTATAAAACTGTGGCGCTACTAACACGACGGTCAAGATAGTCGAACTACAGGTTATTTGTTACGGTTATCTTTATTAAATTAATTGCAATCATACGATACGATTTAATTTTCGGATTGCAAAAAGTGGAAAGCCTGTTTAAATGTTAAAAAGGTGTATACAATCGGTAATACGAAAATGTTGATGAAAGTGTTACAAGGTTCTTCCATAGTTTCCGTTTCGAACAGGTAATTAGTCAATTTCAAGAAAAAATAATTCATTCATACTAGTGGAAGGACTTTTAATTAAGAACAAAAAATTTAATGTCATTTAATTCATTTCTGATATGATTGTTACATGAATTTATTTCGTTTATTAAACAAAAACATTTTTTTGCAGTGCAATACAAAAGAATACCTTTCCTTTATTTAAAAAATGTAATTTTTCTTCTTATAAGATTCCCAATAAAATAACACGAGAAACGGTGGTTACACCATTTCCTCCATTAACTAAACCTATTCCTAATTTACCCAAAGCAATTTATGCTACGGTAAAGGAGGAGCATCATACTACTAAAGTAACGGTTTTATCGAATGGGCTGAAAGTTGCTTCAGAAAATCGGTTTGGCCAGTTTTGTACAGTAGGCGGTAAGTTATTTGGTAAGGTCTTTGAAAAAACTTTAAATCGTTTGATTATTCATGTTCTAAAATATTATGTTACAGTATTAATTGATTCTGGCCCTCGTTACGAAATTGCATATCCTAGCGGTATTTCTCATTTCCTAGAAAAATTGGCATTTGGAGTAAGATTTTTATCGTACGTCGAAGAGTTATTATTCAAGAAATAAAAAAAATCAGTAATTTACTTTTGCAGTCTTCAAAAACATATAAGAATAAAGATCAGATAATGCTCACCCTAGAAAAACATGGAGGCATATGTGATTGTCAAGCATCAAGGGATACATTTGTTTATGCCGCGTCTGCAGAACGTCATGGACTGGATACAGTGGTACAGATTTTAGGTGACATCGTGTTAAGGCCTCAAATTGCGCAAGAGGAGGTAAAGATTATTATCTTTCGTTATACTAGAATTTTGATATTTTTTATATAAAGTGTATTTTACTGACAAACATAAAATGATGTAAATATAATAATGCGAGCGCAATCTAGATATAGAAAGTAATCATTAAAATTTTTAGGTAAATGCGGCTAGACAAATGATTCAGTTTGAATTGGAGTCTTTACTTACAAGGCCAGAGCAAGAACCGATTCTCATGGATATGATTCATGCTGTAAGTATAATTAAAATCATATAATTACTTTAAATGCGTATTAAATACATTTTTTTTTAGGCTGCTTATAGAAACAATACTCTTGGTCTTCCAAAGATTTGTCCAAAAGAAAATATTAATTTAATAGATAGAAAAATATTACTTGAATATTTAAGACATCATTATACACCGAACAGAATGGTAGTGGCTGGTGTTGGTGTAGAGCATGAAGATCTTGTTTTAGCAGTTCAAAAGTAATTATATGTAAAACTGTTAAGTACTTATTGGTATAAATCACAATTTTCAGATTTTTACTGATAAATAGATGAAATTATCCATTCTTTCCATAGGATTTTAAATATAATATTTTTTATGCCTACATAACGATTGCCAAATGACATTTATTATTTCTGTGACAGATATTTTGTTGACGAAAAATCTATTTGGGAAGAAGAACAACAGTGGACGAAAGAAAATTTTGCAGGGAAACCTAAAAATACAGTTGATGCGTCAATTGCTCAGTATACAGGAGGTTACATATTAGTAATTATCTTCTAAAGTTAAACGCAATAAGATATCCTCAAATGCTATTGGTTTTTATAACGCTGTTATAAAATTTTACAGGAAGAATGTAATGTACCTGTCTATGCAGGACCAAGTGGTTTACCAGAATTATCGCATGTAGTGATAGGTTTGGAGGGCTGTTCTCATCAGGACTCAGATTTTGTAGCTATGTGTGTTTTAAATATGATGATGGGTGGTGGAAATAGCTTCAGTGCTGGAGGTCCAGGGAAGGGCATGTATACCCGATTATACACAAACGTACTTAACAGGTAAATATTGAAGTTTTTTCTCGTAAAAAAATTAAAACATCGTTATGAAAAAAATTGTTTTGTAGATACCATTGGTTATATAGCGCAACTGCATATAACCACGCGTATGCCGACACCGGTCTGTTCTACATTCATGCATCCTGTACGCCGTCTCATGTTAAAGATATGGTAGAAGTAGTTGTACACGAAATGGTTACTATGGCAAGCAGCATTATGGACAGTGAACTAGCAGTATGGTTTTATTTATAAATTTTATTAGTAATGTTTATTGTTTTTACGATCTTAATTGGAATTGGATATTAATTTATATAGAGGGCCAAGAAGCAACTACAGTCTATGTTACTTATGAATTTGGAACAAAGGCCAGTTGTGTTTGAAGATATTGGAAGACAAGTTTTAGCCACTGGTTCCAGAAAACTACCAGAATATTTCATACAAGCAATTGGTGAGTTACATATTAATTAAGCAACTATTATGCTTTTTATTCAGTTAAAATTTTACATTGTTTTTCTCTGTTTGCAGATAGGATATCGAAAGACGATATAAAAAGTGTAGCGCGTCGATTACTTAAATCGCCACCTAGTGTAGCAGCTCGAGGAGAAGTAAGAACCGTTCCTTCCATTGGGGATATTCAAGCTGGATTGGTTGACGAACAAGGCCGATTACCTGGCTCTCGTAGTAAATTATCGCTTTTTCGTTGATGTTCGCGAAAACTTTTTATTTAATTTAATTTATTTGTATTAATGGAAATGAACCCACTGTACGTATATATAAAAAGTAAAGATAAACAGACAAAATTAATAACATGTATAAAAACAAAAATTAATCGATCGACAAATTGAAGAAAGTGAGGTAGTTATAATGTCTAGGTATCATCATGTAAAAAGCTGTCCTGGAATTTGCAAATAAAATAAGAAAAAAGCTTTCTTGACTACGAGTATTATTTATAATTTTACAAATTTTTAAATAGGAATTCAGTCAATCTTACAAAATGAAAAAGTATGTTAACTCGTCGTAATCTCATAGAGCGAATTATATGATTTTCGCTCTTGTAACATTTCCGTATAGTTCTTATCATATTTATAATAAGATACTAATAGTTCTTTCTACGTTCAGAATACTTTTTTCAAGCAAAACAAACAAATTATGCGGTTAAGATTAACTAGATGAAATAGTCTTAAGTCAATTTAAAAGAATAGTTATGCTAGATATCAATTTACCGTAAACATTGAATTTTTTTTTATATAAGATACGATAAAAGTGCAGAGTTACTTTCATTAACGTGTTAACCGAAAATTACCGAATCGTTTTTAAGTTTAATTACAGAGTTCTTGACATTTTTAAAACAACAGGAAAATGACGAATAAAATAATTTAATTATATTATCCTTAAATTCGAAAGTGTCTATGAAATATGTGTATGAAATAAGATGTAAGTCATGGATTAAAATTCAATAAATAAGTTATTTATTATTTACTTTTATGTTCTTATAAAATATTTTTGTTTTTCTGATGATCGATATCATTTTAAGTTTATAGTTTTATGGCATGTCCAGTTGATGGTAATATCGATTTCGATTTCAGAAGCAATTGTTTCTAAAAAAAAAAGGGGTAAAAAAAACAACATGTTACATGCGTAATGTTTATGACAATTGTACGTTATATTTTCATCATTTTGTAAAATTAGATTTTAACCAGTTATCTAATGTCAATTATACATTTATTAATATAACGTAAAAATTGTAAAATGTTTGTTGAATATTTTTTATTTTGATACCAAAATTTTCTGAGCATATACCACGCGTTCATGATGGAAGGCGACTTACACACTCTAAATAAATATCTGTGTCGACACAGATATAAGATGACATAATTAAGTTTCCACTTCTTCCAAAGTTTTAAGGAAGGATGCTTTCTTTTGAGCAACGCGGTTCTTCCTTTCCGACAAAGAAAGTTTTGCACGATTCCATCGCTTTTTAACAGGTACTTTTTCTTTAGTAACTTTCGTGTGTTCTGGATTTGCACGTATAGCGTCATGAGCACTTTTATAAATGCCTTCGATCTGTTCATAAAAATTATATTATAAATGGATATATCTTACCAATATTTTAATAAATAAATAAAAACTTAATTTATGTACAAATAAATATATAAAATGTAGCATAGGTTACTGTAAAAAATGCACTAATTCATACATTTATTTTTCAAAACTAATGCACTTGCTATTGTCCAACTGCGACACTGCAGAGATTGAAAACTTGAGCAGTAATTATAAGTTGGACGAGTGATATTGTACAAATAAAATATAAGAGAACTTACACTATCAGCAGTAATGCCATTTTTTATATATTGTGAAAATTGCCGCTTGAAAGCTTCATCATCCTCTTCTTCTAATGTTCTCATATAATTTGCAACATGTTGTCCAAAAATATGTTGTCGATGAACATCGGCATTGAAAGATTTAGATTCGCTATCGTATCCAGGAAATCTTTTGGTGCTATTCATTGAAGAAACAAACAGAAATAAACAGTGAAAAATTAGATTTCAAGTTAACTTTTATACAATTGCTATAAAAAATTATACAATATCAGACAAACGGTCTTTAATCTTTTGTGTCCGTGCAAAGGCTTTACATTATATCGTAGAACACAGATACAAAGTCATGCCTTGCTATAACTCAGATGACGCGCATGTGCCGTGGAATCATCATTTTACTTAATATTAATAATATATTTCAATATTCTATGCAGAATATGTTAGGTATTACTAAAGGCTAATAAATATATTGATATAATACCTATGTGGAATGTTCAGGCCTCCATCCACAGCACCTTTCATGGCACCAAAAACTCTAGCACCCGTAGTTGTACGCATAAGACCAGTATCCAAATAACATCTGAATGCACCAGGACCTTTATCAAGTTCTTCGACATTATATTCATCTCCATTTACTTCTGTCATGCCTGTGTATAAAGTGTCTAAGCCTAACTTTTTCAATAGCTATAGAAAAAAAAAAAAATTATATATATTAGTGTTAATACCAAACATCATCTCAGTTATGTTTACAGCCATTAATCGATATTCAGAATTATAAAACAGGGAACAATTGAGTTTTCTTCAGTTGTGCATCAAAGCGAGCTGAGTGTTTCATCATTAAATAAACATATGTACTTGTAAATATGATATACAATACTACAATATAAAAATGCTTACTCTTCGTGCTAAAAGAAGTCCTGTACAATATGCAGAAGCATAATTCGTAAGACCAACTTTAATTCCATATTTTGGAAGTTCATGGCTATACGCTGCGCATACAATTCTATCTCCTTCTATTCTTGAATATGCCACCTATACATATATGTATATATGTATACAAATGTATATTTATATATGAATGCTAAAATTAAATAATACAACTAAAACATATATATACTATATCCAATTATTTATTTACCTGGCAAGTAATATCCTTATTAGAAAGGCGTACTACTAGCCTATATTTAGGAGTATTATATTTATTCTTATCCTGGATGGTCAATCGTTTACGGGCATAGTAGTCTGTCTTTCCCTCGCGTCGCCTTTTAAATTTGACTTGATAACGCTTAAAATACTGCTTATTTTTAACAACTTTTACAAAACCCTAAAATGTAATACATAAATCCTGAAAACGAGGGATATTGATCTTTTTTTCACTTAAATTATTTACAATGTTTAGGGAAAGTATTTTTATTCTTTATAGAAACGAATTAAGGAAATCATATAAAAATTTAGCAATACAATTCACTTCGATTGTTAATTAGATAATTTAAAATTTCTTATTCAGTTAATAATTCTTTTTCAGTTAATAATTTACAGCTGTTAATTTCTACGATTATATTTGTGCTTATAATCAATCGAGCCTGTATGAATCCAATCGCATAATATGCATCTCATACTTTTATTGAAATTAAAAAATTTGTATAATTAATTGGGAATTTTATTTATCGAATTACAACAACCGTAATAAAATTTTACTCACCATTCTAACGAAAAACCTGACAAAACGTTGATACCGAACTGTTTCGTCGAAGGTTCCACGTTCTAAAAGGAAGTTGTCAGGAATGTTCGTTGCGCCCTCACAAAATGGAACGTAATCAAATACCCTAGAATCTAGTTTATTTTACACGTATAGCCTGTTCAACCAGAGAACATATTTGTCGATTGACCAGCTTTCGTTCACTTTGAGCATGTCAGTTTCAACTGTATATACCCAGCGACCTTTCATTTTGTATATTACTTATGTCATTAGTTCTTGTCCTTATGTACACATTTTTTTTCACCACGCATATAATTGACTGAATCGAGAACGTATTAAGGTAGAACAACTCTAGGTGAAAATGTGCCTGCTGAAATTAATCGAAATACGCAAAAGAATTCCCGCCGAATAGTTCAGTTCAGTTTATTTCCTTATAGAAGATGGCGTTTAGCTTGCGAAAATATACGCTTAATTCCACAGAAAAGTGGAATTCTATAACCTACTTCTACTTTCATGATCATACATACGGTGAAAAGAAATATGTGAACGGTAAGAACGGATAATTATGCGGGACCATAACAGAAGAAATAAGCTAAGTTGCATCTGTAAAGAGATGAAAATTCGTAATAAAAAAAAAGAGATCGTGCCTAGAAGTGGAAGATATAAACATAGTAGTAAAGTGGTAGTGGAACAAATCTAGGAACAATAACCAGACTGTAATCCAGGAAAAACAGAATGCTACAGATAAGTTTTGAGAAGGACTCTAGAAAAGAAGTAGTGCTAGGATAAAAAGAAAAGTTCATCGCTAACATATATTTTTATAACTGTTTTATTGAGCGAGCGAGCCGAATGCGAGCGAAGCTCTTATACTTGACTTTGCAACTTCTTTGTCTGTGTTTATCTTTTGCATCACTCAACCAATTCTCGTCAAATTTTGCATGCACATGCGTATGTACATCCAGATGGACATAGAAAAAAAAAATTTTAATCGGACTTGCCACGAACGAATTAATCAACGAAAGAACTGATCCTAAAAAGTGAAGGTCCGACCACGCATATAAGGAAAATAAAAAAATGAATATTTCGGCACTTTGTCGACGCAGTATGGTTCCTGAGGCATTTAGAAACAAATTTCTATTAGGGTTTGATGCGTTTTGATGCCTAATAAAGCCAGGAAATCAATTTTTGTAGAATTCGGTCCACAACGGTACAGGTGGCGCCATCTAGCGGCGAGCGGCGAAACTACGAAAAACTAAAATTTCGATTTTCTCCGAAATTAGGCAATTTTACATATTTCTGAGGGTCAGAAATTGTTCTGTGACCTCTCTACAACCTGTATATTGCCACAAGAACCTCCTCAGAGCGCTAGAAAAGAAAATTAAAAAAAAAGGTCAAAACATGGACTAAAAAATTGGCGTCCATCTAGCGGTGAAAGTTGAAACTACAAAAATATAAAAATGCGATTTTCTCGAATATTAGCGAACTTTGAGTACTTCCAAGGCTCATAAAGTGTTATGTGATCGCATTAGAAGCAAAATAAATCAATAAAAGTTTCCTGAAAGCTTTAATAAAGAAAATAAAAAAAATGTCATTTTATGGTGAAAATTTATGGCGCCATCTAGCGGCGAAACTGCGAACTAAGCCGAAAAAACGTATGTCCGAACACGCGTTAAGGAAAAATATAAAAAGTAATATTTCGCAACTTTGACGACGTAGTATGCTTCTTTAGACATTTTAAAGCAATTTTTATTGAATAAGATATTCATTTTTTTGCTTATTAAGCCCAGAAAATCAATTTTTATTTGACCCCTTAACGCGTGTTTGGACATACGGTTTTTTAGTTTAGTTCGCAGCTTCGCCGCTAGATGGCGCCACAAATTTTCTCCATAAAATGACATTTTTTTTATTTTCTTTATTAAAGCCTTTAGGAAGCTTTTATTGCATTATTTTGCCTTTAATGCGATCACATTACACTTTCTGAGTCTTGGAAGTACTCAAAGTTCGCTAATTTTCGAGAAAAATCGCATTTTTATGTTTTTGTAATTCCAACTTTCACCGCTAGATGGACGCCAATTTTTTAGTCCATGTTTTGACCTTTTTTTTAATTTTCTTTTCTAGCGCTTTTAGGAGGTTCTTGTGGCATCATATAGGTTCCAGAGAGGTGACAGATTGATTTCTGAACCTCGGAAGTACTTACAATTCGCTAGTTTTCGACAGTTTATAATGTAATCGTACTAATCGTGAAAGCTGGTTGTTGCTTTGGAGAAACGAACCGTCGATGAAAACAAAGAAACATAAGACAATGATCGTGATTGATGTGCCCGCAGTTTCAGAACTGTGGCTGTATTAATCGGAACCAAAGCACGATGTGTCCTTGTTTTTGTTAAAGGCTTCGTTCCTCACTCTAAAGTAATTTTACAAACTAATGGACGTAACTTGCATTCGTTTACCAAAAGGTTTTAACGATCAACAAACGTGGCTTTACTGTACACGTAATTCATGTATTCTTCTGATATTGATACTTTTCATAATTGGTATTTTTTAACAAAAATATCACACAATTTATCAAAATGATGAAACAAAGAAACAAATACTTTCTTTATTTCACACCGATAACTTAAATAAGCAGAATTAACCAGTTTATCCTTTGAACATAGAGCAGAAAGTTTTCAACTTTTTATTTCTTCACCATCTTCTGTTCCCCAGTCACTTAAATCTTCATCCCATCCATTACTCCCATCTGTCGTTTCGACTTCGTTTGACGCTTTCATGTCAAATACACTTTTTGACAATATCTGTGGTTCTAGTACGTGTAGGACTTGCGTTTTTTTTATTACCGGCTCCATGTCTGTGAAATAATCATATTCATCCTTGGAACAATTTGACAATTTCGAATTCTTGATATCAAGTTCTGAAATATCCGATAAAACATCTAATTTCTGCTTTGTAGCTTTTGATTCTATCATTTCGGTTGTATTCGTATTTAATAATGAATCCTCAACCTCTGATGTTGAATGTGAGACTAAAACCCCATTAGATTGACAAATTGTTTCGGAAAATCGTGAAATAAGAAGATGCGGGTCACTAGCGGCATTTTCTTGCAAATCCCAGTCAGACCATGTATATTCTTCTTCGGTAATAGACGAAATAACCTCTTTTTTATCTTCTCCTCCGTCCGGTGAAGGTCTTTCAGGTAAATTAACCGATTTCTCTATCGCATTCACCGAATCCATAAATTCGTTTATATCTGTACTACTGTTATTTGTTTCTTTTTCGTTTAGTTTATGCGGTCGGCCATCAGTAAACAGTTTCCCTCTCTTTCCACCGATTACAGTGGTTGCACCAAGAATTGGAACTATATAAGCTAACGCTTTTAATGTTGCAGATACTAAATGGTCATTAGTATCTTTGATTCCAACAAGTAATTCAGGAAGTACTTGAGATTTTAGTTCATCTACTTGAAATGCATGCACGAATGAATTGAAATGCGATAAAAGTACTAAACGAATCGATAGATCTCGTATACAAAACATCTGTAACAATTTGGGTACCAAATGAACTTTAAACGTTGAAACTGTGAATAAATTATTATCTGTTGCATCTTTCCTATCTGTAAACATTACATAGTGTTTAATATAATATCCTAGATAAGCATTAAATGTGGAGGAATAATATTGAAAATCTTTTACCTCTTGGTTTCAAGATAAAAGGTAAAAGTTTTTCTTGTGCCGTCACATCTAATAAAACTATCCTTGAAAGTAATAATCGTCCTAATTGTTCTGCAACAATATTTTCAGGAAATGTTCTCAATTGCGTTATTAATGTTCTGTAACACGATGAAATGTTTTTAATAATAATTAAACATTATTTGTTAAATAACAATCTTTTACTTTTGTTAAAAATGTTTACCCAAAAAACATTTCTTTTTCTTGATTACACTTTAAGGGTAATTCTTCCAAAAATGCATATATTCTCATAAAATCATGAGTAAAAAATGGGTGTAGAAGTAAATTTGATAACTTGCTTCTTAATTCAGGATCTGAATTTTGCAAATTCTCTTTACAAAATTGTTTAAACTCTAAGAGTCCTGGAATATCTTCTGAAACAATATATATTTATATATATATATATATATATATATATATATACACGTATGTAAAATTATCAGGACTATTGTTTGTTACTTTTTTGGAATCTATAATAAATATTAAGTCATATATATTATTTACCTGAATCCTTTAATTTTAGTATGTCTTCTGCTAAAACTCCAAATGCGTACGCATCGATTGCTGTAAAATTTATAGGTAGAACTGTTATATCTTCGTTAGGAGATATTCCTCTTTCATACCTATAATTTCTTATTTTTTTCAAATAAGAAGAAGTTAATTCTTTACATTTACACAAACATTCTAATCCGCCAAGTTTCCAACATCCTTCAGGTGTAACGTAAACAGAAGTTCCACAAATATTATTATGGGAAATAAATGCTTTTTCGTGAAGAAAGACTAAGGCACGTAAAATACTATATAAACCCATGCATATTTGTAACGTACTCTGTGCTTCTATCGATTGTATTAATGGTTTAACTTGTTCGGTAGTTAAAAAAAATTTACTACCTTTAAACCAGGAAGAAATATATTTCAATATACAAGGGTGCCTATATAACATTAAATTCTGAAAAATATATTTGTTATCGTTATAATTGTAAAATATTTAATCAATAAAAATAATATTATCATAAATATACAATGTAAAGTGATATCGACTGGTATACGAATTGATGTAATCCTATCATATACGGGGTAATCAATAAATTAACGTTAACCTTTGCTGCTTTCTCTAAAGGAGACGGATTTCCGAAACTGGCATTATAGTGTAACGATGGTTCACTGATAAATACAGAAACTTTGTCAGTATTATAATCGTTCATATGAGCTGTATAATGCACCCAAAAGTCTGTTATTTCCACAGATTTCTCGTCAATTTCTAGCCCTCTAGGGGCACTTCTCTCATTCCCCATTAATTGTTACGCTTTTTTTCGAAAAGGTTGCGTGCTCACAAAACAACTGTTAAAAACCAGTAAACTAATAATAAATTCTTATCATTTATTAAAAGAAATCGTCGAGAAGATTTATTATTTATTTCGCGATCATTCTAAATTAACTGTTACTTCACAAAGCATCAACTATTACAGGTTCTGTTCTGCCATTTTTAATCTTTCTACGATACTGCGATGATAATTCCTTGCAGTATGATTTTTATCTTAAGTACAATTCTCATTACGCGTAATTACCTTTTTACTCGTTCTTTTTTGCATGATTTAGAAATATAATCGATACATTTGAGAACAAAACCAATTCTATTTTAACATGATATACATTGATTTAATCCGATTCAACTGGCGCTTACTTTAAACATTTTTCTTTTAAAATAATCATATTTTATAACGATACAAACGTACGTATGTCGTTACATTAAACTTAAATTTTGAAGAATCTTCTTGATAGTCGGAAAATATAGTTACTATAGTTTTATTTTTCGAAGAAAATATTCCACTATTGCAATAATGCAATAATGTAATAAGAATAGAACCGCAAAAAGTGATGGGAATAATTCAATTCGTGTTCAGTTTCTCACACAAAGGAATGTCGTTATTGCTAGAAAGTGACTGTGAATAAAACTTAACCAATAACTTGCTAATAAAACTGATAGAAGACCAATGGAACTTTTGTTTTATTAATGGACACGTTATAAAAAAGTATTTTATTATAATTAAATAGTTCTATTCAAATATTTTTACATGTTGCGTTTGAAAATAATTCCATATCGCGTTCTTGAATCATTTTTTTTTAATTTTTATTTATTTCGTTTTTATAACGTATTCTTTTTCACAGACTTTTTTAATAGAACCAATAAACAGATAAATAAATGTACTTCTCTCAGTTGCACGCGCGCGCGCGTGTGTGTGAGGCAAAGAAAGAGAAAGAGAGAGAGAGAGAGAGAGAGCGCACGCGTACTATAAAATTACACCTGATTTCTCCGCGCAACAATAAATTTTTAGCTTTATACGTTGTTCCTTGACGAGGAACATGATTTTGCGAATGCCAACGAAGGTTGGTGCTCTAGAGAAATTATGAGTCTGAAGTAGAATAGCAAATAATTTGCATGATGGTTCTACGGAAGCAGAAACGTAAAGAAAATGACAAGAGCCTTCTATTTTATGTGTCGTTGCTGCCCCCTCTTCTTATTTTTTGTTTACAAACGTGCAATAGGCTAGCGCGCTTACGAATATTTCGTAAATATGTACGAGATTTTAGGATAATTCAAGGATAATAAATAATTAAATAAATAAAATTAATTAATATATCTTTAGAAGATTAGGCGAACTATTAAGAAAATATTAAATACCGATTATAAATGAAAAATAATCCTACGTCAGAATTTATTTTATTTTCGTATTTTAGTAAGTATTTATATAAGTTAAACCGTTAATTATATAAATAGATACATATGGTCTACAATTTATAATTAGGTAGACGGGTCTGTTATTAATTGATTTTTCGCAATTTACAAAGAGTGTAGTATTATTTAGCGTTCTTTAATCGTTATTTATGTAAATTATAATCTGGTATCATATATGTTTGTAATGTTTCAAACTAACAGATTAAATTTAAAATGAAAAATATATACAGAAATAGCGGAGTATATGCATATTGTCAGAAGTAATAAATGTATGGATGCGACAACGATAATCGTTAACCCATCGTTTTTCGTGTGTATCGCCCACATGCATGCGCTTTATGCGTACATACATTCATATACAACGTATCTTTAAATTTAACGCTAGTAGTAAATGATTGTAAAATACGTGTAAAGACAGTTGATATCTTTTCTATTGTAAAATGTATCTCGGTATATTACAATTTTATTATAAACAAATAATTATCATTATTTGAGTAACGTTATAATCCAACAGACAGACTCTTGCGCTCGAATTCTGTACGGTTTTGGTATATAATCCGGAAAAGGATTATGTCGCATGTTATCGATAATAAGTAAACAGATGAATCATTGTATTCGAATTACAAGTATTTCGAGATACTTTTTCGCGTCGGACACCGTATTTTCTTTTTACTTACTCGTTCACAGTTCGTTCTTCGTTTTCCTGTTATCAGCTCCTTTGATCAAGCACGAATACAATAATGACAGTTACATCGTCACTATTAACAACGTTAACATTATGACCAACAGTAGTGGTAATAACGGTTTGATCGCCGTTCATTCCGAGTATATAAGAGTTTATTGTATTATATTTAATTGGCGAATCTCGAGAAAAATTGGTGTATCAAATTCACAGAGCACGTAACATCGTATAATTATACGGTAATTATAATCACAATAACGACTACGTTACGACAGCAATAGCGATGACGGTGATTGTTAGCAATAATTATGTTAAATTAAAATGGTACCAATAGAAAATAAGTAGAATATAAAGAACATACTCGAACTAATAATGTAAACGAGGGAGTTACAAGGAATAAAGAAGAAATGCAAAAAATAATATAATATTCTAAACGTAAAAAATCAAATGATACGATACGATACGATATTACTAAATACGAAATAATAGCACTATTGTAACAGTAAATAATATGTCATTCTAAAATATTTACTATTGCAATCGATCAATAACGCCAGCAGCAGTAGTGATAGCTTTAATGTTATAAATATTAATAATTTAATACTGATTTTACTAATTTTTAACTAATTTCTAACTAATTTGTAACGATAATGCTGCAGTGGCTATACAATTTCAACGATTTAGTAGCACCACCACAACTACTGTCGTTCAACTTCCAAAATGAATCAAGGGCTCAATAACATTTTTTATAATCGTAAATGATATCACCAGTGATTTTTTTTTATATCTTTTACTGGATTAAAATATCATATTTACAGGTTGACGATTTTAGCTTCGAGCCAGTGAAGATACATGCTTTCTTAAACAGATACTTTAGTTTCAACATAGAATACTATCGCTGATATTACTACTACTGCTGCTGCTGCTGCTGCTGCTGCTGTTGCTGCTGCTGCTGTCGCTGCTGCTGTTATTAACTACTACTGGTAGTATTGTTAGTAGTAGTAGTAACGCTACTTATTACAAATAATACTACTTATATATAAAGATGAAAAAAATGAAACGATATTATTATTATTAAAGCATTGTTCGTTATCTACGATATTGCCGGAGAGTGTCTCGTTTCGTCCTTTCTATGCCATTACATTCGAACAAAGTGATCGGGTTACAAATATTTTATATTTCACTATATTGTCCTTGATTCGAAGCATTTTCTATATGATCATTAGATTAGGAAAAAGAACGTTTCAATGAAACACCACAATTTTTTAACGTCAATCGAAATAATTTCGAAAAGAAAAAATGCGTATGTATGTGGCAGTACGTGGAAGGCACCCGTATTTTAAACGATTATCAAGCACAAATTTTTCTATCGTAATTCGTAATTTTATTCAAGGCCATTAGATATAAAAAGAAAGAAATTCACGTAAAACTAAATGTGAGCGTTTTATAAATACTGGATTTATCAATGGCTCGATTAATTGTAACATACATATATCACTGCTTTCTGTTTCGTGTCATAAATAAATAATTAACTAAGATAGTATTTAGATTGCGAATGGTAATTTATCATGTGAATGGCAGTAAGTAGCATAGTGGTTCCGTGATATCTTAAATAAGCTTTCGTTGTTTCAGTAAAATTGTTAAAAATGAATTCTTGTAAATATTATTGTTTATTTTCATCGGTTTCGTTTTTATAATGATCGTAATTATGAGGAATAGTGGTCGCGGTACAGATGCTGATAATAAAAATAATGCAGGCAACGACGACGACGACGACGACGACGACGACGACGATCACCATCGTAATAATAACCGTAACAAGTTGAAAAATAATGACAGAATTGATGACATTGGTAGCGGTTCTGGTAATAAGTAATAGTAGCAGCGGCAGTAGTAACAACGACGGCAATGGTAATACATATAATATAATGTTATAATAGAAATAATAATGACAATGATGATAATGACAACGACGATAGTATTGAAAATAAAATTAAAATACGATGATAATGTGGGCGAAGATGATGATAATGATAATTATTATAATTATAATTGCGCGAAACGCAAGAAAAGCAAAAAGAATATACAATTTTTGTCTACGACTTGTACATTGCGATAATGTTGCAACCTAGTAGAAATATTACTACGCACGAAGAAATCGAGTGCGTGTTTCGTTCTTATTCAAGCGATACCTTACATTACATTTCTAATATTACTGATACTCTTTCTGAGCATGGCTAGGTCATGATAATATATTTAGTACTATAAACAATTGTTGCACTATTTATTTTTCACAAGCTTCGTCATGACCTCACATTATATCCGTAAATGATTAATGTACACGAACTTTTTTTTTTAATTGTCACGCTGTAATTAGGGACAACATCATGCAGATCTATTCGACCATTGCACGAATACTTTTATGTTTATGCAATTTCGATACACACGAAACAGTCTTTTTTTAATCGGTCTTTGTTTTTATTCTTTTTCTTCCATTTTGTCGTTCTATAAAATGTGGCAACGATCACGCAACATCTTCTTCGTTGAAGTACGTTCCACGGAAATCTGGCTTTTACATTATTCGTATACCACAAACCGCAATTTTTGTCCATATACAGAAGTCTTGTGCACGTTTGTTGTCTTCATAGTCAGTGCAATTCAGTTAACTGTTATGATAATCGATTAACACCGAGTAAGGGATACATTGTGCGCGCCACTTGAATTATTTGACTCTTTCGACTTTCAATATATATATATATATGTCGTGGACGAGTCGAAGATGCCACAGTCTCTTTCATCGAAGTATTTCGCCGAGACTTTCGGCTATCTTATTTCCAATGTATCGTCCAATGTTTATTTGCTTTCTTTTTATTTATGCGGAGCGATGGGGAGAAAGGGTAGGGGAGGAGGAAGCGTGTGTGTGTGTGTGTGTGTATGTGTGTGGGGAGGGGGCGATGCGGCAAGGGAGGGAGACATTATTTCATTATTCTTTCGTGACATTGTTCCGCTGCAATTTGCAGTATTCTGTCGAACAAAAAGGAATGTCCAATAAAAATGTTCCGTTCGTCGAGAGTTCATGGAACGTAACGTCGCAATAGTTAACGTGGGAAAATATTGTTGCATGTAACGACGACATCACCTACTTTTACCGTTTTCCAGTATATCGTGATTAAGTTATTCTAACTAGACACGACCAAGTTACCGAGTTATTGATTCTAAACGCAGAAAGTGCTTCAACTCGTTGTAGAACAATACACGATTATCAATTGGAGTATAGCCTGCTCCATTCGTGACAACAAATTAATTATTATCAGTTACCTTTCAATCGATGTCATACTAATACGTAGCGGTAAACAGTACTTTCCGAGGGATAAGACGAACGTTTTTCTTTTGTTTTAAATTCATTCGTTTTGTTGATTCACCTCTTCCTTATTGTCATTGTCTTGCGAATTCACATTGGGTTTAGTGCTTCCTTGTTGAGCACCGGAATTACCGTCGCTGATTTTGTCATTATGAGAATCTGTTTTTTCATTCGCGTCTATTTTAACGTTTCCTGAAGAAAGAACGAATACAAGAGATCTTACTATCGCGACGATTCGA
This sequence comes from Megachile rotundata, assembly GCF_050947335.1. Taxonomy (NCBI): domain Eukaryota; kingdom Metazoa; phylum Arthropoda; class Insecta; order Hymenoptera; family Megachilidae; genus Megachile; species Megachile rotundata. The sequence goes on from NC_134986.1 coordinate 21,811,884, forward strand.
TCATTCGATAATTTTTCGTTGCATAGAAACATAACGGAAACTAACCTTGGGTTGAATAATATTGTTGCTGCATTTTCATATTACGTTGTTGTTGTTGTTGCTGATGTAAATTCGGTCTATGACGATTAATCTGAGCTTGCTGTTGCTGCTGCGATTGAATGCAATTAGGCTGTTGTTGCGAAGGATTGTTAGGATTTGGACCCGGTGTAAATGGAACAACCGGTCTCTGAATGGGTGGCGGATAACGTTGTTGCGATGGTTGAATGCCAGCGCGTGGTGGCATACCCATACCGCGAACATTTTGTTGTAAAACCTGTAATTTATAGTAGTCAATTCTTCGTTGGTAGCGTGTCGGTATATATCAAACGAAATTTACGTTATATTCTCTCATATCGCTTCAATCCTGATTAAATTTCAAATTGTTCACTCGTGAATTATATTCTTAAATGCATCTGTGTTTAGGCAGCTACAGTTGCTTACCAGTGTCGACTGACTAACTCCTTGATACTGTTGATACTTGTGATGTTGCGTGGGACTCGGTTGTGGTTGCTGAGACGTAGATTGCTGTTTACAATTTCTCGATTTGGGAGACGGTATCTGTGGCGCTAAGAAAAGTACTTGATCATAATCGTGATCAGAAATCGCGAGTAGCGGCATCGTTAACGCAACATCGACGCAAAAAACAATTGGACTTACTAGAACTGAAAACTGATGCAAGGACATCTTGCTGATTTCCCGAAGGACTCTTTAACTGTCTAGGTTGTTCTTGCGGTTGATGCTTACTAAGAAAGGTAGGGCCAGCGTTCGCTGGTCCAGGAAGTCCTCCAGTAGGATTGCGAAATTGTTGAGCCGCTGCAGCCGCAGCAATCTGTAAACCTGAACTGGATAAAAATCCAGTGCTAAAATTCTGAAGACCAACGGGAGTAGCATTGCCAGTTGCTAAACTTTGGCTGTGTTGACCAAATCCTTGCAGGCCGTAATGAGTACCAGTCTGTTGCGTAGCACCTCCTTGTTGATAAAAACCTGTTTGCGAGCCGGGGAATACATCTGAAAACATGATCGAAGGACCTTACACATACGTACACGATACGATACGATACGATTCAAAGGTAGCGAGTGGTTTTAGGTAAATTATCATATTACTTACCAGCCGAAGTAGCGCTATAATAACTATTGGCCGAGGCTTGAACGTTCGGACCAGGTCTCTGTACCAATTGGGAATTGCCCATGTAACTGCCACTCACGCCGAGTACTTGATTTGGATCATATGGTATGTACGTTAACTAAAAAAAAAAAAAAAAAGAAAAAAAAAAGACAAAAAGACATACGTATCTTCGAAATAATCCGATAAAGGATGTCGTGCAAGAGCAAGCACAAACTACATCTCGTTGAACTAAACTAAAAGACGTACTGGATTTGGTTGAGGTGCCGACGGAGCTTGAAAGTGTGGAGCTTTAGTTCCAATGGCGCCAATGGGTTGAGAAGATGGCTTAACACTAGCTGACATCAATGAATTCGAGGAGGAACTAATAAGAACGGTGTTCGGATTGTTACTGAGCTGTTGATTTTGTCCAAACGGCGGAGCAGCAGCTGCGGTCTACAAAAAATGAACGTTATCGTACAGGAAGGTGGTGATCCGTTCGCTAACTGACTGAAAGGCATAAATACAATATAAATACGTTGCATTCGGATATTTCAACAGCGAATATTGTTTTTGTCACGATATCGATACGAGGATAGAGATTATTATGTTGAAAAATCGTTAGATCGAAAAACGGCAGAGAGAATACTGTAATTTCGTACTTACAATGCGGTATTGCGAAAGATTATTTTGATACATATCCGGCGTAGGCGCATTAGGTGCGTGCGGTGGCGGTGGTGGAGGTTGTTGCAAGTAAACATTTTGTTGACTGAATGAATTCTGAAGCGACGGAGCATACGGAGGATACTGAGTGAAAGGAGATCGGTTTTGATCTAATTGAAATGCTCCATAAAGACCTCCCGCTTGAGCTGGTAGTTGACCAGAGCCAGTATTAAATAGTACAGCTGGCGGAGAAGGTATGGCAGACATGCTTCCATACTGCGCGGCTTGAGAACCAGGATACTGAGGAAATTCCTGAAAATAAATAATAAATGATAACGACGAAATGAAAATAAAAACGGGCAAATACAAGATATAAGATGTAAGATAAAATGACTAGATACGAAAATGAAACGTAATTCGAATAAAACTGCACCTGATAATTGATATGAGAAGGTTGCCCGGTAGAGTTGAATGGAGGGGGACTCAGTGGTCCTTGAAGACTAACAGGAGGATGACCAATAGGACTCTGACCTGCTCCGATAGGACTCGGTCCGGGAACAGTCGAACCGGACTGACCACTACTGCTACCCGAAGATTGTTGCTGCGGCTTCACCTGCGGGGGAACCAGCTGCGCATCAGGCAAAGAGTCAGCATCTTCCCACAGGGGACATGGTGTTTCGTTATTTAGTTTTCTATTTACATCACTATCAACTGCTGCATTAAATGATGCCGATCGAACAACGCGGATTTCGAAGACCGACTTTTCCTAATAAATCTTCTGCATTTTGGTGAAAACAGTTAGGTTAATTGCTAATCGCGTAAGCTCGGTTAGGTGGAAAAATGTAGTAAACAGAAGTAGTAAAAGCAATAATAGTTGGAAGAGGTGGGAAGTAAGAGGAAAATAAAAAAGAAGAAGAAGGAGAAGAAGATAAAGAAGAAGAAAAAGGAGAATGATCGAAGGTATCTAGCGCGAGATGCTAATGATAATAATTGACGGGAGCGTGAACGATAAATCGAAAATAGTAAAAATATTGATCGTTAGGAAAGATGAAAATTTCTCGATACGATGAGAAGGACGGGTAACGGTGACGAAGTAGTCGATAGAAAAAGAAATGGTACGTGTGTTCTAGATGAAAGAGAAACGAATGATGCGCGTTAGCCACTTACCTTTCTCATTTTCACCATGGAATCTTACTTGACCCATTTGCATAAAAATTCGATAATCAGTCGCTATTAAGCGAATTATTTGGACTCGCGTAATATTTCGGTCGGTGATGCAAATGGGCTAAGGGAACTTTTAAGTACGAACGAGGGAAACAGAAAATCGAAATAAATAACATAATTAATAAATAAGAATATATATTTTAGTTGAATTTATGTTGAGTATCGAGTCAATTTCTAGTGATGTAATAGTTCAGATATGCATGCATGACAACATGATAATGTTCGCGAAATGATTTCTTACCTTGCACACGTTCGTAGAAGTGGTTATTTCATTTTTCATGTTATTTTGATTATACTGTTGATGAGGGCTGTAACTATCGTCAACGTCCGTACTTTCGAACGGTTGAGGAAAGGTATTAGCGCTACTGACGACATTGCCATCCTCGTGTTCAACCACGGTTGGCATCGGAGGCGCATTTTCCCATACTTTCTTTACCGAGGCAATTTTCAGATTCAACTCTGCGGTAGAAGGTGATATGGTATTTTGACCGGTAGCCATGTGCATCGATCGAGTCATCCCTAAACTTTTGCTTTTATCCTCGGTCAACTGAGACAGATCCGAATCGAAAGTGAAATCTAATTTCATGTCAGCATTGTCTTCGTTCTTATTGAACGAAAGCGGCATTTGAATCGGTTCTTGATTCTTGTCTTTTATCAAATCGTTCGGCTTATTCGAAAACGCAACAGGGAGACTTTGTTGCTGTTGCTGTTGTTGAATGCTGCTGGCGTTACCCTCTTCCTCCAAATCCGCGCGTTTCTCGACGCGTTGCTGCTGTTGAGTTTTTATATGATTCGGAAATTTCGTCTTCACCGCTAAATCGGATGGACCGGCCTTGGTAGTTTTCGAGTAATTTGTATTTTCGAATATCAACGTTTGGACAGGAGGCGAAGAAACATCGGCGACGGAGCTTTTCTCCGCGAGTTGATCTTTCATATTTTTCCCAGGTTTCTCGCTGTTCGGCGAATTTCGTTGACTACTATTTCCAGAATTCGTTTGCTCGTTAGCTTCGTGGCCGTGAACATGACCATGGCCAGTGTGACCACCATGACCGTGACTATGACCGTGGCCGCCGTGACCGTGATCGTTTTGCACGGACAAACCTGGTATCAGTTGAATGTCGGCGGATACCGCGGACGGAGAATTCGATCGCAGCTGACTGGTCGTAAACGGTTTATCCCACGCGTTTACGGAGGGCGGAGGTGCAGGTCCGCTCGACGAGTCTTTACCATAATTATTCGAATTGTTTATCTTATTCGAATCGGTACCTTCCGACACGCACATCTGCTGTTGCTGTTGCTGTTTCGCTAAACGCTGCTTTTGGAATCTCGGCGCGAGCTTCTGATTTCTCGACGTTCTGTCGTATTGCTTCTGTTGGATATTCGCAGGTTGTGGAATAGTTTGACTCAACAAAGGGGGTATATTTTGCACCTGTTGCAGAGAGGCTGCTTGCGAGCCGTTCGTTTTCGACTTTGAACGATCGCGTTCTCTGTCCTTCTCCTTTTCGCGTTTGATCGGTTGTTTCGTTTCTTCTTTCTGTCCGTGTCTCGACTCTTTCACGTTTTTCTTCGAACGAACCTCTTGAAAACCATCCGAATCGAGCTTATCCTCGATCGCGTTCGATACATCTTCGACGAAACTATTTGTTTCCCCGTCGCACTCGACCATCGTTTTCTTCTCCTTTCCCTGAGACTTTTTGTTAGCGTCGTTAACAGTTTGACCAATCAAATTCGGATCGGATAATTTCACGTCCTCCATACGATTCACCGTCGCGGTATCTTTAACGGTCGTTTTACTCGAAGTCATCGAATTACTTCCGATAGTTTGATTTCTCGATCTTCCGTTTTGCACTTGGCAGCTTTGTATCAACGGCGGAATGCTGTTCGAATGACTTTTCTGATTGGCGAAACTCGAATTCTGCAAGTTTCGTTTCTCCGCGCCCGGGGCCCGAGACGACGTTGTATTCGAACAAGACTTTAAACCTTTCTCGCGCTGCTCCCGGCTATTTCCTATTTGTTCGTTTCTGCGAGAATGCATGTTCGATGCGGCCATATTTTGACTATTACCCGTGCTTGTACACACGGTGAATTGTTTATTACGACTATTGCGGGAATCTTTATGCTCGTCCACGTGTTCTTCGCCGCTATTCTCCGAAGTGGTTTCCCAATCTTCGTTTCCTACGTCCGAAGAGGTTTGCTTCGACGCGTTACTGCCATTCCCGCGGTATCGTAGTTCACGATTGTCTCTGCCCTACAAACATAACAGGAACGAGTTCGAGCGTAAACCGTAAATCGCTTTGTTTCGATGTACACCGTAAACCTTCATATTTTCAAAACGAATACGACAAAAGAGTATCTGTTTCTTTTCTATCTTTTATTTGTTTTTTTTTTTTCTTTTCTTTTCCCCCATCTTTTTATTTTATTTATCTCTCGTTTTTACAGATTTATACGTTTAAGTGCGTCAATTGTCGATTCGTCGTTTAAATATCCAAATATACTTACCCTTCTGCTTCCGCTGCGCGTTCTTTTCGAGCGCGTTTCTTCTTTTCTAAACTGCACCTTCTGAGAAACAACGTTACCGGTTGCATGGCTCGCTTCCTGTTTATTGCAAGGCTGCTGAGCCTGTTGGGACTGCTGAGATTGTTGATTCGGTGATTTGGCACGTTTTCCAGTTATTCCAGCTGTCAATGCTTGTTGTTTCGCTATTATCTTATCGTCGGCAGACTCAAGCTGCGAAGATGATATCGAAGAGCCGACTTCCTTCTCCGGGGTAGGTGTCGAAGGATTTTGTCGCGCGCAACTTTGTTTCTCGTCGGTACCGCGTTCGGAAGAGAAAGGACTTTTACTCGACGGCGGACCGTATCCTTCCATACGACTGCCAGCAGTAGTCGCGCTACGGATGCGAAAACTACCACGACCGCGACGAGACGGTTCTCCCGAAGGAGCAAAACCTTCGCGATTCGATTTCGCGTCGTAAGCTCGTTTCTCGTTGCGTTGCGACTGTGAATAATCGGCGCGTTTATCGTCTCTGCCGGAGACGCGTTCCTCCTTTTCCGCCTTGTGGCTACCGAGTTTCGGCGACCTCGCGGATTTTTTCTCCTCCTTACCGGATTCGGTGGAACCGGATATCTCGTCGGCACTGTTCTCCGAATCGGTGTGTCCGTACGAACCGCTCCTGGCGGAAGCGGGTCTAGCTGCCGCTCTAGGTCCACCTCTTCGTCCTCTCGATTCCGGACCGCGCCATCCTCGCGCGTACACGCTGTACATGCCTCCCCATTGACGTCCTCCGCGCGAATCCCGAACTCTAGAATTTGATCCGCCGCTACTCGTTCTGTTTCGCGTATTCTTCTCCCGTTTATCTTCTTTAGCCTGCAACTCCGTCACTTCCTCGTTCAGAGTATCCTCTCTTTTCTCCAAGCTTAATTTCTCGAAACTTTGCTTCAAGTCCTCCGTATCTTTCTCATTCTTATTACATTCCAAAAGTTTTTCTTCTTTGTCGAACGTCGGAGATACGGCGTCAGCCCACGCTTTCGGAGAGCCGTCGCTTCTTTCCGCCGTTCTTGCATTTTCGTTCGTTCGTTCGAGCTTCCTATTCCAAACATCCGTTTCTTTCTTCGTTTCTGTACATTCCTTCGTCTGATCCTTTTTATCCGAATCGCAACCGGCTCGTTTCAACTGAGTCAAGCTACGTTTTTCGTTTTTCAATTCGTCTGCCTCGATTCTTTCTTTGGTCACGGGCCCCAACGGCTGCCTCCTCTCCCTCTCCCTTTCCCTCTCCCTTTCTCTGTCTCTCGTATCCTCGTGATACATATCACGTTTACTTTCCTCGTAATCGACAACTTCGTTCACCCAAGAACTGCAATCTCGCAATTTGTGAGAATCGTCTTCGCGCAAAGACGTTTTCGATTCCCTGGAAGTGCGACTGTCACGAGAATCTGGTCTTTGTGGCCGTTCGTTGCGTTCCATTCTCTCTTCTCTCTGGGAATCACGGCGATTATCGATCGATCTTTCTTGAATTATACGTTCTTCGCGCCATTCCGTACTCTCCGATCGTTCCCTTTGATCGCGATCTCGATCTCGTTCTCGTTCTCGTTCCCGTTCACGTTCGCGTTCGCGTTCGCGTTCTCGTTCACGTTCTCGCTGTTCGCGTTCTCGTTCGCGATCACGATCACGATCACGATCGCGTTCGCGATCACGTTCGCGGTCGCGTTCACGGTCGCGATCGCGATCACGATCACGATCACGATCACGATCACGTTCGCGATCACGTTCACGGTCGCGTTCACGGTCGCGGTCGCGTTCGTCGAAGGGATCCTATTGGCAACACACACAAATTAAGAATTAACACGCACGAATGGCAATAATATACGAAATAAGAGAATTCCAAGAAATATACCTTTAAATAATTGTCGTAATCCTTTTTATCTTTGCTATCCCTGTCTCGATTCTCTCTCGAATCTCGATTGTCTCTGTTAGCACGATTATCGCGTATATCTCGATTCTCCCTTACATCTCTTGTTTCCAATCCGTCCTTCGAATCTCGATCTTTATTATCATCGAAGTATCGTTCGCGTTCCCAAGAATCGCGAGAATGCCTGTCGTCGTAATCATGATCTCTACAATTACGACTGTATTCGTCGTAATAGCTGGCCGATTTCCGGGCATCGTATGGTCGATGCGAAGAATGACGATATCGATCGTCGCGAAGGAGAGAACCACGATAATCTCGAGACGGAGGTCGATCTTCGTCCATCGAAGTAGAAATATCGGAATCCGTCCTACTGCGACGTTGCGGTGCATTGCCGTGTGCTGCTTTTAAGTTATTGTCTACTAATACAAATCGAATTCGATACAAAGAACATTAATCGTCTCGACAAAGAAAACACGGTGATAGCAACATTTAATCTTTTTGATGCAACGCGAACACGCTTTAGAAATATATCGTATAAATTTATTCTCGTGTCTCGAAGGAAAAGATAGAAGAATCGGTTGGATACCGTTAGAAAGAGGTTGTAAGCACCAAAAGGATTAAAATAAAATATTCAAAGATACTTACTTAAAGAACCATGATTATGAACCCATCTACCAGGATCGTACTGTTGAGAGAAAGGAACCGACTGAGTCGATGATCTTTCGGTAGAAGGCGAGATTCGACTGAAACCAGTGCCGCTTCTTTCCGCTTGTTGTTTTTGAAATCGAGGTGGTAAATTGTTTTGAAAATGCCGAGAGAACGCTAAATGGTCACGATCTCTCGTATCTCTCTGATCGCGATCACGGTCTCGTTCCCGTTCTCGTTCCCTTTCGCGTTCGTTACGCACGGTATCCGGTTGTCTCGCGAAACCTTGCCGATCACGGTCACCTTGCCGGAAATCCGACATTAACGGCTCGCGCGATTCTCTACCATCTTTTGGACTGTCTCTGGTTTCGCGCAATTCACGGTTCAACGACTTTTCATCTTTTCCCTCGGAAGTAGCGGCGCAAGGTCGCTCTCTTTCTCTGCTCTCTCGTTCTCTATTTTCTCGTTCCCTTTCCCAATCAGGAACTGGAATTGGTACCGGCGGAACGTTTATTAAACTCTTCGACTCGTTCGATTGTCCACGTTCCTCTTCTTTGTGCTTAGCTTTTAATTTTTGCTCCAAATCTTGTAACTTCTTAGCTGCCGCTTGCCTAGTCAATTCCTGGTACCGTTTCTCCTCTTCTTCTTTGCGTTGTCGAGCGCGTTCAACGGCAGATGCTACTTCAAATTTTAGTCTGCGCCTTTCGTTCCAGGCTTCGTCGTCTTCCACTCCTGTTTTTACGGTAAAAATAACAAATATTAATAAATACATTGTTCTTACATAGAACACATTTTTACGACTGATCAAATGGCACGTGGTAATGAAAACGAATCTAAACTACTGAATGCATCTACGTCACATAAATATTCTGACCTCTTAAAGAATGCACCGAATGCAGTTGTGACTGACCGCTATAACTACCAGACCCGTTGGATCCACGATAATCACGAGGTACAGAGCTCTGAGTCCACGTCCGATGAATCGGTTGTTCTCGGGATTCCTTCGAATCTCGATTATCATGATCATCGCGATTGTCGCGATTACCTCTAATTTTCTCCCTATCTTCTGTCGAAATTTCCTCGCTTTTCTCCTCCTTGGTATCTCTCTTTTCATCTTTTTTCGATGGTTCAGAATCGGGTTCTTCATCGCTGAAGGCAAGTTTTTGATTGTAATCGATATCGTCGTGTGCTGCCCAACCAGCATCGCGCGAAATATCGTCCATTCGAGTGAGATCTTCTTCCTTAATAATTGGTCGCGTAACGATTTCTTCCTCGGGAACACGCTGATCGCGTTCCTGTTGACGAATAGGAGGTGGAGCAGGAAATCGTTCTGACGAGTAATTGAACCGGGGCCTAGGCCCGCTGGAACTCGTGTTCGGCGGAAACTGCGAAGGGAATCCACCAGAAAAGTTTCCTCTGTACAACTAAATTTTTTTAAAAAAATTTACAGATATCTATGGTTATTTACAAGAATCGATTCAATCCACATTTAACGACAATCTAATAGTAACATAATAGTACTATTTAATAATAATAATAATAATAATAATAATAACAACAACAAAACTTACAAATGGGGGAATAAGTCCTCTGTAATGATGGAGATTTGAGCCAACTTGATGGGAATTAGAATTTAAAGTGTTCTGACTATTTGCCGAACTATGAGGAGGGCCTCCCTGGGCCATGCCCATGTTGGGAGACTGGACCAAGTTCTGTCGACCGCCACCAGATATGTCTGAATGCCCTCCCGATCCACTGATATTCAAAGGGGGGGCCTGGACCGCTGAAGTGGTTCCATTTCCGGAACCAGGAGCCGCACCTATTCCCGCACCACTGTTTGTGCGGCTTCCACCTTGTATCCAACTTCCTTCCGCTAATACACAATTTCATTGAATAAACAAAAATGCCTTAACCCGAAACTTACAAAATATACATTTTTCATATTTACTTACTTTGCGGTCGTAAACTTGGTCCGGGCCCGTATTGTGCATTTAATTCCCGATTTACCGATTGCTGTTGTTGCTGTTGTTGTTGCTGCTGCTGCTGCTGCTGTTGTTGTTGCTGCTGTTGCGGTTGTTGTGATTGTTGTTGGCCTCCTGCTACAGTACCTAAATATCGACGAAAGAATAATGATCGAATATTTCTATTTTATATGATTACTTGATTAATCTTACGCTAGAATTATACGCAAAATTTATGTAAATCCAAGAAAATGTTAATAAACGTGTCATATAATTTTACAAACCGTCTCCAGATCTGCTCATTATTGCACTCCATGATGATTTGCTGTTTATGTCGGAAGAATACGGAGGCTGTGAGATACTTTGTTGTCCTGGAAGTAGCGGATGCAGCGATGCCGTCACAGTAGTCCCTGGTACACATTGTGTCGGCGAAGAATGTGACTATATTGACAAAACATAAATATTATCGTTTTGTTTTTCAGATCTTTAAGAAATACGTAAATAGTACAAATATACATCTCATAATTATTTAAAAACATTTCCTATGATTTGCGAATATTAGTTAGAATTTATCATAAGTAAATCAATATTGATTGAAACAGGAGATGTCAGGAAACTTACAGTAGTTGTATCAGGTGTGGTTACAGCTGTAGTAGTCGTAGTAGTAGTGGTGGTCGTTGAATCTTTGGTAGTAGCCCAACCACTTCCTCCACTTGGTACAAGACTAACAGCTGGATCGTTACTGCTATGTTCACTTTTCAAACTAGGCAGATTAGCAGGAGGTCGTCGTGCCGAAGGCACCTTTCCAAGACTTTGCATTCCATGTTTACGTGGTAATGTATTTTTTTGTTGATGTTGCTCTAAAGACTCTCCCTACATTCGAAATAAACCAGATACCAACTCTATTTCTTTTTATAAAGACGTTTATTTTTTTATAATCACTTGATAATTGTAACTTAATAACTTAATAACAAGTAATAACAAGAACAATAACAACGATAAAACAAAATAAATCGCATCTATTAATTATTGTAAACATAAAGTTACGCGAAAAATCGTATGTATGGAAAAGTAAAAGATAAAAGAGATAAATGAACAAAACTGCTTGGCCAACTCACCCTACTCACCCGGTACAAGTTATTGATGTCTAATGATTGAAACTTTGATTTTCCTTTCTCCCCCTTCGACACGAGCCCTGACAGAGTAGACATGCTGTCTGCAGGCAACCATTTAGTACCAATCAGACCCAAAGAACGAACCCTTTGTCTGAAATCATATATAACGTTTAAATACATATAGTTTCCTTTATAAACAAACAAAACAACTAAATTGTGTTTGCGTCTTAAAAAAAAAAAATAAAACACTTTCAAACGCACAAAAGTATGTAATCGATTAAATTATAAATCTAAAAACTACATAAATAATAACACGCCTGGTAAAAAAATAACATATTATTGGCAATAATTATTATGCTTAAGAAAAAGTAAGAGAAAAGGTCAAAACATTATCAAAAATATTTATTGAAAATCAAAGTGTCAAATAATAAAATTAAATTTAAATAAAATTCTAACAAAATCTCGGAACAATTAACCACAATATTGTCAAGAATGCTGGATGTAAGAAAGAAAAAAGGGAAACAGAAACTTTGAAAATGTTCTTTTATAATGAGAAAATAAAAAAAAAAACGGAATAACCAAATGGAAGGATAAGCAGAAATATATTTGTACGTTACGGTAAATAAATATAAAATACGCATGAAAAAGAAATGGAACAATTAGAGTACATGGATCGGACCCAACCCTTGATCATGATGTCAAAGTCGCTAAAAATTCAAAACAAGAAGATTGCGAGGAAATAGTAATTAAAATTCAACGATAAGAAATAATTCATAGTAGGAGTACCTTATGAACAGACGAAGTGACGCAGTAACAATGTTAAATAAATAAAAAATTTGAAAAAACTTGTTCGAAGTTGAATGGTCGTAGAACAAGCTTAGACAGTAAGGTTTCCACGTAGAAAAAAAGATTCGGATGAAGAAGCGAATCAAAGAAATAATGACTTACCTTGGTCCGTCCAAATGGGTTTCTAATTCACAAAAGGGTTAATTCCCAGTTAAACTAATTAATGTCTGGATCGCCACGGATTACAATTATTACAAGCGTACCGCGCCTGCGAGACACAGAAACTTCTTTTCCACAATTCGTCCAAGATGGCGAATGCGCGACTTTCGGCTCTTCTTCCGCGATCAATACAATTACGTCATGCAACCAAAGAGACCCGTTTGCACAGACGCGCCACTCGTCTAGATTTTCTTGTCACTCCTTTATGATAACTTTCACAATTCAGTTTATTTCTTCCTTCAATATATAAAATATAATCTTATTCTCAACTTAAACAAGAATAAATGCACTTTTTACGAATTAAACTAATATTAAAGTATTCAATATCTTTTTTGCCTAACCGTTACATGTAACGAGAAACAAGCTGAACATTCAGCAGAAATAGTGGCGCTGCTTTGACGATTCCTTACAGCTTTCAACTAAAGTCAAATTGGTTACAAATACTGGGTAACATCTATAAATTATATTTGATAAATATATCAACCATTGAAACGTTCTTAGCTTTTTTTCGTACGAACATATACTTTGATATTTTTCTTTCATCGACGCTGCTTTTTACAGCAATATTTTATTAAAATTTCGATTTTATTTAAAAATAAACACATACATTTGATTTCGTCGGTAATTCTGTGACATTCAAAATGGCTACCCTTACGTACATATTTACATAAATATATAAGTGGTGCATATTCATTTTTTGTTAGTACGCGTTACTAGCGACTGAAGAATATGTGAGATCTTAATAATAATAAGTATCGACGTATATTAGTGTTTATAAATTAAACATTTATATCGAAGATGGTGCGCAAGTGAATATTATAATTACGTTTGTTCTTTTCAAATTGTTTATTTTATTGGTATTACAGAATTTCATATGTACGCCCAATGCGTGTACATATATACATATATATATATATATATACACACACATAAAATATAATTGGTTTTCATTTTTAGAGCGTTACTTTACATACCGACGTTGGAGATATAAAGATAGAATTATTTTGTGAATTGTGTCCAAAAACCTGTGAGGTAGTCCTTTTGTAATCTTTTACAATATAACATTGTCTGGCCAAATATAAATTAGCGTATTTATTTTGTAGAATTTCCTTGCCTTGTGCGCTAGCAATTATTACAACAATTGTTTATTTCATCGAAATATAAAAGGTTTCATCGTGCAAACCGGGGATCCAACACAAACTGGCAAGGGTGGAACGTCAATTTGGAACCGTAAATTCGAAGATGAATTTAAAGAAGAATTGAAACATAATACGAGAGGTCTTGTGTCTATGGCCAATAATGGTCCAAACACTAATGGAAGTCAATTTTTTATAACTTATGGTCCTCAACCGCATCTTGATTTGAAATATACCTTATTCGGAAGGTAAATAAATCTATTGCTTAATTGTTGTGCATAAGTATGCTATATTAAATACATTTAATAAATTGTTCATTTTCAGGGTAATAGATGGTCTAGACACTCTGGAACAACTGGAAAAGCTTCCTGTGAGCCCAAAAAATTATAAGCCGCTTACAGAAACACGAATAAACAATGTAACTATACATGCTAACCCCCTTGCAGGATAGATATAAATAAACCTATACTCTTTTAAGTTTATCTATATTTATAGCTTTATAATTTTTTAAAGTTTAGGAACATCTTTATCTTCATATACACCTAATAATCTTTGATTCTGAGGATCGAACGGACTTTTGAGATAAAGATGAAATTTATATCTCTTCCCCATTACTTCAATTTCATAATTACCAGTTTCTAAAAATTCCTTTGTCACATTTTCTCCATCTGGATGCTTGATATACCTGATTTTAAGGAAGTTCAATGAGAGCGTCATTTTGATTCAAGATAAGTTTACTCACCCATGCCCAATAGTATTTCCATAACTATATCCTCGTTCCGCTCTTCGTAGATAACCAACGACACGATTATTTCTGTAAATCGTTTCTGAACCCCACACGGGAATATCACTATCGCGATATATAATATTAGTATTATTTAAATAATAAAACCATAAAACTGAATAATATGATAATGTTCACCTATTTATATGGATATGTACTAGCCTCTTTTTAATACCAATTTTTCGCAATCGATCAATTACCGCCTTCCCCAAATAATTACCAAAACTACGACATGTAAATCCCAATCCCGCTTCTATGGGATTATCATCTTCTCTGAGTTCTTCATTCCACAGAAGATGCCCTGAAAGATGCGAATGCTTTGATATCTACGATACAATATCATAGGTAGAAATATCACATTACAGAAACGCTCATTTATGTACCTTTCTCACAGCTTAGGCTACGCAATGCTCTATATCCAGCAAGTTTTATGCGATATGGTTCGCTGAATTTCATTAAAGTTGCATAAACCGACTGACAAGACGATCTTGGAATATGTAATTCAAAGCCGAGTTCACCAACGAAACTAAGTCTAATTAAGCGAACTATTTCATTTCGAATTTTCACTAATTTTGTGGTTGAAAATTTAAAAGATTCATCCGAGATTTCATCCGCTATTAGCGATTCCACTATATTTCGGCTATACAATAATTCGTAACTATAAAATATCTGCATACAAATCTAAATCATACGTAAAGTTAAACCGTGTACAATATAATACCTATTTGGACCTTGCACGGATAAAACTCCAATCAGTTCTGTGACATCGTGTAAAGATACATCAAATCCTTTTTCCTGTATCACTTTATTCACGTGAGCCCACGTATGGTACGCGGCTTTGCTACTCGAGACTAGTATTGAAAATAGTATCACAAACCTGTAATAACGAAGTTAACCAAACGATAACAGTTTGTGAAAACGTACCGATGTAAAATGATTTTTCTTTAAACATCGGATTCATGATTCCGCCCGATCCAGGCTCCAAAACTGTAACCGTGCAGTCCATTACTATTCCTCCAACATGATTTAGCATGCAAGTGTAAACCGTTTTGTTGAAAGCGCGATCTGTATTTGCTGTGAATAAGTAGTCTGCAGCTTTTTGTGCATCTGGACCACAAAGGTAGAATTTTCCAAGATGAGACATGTCAAACAAAGCAACATTTGTACGACAAGCAAGAGCTTCTTTTCGGATCTAGTATAAATTGAAAAACCACTCATAATACGATTAGATTCTGTATTAATGTTTTAATAAGCATAGCTTTCTTTGAAATACTTACAATGTCATCATACGGCGAAATACGAAAATTGTACTCTTTTTCTAATATTTCGCGATATTTATCATCTTTGTTTTTTGATATTCCATAACATCCACCATAATCATAATTCTTGATGTCGACCCTTTCTGTTAAGGAGAACCATTCAGGTCGCTCCCAACCTTGACATTCTTCCATTATAGCACCGTTTTCAACAAGTAACTGCGACAAAGAAAGTAATAGTTCGTTATACGACATTAATGAATAAGAAAAGTTTCATCGAATAATTAATCTTACATCGTGAAAAGGACTTAGCTTTAAGTTTCTACCAGCTAGAGGTTCGTCGTTTGGAAATATAATACTGTAATTCTTTGCATATGCCTCATGGGACCTTTCATTTGCCCAAACTAAATTTTTTCTCTGCCCTGGAATAAATCTAAAAATGAAAATGATAAATAAACGAGATATTAATACGAGGAATAGGTTGAGCAAAGTCAGAGAAAGAGTCTACCGTCTGATATCATAATCGAACATGTGCTTGTCTGGTCGACCATTAATTATCCACTGTGCAATCTGTTCTCCGCATCCACCTCCTAACATCATTCCGGCACTGTTGTAGCCGCACGAGTAAAATAAACCAAAACAACGAGGATCCTCACCTTTTAAATACAATGAAAGTCAAGACGATTAAGACAGTAACACGAGACAAGAATTCAAATTATTACCCATGATTGGTTTATGATCAGGCGTAAAACTTTCTGGTCCACATATAGTGGTTTTTATTCCGCTCGTTGATAATCGAGGAACTAAACGAATCATTGATTTTCGATGCGCGTCAAAAGTATTCCAGTCCATTTCATAGAGGCTGAACGAAAAATCTTCCGGTGGCTTTTATGCAAACATAAGACACACTAATTATCGTTATTATCTAATTTAGGTAACTTATAAATAATGCCACGCAAATAAGTGAAATAATAATAAATAATAATAAGAAGAAGAAATGTTTAAAGTATACTTCTAACACGAGTTGCTTTAATTTCTCGATAATACGTTAAAATTGATTCATCATGGACTCACTGAAGACAAGATGATTGGATTTTGTTCATAACCGCCTATAGCCATAGAGTTTCCCTGAATTCGTATATATAAACTAGCATCAAGGTCTCTGATATTTGGAAGGTTCTGTGCTCCTGTTATGGGTTCGGTAACAACATACGCGTGCTTAAACGGTACCAGAGGAATATCCGTTTCAACCATCTTGGCTATATTTTTTGACCAAACACCAGCGGCATTCAGAATAACATTTGTCTTTATGATTCCATACGGTGTCTCTACTCCAGAAATTTTCTTGTCGCTCGTAATAGTCTCCTTAGTGAGTATTTTTGTTACGGGACAATCTTCTATAATCTAAATAAATTCAATATATTCCTATATGTATATTCATGATCGTTCGCGAATGGAAGAAAAAATTTGTATGTACCTGACAACCATTACTCTTTGCCGATCTTGTTAAGGCGTTTACTAACATAGTGGGATCGATAACGCCATCGTCTGGACAGTAAATAGCTCCTCGAAGAATTGCTTCGTCAAGTAACGGAAATAATTTCTTTGTTTCTCGGGGTGAGATAAGGTTCGCTTCAATACCAAAAGCTTTGGACCCGGTAACGAGTCTTTTATATTCATCTAATCGGTCCTGTACAACGAAAAAATAGAAGAAGCGTAAATATAAAAAAGAAAGAGACGGTAATTAAATATGAAATACTCACAGCGGTCCGAGCAATGTAAAGTCCACCGTTATTTATCCACCCTGGATTTATTCCAGTCTCTTCTTCTAACGATTTAAGAAGGTTTCTCGTAATTTTTAATAATTCTATATCGGTATCACTCGGACCACGTATACTCCATATAAGGCCAGCAGTATGCCACGTAGTACCAGAAGTTAATTTAAATTTCTCTAACAATACAGCATTAACGCCACATTTTCCTAAGTGATAAAGAGCGTTACAACCTGCGCTGCCACCACCTAAAAATACCGTTAATTTATGTTAACATACGAATAGAAAAAACGAATGTTCAGAGAATTCTTTTTACCTATTATTACAACATCTGCACAGTCTGGTAGTTTTATTTTCGACGACGAATGTATCGTTTTCGTTGACAATAGTTTAATATAATTGTTGCATATTCTATACGGCTGAAAATAATGAATCGGTAAACTTCTAGTATAAAGGTAATAAATTGTTCGAAATACCTCGTGCTTCATTAAACGAAACATGTTTCTTCTATATACGGAGGCAAACGTCGTGAATTCCTTTCATTCCGACGTTATATTTATACTGCAATTAATCAATTCGTATTTTATCGTATTAATGACCTTGTTGTTCAGTTCGCGTATCAAATGCAGTCGATAAACTTTTGATGTGCAGTTAGAAGAAAAAAATTTCAGAAATAATCGTCTCTTCTAAAAATTAGTTGCAGAATATGCATAGAGCATACTACTCTATATTTCCACTCTCCTCGGACTGATAATGATTCTTTATACCGATAAATCTCTTTATTTTCTTTCAATTACAATATATTTTTCAACAAACATAACAAAAACTTACGAATATTTGCTTTAGAAAAAATGAGATGTTTCCTATCAACGTCGATCGTGGTGTGAAATTTAACTAAATTTCATGCATCTAAATATACCTATATATGTAATATTACGCGATACAATATTAGCAATTGGTTTTGTTTTCACATTTTTTATTGCAAAATGGAAACAAACACTACTCGTAAATATTGTGTGTGTGTGTGTGTGTGTGTGTATGAAAAAAATTTATATCTATTAATTAAATTAAATTAAATATATAAATAAATAAATAAATAAATAAATAAATAATAATGCATATCTTTAATTATTATCGCGTACATGGTAGTTTTATTTAGTACTAGGCGTATTCGTAAAAACGTAATAGTGATCGATTTTGGCCGAGCTTGAATAATAACGAACTCGTAGCGTCGGAAACAGTCTTTTTCAGATTGTTATCGTCCGAGAATACACTTAGTATTATCAGCTAGCCTCTGTTCGATTTCAAACATAATTATGTTCAACAATTATGTCGTTAACGGAGACGAGTAATTCCTCGTAATTTCTCGTGGTTACATCGAGAAACGAATAAAATGAACGGGGACTCGCAGATTTAAGAATTAAACAGATACAAACAAGAATTATTGCTAGGCGCGATCGCGAATGTAACTCCTATTTAACTTTTACAATAGCATAATTACTGTCCTGGATATATCGAAATAAAAGGGACTCGGAAAGAATCGTTCTCGATTAACTGATACTTATAAATTACACGCATAAACGACGGGAAAGATGTTCGATAACGTGCACGCATAGGCTGAATGCAACGACAGTGAAAATAGATTACAATAAAAAAGTATGACTTGATCGTATGGAAGAGAGTAAGGTATCGATCACGTTAAAGCGACGTATACTCTTCGCTAGAAAGATTGTCCGTTTCCTCGGTGTCTGAATTGGTTGCAGCTTGTACTCTAGCATACTCATCGGTATCGATACTTTTACAAAAATGTATCGCGTATTTTAATTTTTGTCGCAACACCGGTTTACACGAATACCTCGGCATTTTCAGAAGAAAGAAACACGTGTAACTTTCAGGGAGAAAGTGATCCGGCGGATTATACTTATCCATTACCTGTTGACGTACAAAATGGAAAATAAAGAGAAGAAGGAGGAGAAGAAGAAGAAGAAGAACAAGTAATTGTACCTGTAATACAAAATCTCTTCCTCGGAAGTCAGCAATGGTACGCGGTAAACGAGTTCTACCCCAAACGAATCGTAAAAATAACGATCTTTCCTGATTAGAGAATTCTTCCATTACTTCCCAAAACCATTGAATCAAGGGAGAGGTCGCTTCGATGCCTGAAAACGTACACCGATCAGAGAAGAAAGAAAAGGCGATTCGTTTTCGACACAACTATATTTACCTTTATAAGTTGCAACGGATTTTAACAGAGTAAGCGGTATATCTGGACTACCGCAGACCATCGTTTCCAGTTCGGATCCGCTAAACAACGCGAGGAAGGGCACGGGTATGACTTTCGACATTCCTTCGCGTACAGCGGCCACTTGAGCATCGAATTCGCGTAGCCTATAATCCAATGCCAGTTGAACGTACTCGTGTTTATTTTCCGGCGTAATTTTTCTGTACCTGAAACGGATAATTGGTAAAATTGTATCTAGATTCAATGTTCGATTTAGATTCGAACAATATCCGAAGAGGATTGTTACGTACCTACTGGATAAAGGTACATCGTGGCCTAAAGCGGATGGCGTAGAGAAAGGCATTTCGAGAGTTTGGAATACCTTTTCATCGGGATCCATGTCTCGAATGCACAATAATCCAGGAACATAGTCTCTATCGACTTCGGTCAAGTCCGCAGGAGTTAACGGTACACCGGCCAGTTGTTTCCATACAGGCTCTGCCAGATTCAAACTCAACGGGCTACCGGTTCTAATAGCTATGCCCATGAGAATTCCGAGAAATCGAAACATGTTGAGATGCAAGGGCGAATCGGCGGCCGGATTCAGGAGGAAACAATCTCTGTTGGTACCGTTGTCGTCTCGGCCGTTCGGTGTCGGTATAAGCAACGGTAAGGAACCGTTTTGTAATTCGTCGCACATTTCGGCGATGCTTTCGCTATATCCGCCACCGCAATCGTCCACGCTCTCTCCTATCGACGCGAGCATTCCTAGTTAATTTTGCTCGAGCTTTTCGCATCGTCGCCCGATGATATTTACGTTAGAAAGAAAGTCGACTTACCGATGAATTTCACTTTCCACACTCTGTGGGGAAAGAAGAGAACATCCTGCGTCAACAGAGACATTTTCGAGACCATTTGACCAAAGACCGATTTGATGCCGTCCGGGCCGGCGAATCCACCTTTGCCTCTGGCTCGTTTAACTTGTATCCGATTCAATTCGATTACCGGCCCGTGTTGTCGATCTCTGACCATCGTTGCCTGAACGACTTTACGAAAGGTTGCTTCTTTGATGCTGTAGACTAATATCGGAGCCAGTTTGCTGAGACTGATGGGCCCGGTGATCGGAAACATCGGTAGACAGGGGCAAAGCAGTTCGGCGAAGTGGTGAAGAAGCACCAACCGATTGTGCAAGACGGGGAACGGAAGATCTTTCACTAGATCGTACTCCATCGGTGTAGTGGCAGGCATTCTGCTTTGCGTAGCCTTCATCGTACTCCAGGCTAAAGTGTGAGCGCTACCGCAAGCGACTCGCGTTATCTTTTTACCTTGTAACGCGTGAACCAGTCTCGGTCTCTGGAGAGCGCAGGTCGTTCCGTCGCCTAACTGGCCTTCGTCGTTGTCTCCCCAGGTAAAAACTTCTCCTTTGTCGGAACATGCTACGCAATGCAACGAGCCGGTCGCGATGGAGATGATCTTTTTCCCTTGGAGCGCGGCTACTTTGCGCGGCCTCCGCACGTGATCGTCCGTACCATGGCCCAAACGGTGATAATCTCCTTTGCCCCTGTGCGACGAGAGCGCGACGGTCATCGATAGATTAGGTATAAAAAGTATATTACTTACCACGTATATATGGAACCGGATCTCGTTAAGGCTACGGAGAACTGACTACCGCATTCGACTTTGATCACGCCGAGACCCGCGAGAGATTCGATTTTCATCGGGACTTTACAACCGTCGCTCCCCCCTCTGCCCAGTTTCCCATAATCTCCGTCGCCCCAGCTCCAAACGTTGTCGTCGTCGGTGACGCAAAGGGTTTGCGCGTCTCCGCTTCCGCACGCGACGTCGATCACTTTATAATCTTGTAAAGCTTCGACCAGCTTCGGTGTCAACTGATCTTCGCTGTCTCCGTGGCCCAAACGTCCGTACCGACCTGTGGGGGGAAACGAGACACGGGACAATGCGAAATTCCTAAACGTTGATAAACTTCTAAACGTTTACCTTTTCCCCAGGTGTAGAGCCAGCCGGCGCTGGTGATGGCCGCACTGTGATGACCACCACAGGCTACATCGACGATCTCGGTGCCGAGCAGCTCTTCGATCAATTTCGGTCGGTCGTAGGACAATCTGTTGCCGTGGCCTAGCTTGCCATCGTCGCCTTCTCCCCACGAGTATACGTGACCCTCGGAACTCAAAGCGAGGCAATGCTTACCTCCCGAATTGACGGCAACCTTTTTCACGAACACGTGTTGTATGGATTCTAAAAGTGTCGGCATCATCACGGAATCCGTGCCTCCGATCCCGAGACGTCCGACCGCGCCGTAGCCTACGCGATCGAATAGGATAAGAGGATAATAAAATGATGATAAAAGGATTTTAGGATAAAAGACTTACCGGTCGCGTAAACTTTCCCATCGGCGGTAACCGCGAACAGAGTTTGTTCTCCGCCGGTGAGCTGAACGGGTCGAAGAGCGGACAGACTCTCGCAGAGAACCGGCAACTTGACTTTGGCCCCTTCGAGGCCGCCCAGTTGCCCGCGATGATTGTGACCCCAACCGTAGATCGCGCCGGATCCATCCCACGACAATGTCCAATCTTCCGGTCGTCGGTTCAACCACTGCAACAATTGTTCGTCGTGCTCCTGTTTGAACAACTGGTGATTCTCGTGATCCTTGGTATTTCCCTCTCCGTCGGTGATCATCTCGTTTATTCGTTTGGTAACTTCGAGGCAGAAGGGTTTCGGAAGGGGCGTTCGATTGACCAGCGATTTAGCGACACGAGCCGAGAGACAGTATCTTCGAAACCAAGACCATTTGTGAATCTCCGAACAACACTGCGTCTCGTCGAGTTCAAGGTCGCAGGCGAGCGCGACGAGAACTTTGAAAAAGTCGCTGTGCATCAACTGCTTTCCACCGCGAACCAGTGGATCTTCGTAAGCGTACTGTTTGAGCAACGCCTGCGGCAGAGAGCCGAGAAGAGAGGAGAGCGCGATTTCCGGACGTATACCTGGCCCGGTGGTGTATACCACTTGTAATTTCTTCAACGCCCACATTCGTTGCCGCGCCGATAAAGCGCTTAATTGACTGCACTGGGCTAAAGTGGCCGCGAGTCGAGTCGCCGCGTTCCTGTCCGAATTGATTAAACCGTTGTCGAGAAGGCATTCCGCGAGCACGATGGACGGCTGCGACAGAACCGCTCTGTCCGAGACGAGTTCGTGCGGTGCGAGGCTCGCGAGTACCGGATACACGGTGAACCGCCATCCCCAACCGTTCACCGAGCCGTCCGAAGAAAATCGCCATCTGAGCTCGTCGCCGGGAATTCGAATCTCGGCGGCCCATTCGCTCCATTTACGGCCGGATTTCACCGCGACCACGCGGTTGTTCCCGTCCATGATGGTCAACGGATCGTGTCTTCGCTCGGTCGAACAATGCCGATCGAATTCGATTCTGAGCGCCTCCGCGCCAGGAATCTTTACGTGACCGGTCAACGTGGTGCCATCCACGTACGGATGCGGACTCTCCTGTAGAACCGGTTGCGGCACGTTACTCCTGTTGTTCGAGTTCGCCACCGTGTCTTCGAGTTCCGTGATGCAAAGCTCTAATACCATGTTGCGGATCGCGTTGTTCGATTTCGCTAGCCCGATCAGTACCGAGGATATGGTTTCCTTCGCACCTTTGCATATTCGATTGGCAACGGCCAACTTCAGCAGATCGACCAGCATCCTGGCGTCTTCTTCGGTCAACGCGCAGGTGAAGTCGTCCAGATTCGAATTGCCGGCTGCTGCCCCCTCGCCGACTATTTGCGCGTTCGAGGTAAGCGTGGCCGCGATCACGCTCATCGCGCTGGTCGACATTTTTGAAGCGCGCGACGACAAACTCGCCGAACTCGACATCGAAGGGAACACCGCTAACGGATAATCCTCCGATTCGGGACTCGTCCTGGGGCTACCGACCATATTGACAAGATCGGCGGCGTTCGCGGGCGCTTCTCCGCCACCTTGCGCGCTTTCTCCCACGTTCTGATAAACGTGACTGTGTCCACCGGCGATGTTCGAACCGGCAACGATCGGTCCGTCCGTGACCGGTATCGCCGAGTCGCCTCCGCCACCGGCAACGTTCACGCTGCCTCTGACGCACCGGCCTCCGACAGCGTTGTTGTTGTTGTTGTTGTTGCTGTTGCTGTTGTTGTTGTTGCTCGACGATCTCAACGTCGAGTGACTTTGTAACGCCGTTACCACGGCTACTCTTGCTTGTATTATACGAAGAGCGTTTATCACGTGTTGCAACGCTTGTTGTTTCGCGACGTCGCTCTCCAACGAGAGGATAATGCTCGATAGGGAAGGTCTGTTGACGGAGGTAGCGACGTCGGCAACGTCGCCGACGTTACTGTTACCGGGAACGATGCTCTTGGAAGAAGACGGTACGGCGCACGTTTCCGTCTCGGTCTCGATCTCTCTGTCTCCCTCGGCCTCGGTGTCGAGGATGTTTTTCAATCTGAGCGACGCCTGACCGAGCGGATCTTTCGCCGTCGGGAAGGTGACCGGTTCTTGATTGTTCGCCGCCGGTTGGTCGGTCAATACCCAAGCGATGCTGTGACTCGAGCCGCAAGAGACTCGGTTCACTCTCGCGTCGTCGAGTTCGTGAACCAACGACGGTTTCTTGTTGACGATCGTCGATCCGTTTCCCTGTTGTCCGTGATCGTTGTCGCCCCACGCGTACACCTGACCCGTGTCCGTCACCGCCAAACAATGGAGGGCGCCGACGGCCACGTGAATCACCTTCTTCCCTCGGAGGCCCTCGACTAGCGTAGGTTTTCGCACGTGATGATCGTTCCCATGGCCGAGTCGAAAGTAATCCCCTTTGCCCCATGTCCAAACCTCGCCGTATTTGGTCAACGCGAGGGAGAATTGAGCCCCGCATTCGATCTGTACCACGCCCAAACCGTTCAGTCGATCCACCAGCAGAGGCGTGTAACACCCGTCGCTACCTCCTCGACCGAGCTTACCGAAATCACCGTCGCCCCACGAATACACCGAACCGTCGGCGGTCAACGCCATCGTCTGCGCGTCTCTGCTGCCGCAAGCGACCTGTATCACCCGCTGGCCAACAAGAGACTGAACCAATTTTGGCTTCAGCTGCGTATTCGTGTCTCCATGGCCCAATCTTCCGTACTCGCCCAGACCCCAAGTGTATAGTTCACCGCTGCTGGTTATGGCGGCCGAGTGACCGGATCCACAGGCGACGTCCCGTATCCTCTTCGACTTGAGGGACTCGATCAATCTTGGCTTGTCCAACGACGAACAATTCCCGTGACCCAGTTTACCGTCTTCTCCTTCGCCCCACGAGAATACCCGGCCGTCCTGCGTGAGGGCCAACGCGTGTTTCCCGCCCGAGTGGACCGCTACTTTCTTTATCACGTATTGACTCAAGAACGGTATAGGTTTCGGCTCGCACGCGTTACCGTCGTCGCCGAGACCCAGTCGACCGTTCGTACCTTCTCCGCAGGCGTACAACTTTCCCTCTTGGCTAACCACGAACAGAGTCTTGCTACCACCGGCGATGTGAACGGGCTTCAACTTCGAAAGAGACTCGCTGTAAACGGGCAACTTGATCTTCGATCCTTTTAAACCGCCCAGTTGATCCTTGTCGTTCAGTCCCCAAACGTAAACGGCCGAGTGTTGCGGCGTCTCGACACCGCGCTGCGAGCTTGCCTGCTCCTGAACGATCTCCCAGTCCGAAGCCAGGAACGACACGGACGTTGCCAACTGATTTTCGTACGTTTTCCTCTTACCGATTATCTGAAGTCCGTGTATCTTGCAATCGATGCCACCGTTCCGGCACTGTTTTATAGCTATTTCGATGCAAGGGTAATATTTCTTGGTGTCCTGGAGCAACGAGACGCTGGTGTCGGTGTGTCGCACGCTTATTATCGCTAATTCTACCAGATCGTTGAACGAGTCGCCGACGTTCACCGCTATCAGCGACGGCATGTAGCTGCTGTCCTGCGGATTCACCGCGATCTTCAACGAGTGGACCAAAATGCCCGGGAACATTTCCATTCGGATCCAATGCTTCCCTTGTAAACCGCAACTCTGCCAATACTGTCCGGACTCGTTGACCAGCCGCGTCGCCCAATTCTCCCGCGAAGACACGCTCAGCGTTCGAATACACTTGGACCAGTCGTGAATCAACGAAGATTCCGTCAACTCTTGCCTATGATACCTGCCCGGTTTGCCGGCGTACACCGCCGCCGATCCTGGTTCGGCGATTCGATTGAATCCGTGTCGATGACACCGTTTCGTGTAGAAGCAGTTCTCGCACAAGTTGTAGCTGTCGCAGTACTTGCACTTGAATCGAGGACCGGATATCGGCAGAAGATGACAAGAATTGCACGCGACCGAATGATGGCAAGATGGCACCCTCTCCATTTCTATCGAGCAACCTGTCCAACCGCTCTGCTGCGGGAAATCGACCGACACGTCTTTGCCGTTATTTATTATGCCGGTTACCACGCCGACGCTCTGATGATTCACCGATCCCCATTTGTACTTCGGCACGGTCACCGAGGCTTTCACTCGCACTTTATCGCCGATCTTGAGCGCGGCGGGACCCGGAGTCGTCGGCGGATGGCCCAACAGTTCGATGTGAATGAACCTGACCCAATAGGTGCCTCCTTTGCGCTGCCAGGCAACTTGAACATTCAGATCGTGCAATCCTTCCGGGTCGACTTTAATCACTTGACCGACGTCTCCGTATTCGACTTCCTCGTAGCTCTTGCAACATCGCACCAACATACCGGGAATCAGATTGTCTCGCACGTAGATCGCGTATTCGTCGACCCAGAGGAAATCGGATCGCTTCATGTAGTTGGGTGGCACGCTCGAGGATACAGGCTCGTGCGTCGACGGCGAGTCGTCGAGATTATCGCTGGCCGAATCCTCCGGATCCGATAATCCGTACACGCTCGACAACGTTTCGCTGTCGCTCAAAGCGGCCTCTGGATTTTCGAGCAGCCACGCCACCACGCTTTCCGCCGTGATAAATCCAACGGCCGTGCTCAGACTCTTGATCGCGAATTCCACGCTTCTCTTCGGAAAGCCCATCTCTATCAATTGCGCCACTAACGGACTCGTGGCCGGAGGGCTTTTTCTTCCGTTGCTTTTGCAGTGCTTCTTCTGACTGGACGTCAGAGACACCAGAGAACAATCGGACGCGGGAGAATCCGGCTCCGAGAACAGGCCTGTCCGTTGAATCGGCGAGTGTCTCAGCTCCGAGGCCAAATATTGAGAGACCGCTAACGCGGCCTCCTCCAATTCTTTGCGTTTGAATATGGGCTTCAACGGTTGCGGTCGCGTAGCGCGCGTCAACATTTCTTGGAACAAGGTAACGCGTTTCGGCCGACAACCGTCTTTACCGCTGACGCTGCTGTTACCGTCCTCGTCGTTCTCCTCGTTCGCTTCGGTTACGTTCGCTTCGGTCGCCTCGTTCGAGTCGTTCGTTCCGTCGCTGTCGCCGTCGCCGTCTCGATCGACGCGTATTCGATTACGACCGGATTCGCGGTTTTCCCTATCGTTGTCGCCGTCGATCTCGCCCTCCTCGTCGCCGTTCTCCTCGACTTCGTTGTTATCCTCGTTACGATCAGACCGATAGTCGCGATCGTGTTCGAGCTCCTGATCCTGACCCTGACCGCGATCGTCGAGAAGAACGGTAGCTCCGGCAATACCGATCACGCTGCTGTTCTCCTCGCAGCAACCGATATCGTCGTTGTTCTTATTGATCGCGTACCTCAAAACCCTGCGAAGTTTCGTCTGGTGATCCAGCAAGGCTTTACCGGCGTTCAACGCGGCGAGCTGTTGCTGTTGAACGCGCAAGATGGACGAGTTCACTGCGCCGGCTATCACGGGCATGCCGTTTGGTCTCTTGTCCATCCCCTGATAACCCAACAACAAGTTGGCCCAAACGGGCACGAAAGAATCCGGCAGGGACATTCGATCCAAACGAAATTTCTCGCCGACACGTTTGATCGCGAAGAACGGAACCTTCTTGCGCGTATCGTTCTCGTCGTGCATCTGTACCAGAATCTTCGAGTGTCCGGTAAATTTACATATCGTACCAATTTGTCCCTCGACGTCGACCAAACCGCCGATTCTCGGCCTATCGTCGAGTCCTCCTACCACGATCAGAGCGGCCATCACGGTATCTTGGATATGCACGCTGTTCTCCCCTCCGTTCTCGTTCACCTGGATGTGAAACAACGGGCCGTCGCTCAACAAGTCGGAGGCCAGCGACAACTTCGAGGCGAGAAACGCGTTCAAGGTCGGGTTCCATTTCGATAGCGAATGCAAACGTCGAATCAACGAGACCAGTTCTTCCGCGACGGTCGAACAATGGGAAGCGGTCAGGGATACTCGACATTTGTTCGAATAAAGCTCCGACGAAGTACCGAGGTCACAGGCGAGCGCGATGTGTCCCAATATGCGAAATATTTTCTCGAGTAACGGCGTCATGTTTGGATTATCGCCGGACCAAGATGGTAAGACGGCAGCTAACAAACGCACCGCCATTATTTGTTTCTCCAAATTAGGGTTAGCCTCCTCGGCGATGACGTTTAACAGAAAATCGATCCACGCGTTGGTGCTCAACGATTTGCACAATTCCTGAGACTTGCCGATCGCTCTCAACAATCCGAGGCTCGCCCAACTTTCGTGATGTTCTCTCGCTAGCTGCGACTGGGCGCTAAAGTTGTGTTTGTACGCGGACGATATGATACCGCGTAAAACCGAAGCGAGTATCTTGACGGCGGAAGGAGATACTCTGTCGGCCTCGATGCCGCAACAGAGCAACACGATCCTCAACACGGTTACGGAGGCGGACTTGAGACAAGTGGTCGGATGCACGTCCGTGCAATCGTTCTTTTTCTCCGTTTTAGAGACGGTCGCGCCGCCAGCCGCGACGTCCAACGGTGAATCGACGTCGCTGTCGGTTTCGGGCGGCGTAGGTGGTTCCACCAGCTTCAAATCGTATTTGCCCTCTTTGCCCATGCGGTACGAGTTGGTGGTACCGTTGTCCCATTGCACTCGGATCCAACCGTCCTCGCCGAGCTCGCCTATCACTCGACCCTCGCCCGGTGGCGGACCGTCTTGATCTCCCCATTTCCAATCGACGCCGCGGACTACTCTCGTCCCGATCTTCATCAGAGCCGCCAATTCCATACCGTTCGGCTGCACGCTCGGCGGCTTCGTCTTTTCCAGACTGTCCTCGTATATGGCCGTGATCGCCTCCTTCGTCTTCGATTCGTTCGCGAACGCGCAAGGTCCGATCTGCCTGAGCAACGTCAAGATGCTCGATATCGTGCCCGAATTGATCAGTAACCCGATTTCGTTCGCGTCTCGATAATTCGACAGCATACCCAATATCGTCAGTAAGAATCTTGCTCTGGGCAATTTTCTCAACCACGTGTACGTCCCTTGATTCAAGCTGCTCTTGTCGCTAACTTTC
The DNA here is from genome assembly GCF_050947335.1 of Megachile rotundata. Lineage (NCBI taxonomy): Eukaryota > Metazoa > Arthropoda > Insecta > Hymenoptera > Megachilidae > Megachile > Megachile rotundata. Next base: position 21,840,708 of record NC_134986.1, read on the forward strand.
GGCTTGGTCGGCACTTCCGCCTGTACGACGAACGCCCGCAAAGCTTGAACGGCCCACGACGTCACCTCCGCCTCGGCTAATACGATCTTCGATTTTTGATACGGCGTTATCGATCGAATATTTTCCAGACAGTGAGTTATCCCGTCAGCCAGAAACTTGTTCTCGTGAGACAAGCCGAGCCAACCGTTCAGCAACGAATACTTCACCGACGTGATCAAACAGTCCTTTCTCAATAACTGTTGCATCATCAGGATTCCCTGTTCGCGCAATTTCGCGCGTTGCATCTGACAATACATGGCTCTGCGTAACGTCTCGACATCTCCTCCGTCCTCGGTAATCACGAAATTAATTATACTCGTCATCAACTCGTTCGAATCGATGTTCAGCGTTCGCTGTCTGATCCTTTCGGTTATTTTGCCGAACGTTTTCTTCGCGTCCAACAGATTCTCGAACCTCGGCGAGGACGGCGGCTTCGCTTCTTTCGGTGTCGTGTCCTCGTCCGATTTACTTTTAATCTTCGCGTTCTGAATCGACGCGTTCACGATGTCCTCCGGTTTGCTCGGCGACTCCCGGTTCTTTCGAATGTCCCTGATCACCGTCCGAACGATTCTCTTGAATCTCGGCGCAGCGTACAACAATTTCAGGTCTCGTAATCCCTTCATCTCGTAACTGGTAGCCGAACGCACCTCGTGCAGAAGGAATCTACATTTCTCTTGTGCCGGCGCGCAAACCTCTTTGTAACTTCTATTCTGTTGCTGTCTGATCCTGATCAAATTCCATTTCGTTTGATGAATCGCTCTTACCATTTCGGCCAACGGCTTCGTTAGCCTCGCGCCGTTCTCGTTACCGATCTCCTGATCGATCAAGCTGATCGCCTGATTACCCAAAGCGAGATGCTTCACGATAACTGCCATCAATAATCGGCTAACCTCTTCGACCGGGTGATCGCCGTAAAAATCGATGTGCGCCAACAGGTTGTTAGCCTTCGAGTATTTCTCGACAATGCTCAAGAACGTTTGAACTTGCGGATCGGTACGATTGTGAGTCTCGGCTAACGCGTAGACGAACGCCGTCACTCGATCCTCCTTTTCCTTTTGTAGCTCGTTCTTGGTACGTACGGGAACCGAGGCTGGTTCGGTCGGCGAGTTCGCGGCCGTAGAGGTGTTGCTTCTCGCCTCGTCCTTTTCCTCCTCGTAAGGATTCGGTGGTTGGAGGATCTGCAATCCGCCCCGTAGGAAATTCGCGTGCAACCAAACGCCGGCTTCCTCTTCGGCCGTTTGTAACGGTAAACTCTGCCGCATTCGGTGCGCGTGTAGCCCCAACAGAAAGGCTAACGCTCTCTCCGTGTCGAGCAACGAGGAACACGCGTCCGTAACGTCGACGGTAATTTCGGCGTTCTCCGGCTCGGAGTGACAATAATGCCCGACAAAGTAAGAATCCATCATTGTTCGCGGTAATTGGCCACGGACTACGGCGGTCACGTCCGCGCCGGCGGCACCGCCCTCCCAACTACCGGCAACGCTTCTTTGCAATCCTTCCAACGAATTCGATTTTCCGTCCAAACGGGCATCCTGCACGTCGTACACGTTGTTGTTTACCACCACCCAAAGGCCGCCGTCGCGATTATGATTCTCCAGATCGGCCCAACGAACGACCGACGGTTCTTCCGAGATCGATACTTTGTTTCCGTGTTGCGGGGCTATGATTCCCGGCCAAGACAGATCGTCCATTTCGTTCTTATCGATCGTCGGTACCAATTTGTTGAACTGATCGAGCGCGTCCAACATCGGAGTCATTATTTCCATCCAATTCGTGTTCAGCAGCAACATCGGATGATCCAACTGCAGCAAGATTAGACAGGTAACTAATTCGGGCAATAGAACGTTCACGATATCGCCCCTAAGGACGGTGGTAACGGCGACGAACCGCTTGATACCGGTATTTGCCAGTTCCGCCGCCAGCGACATCACCTCGATCACGTGGACGGAAATCTGCGAGATGTACTTCTTCAAAAGCGATTCCGCACCGAGCATCTCCTGATCGCGGCAATTTTTTGTACCAGGCTCGTTGATGCACTCGTACACCTGACCGATCAACAGCCGTTGAAACTTCAACAAAAGATTCAAACTCGGGTAACTGTCCCTCCTTTGAGACTCCTCGGACGCACGATCCGATTGTTCGGCGGCCGCCAATCGCGATTTCGTAATACAACTGCCGTTCTTGATCAACTGTTTCACCAACTGTAGCAACGATATCGTAGCGTTGTTCTTTTCCGAATTCAATTCTTTCGTTTGCTTCGCGTCGCTCGATTTATTTATCGCGAGAAACTCCTTTTCGTCGGCGGCGTCCGTCGTCTCCGCTTTCACGGCGGTCTTCAACGCCAATTCCAGACCGCCGTCCGCCATTAAACTCGAAACGAGTAAATCGGCCATAAACTGTTGACCGTTATTACTGTTAATGCTACTGCCGCTGCTGCTACTGCTGCTGCTGCTGCTGCTGCTGCTGCTACCGCTGACGCCGTTGTTATTGTTATTGTTGCTGTTATTAATGTTATTGTTATTGTTGGTCGCATTCAACTGTTCCAAATTACCGTTCGCTTTCGATAAGAAATTCGATAGAGTCTTGGCGCGTTCGTTCGCCGTCGGCAACAGAATACTCCAACCGGTTTGTAAAACAGCTTGAGCCGCTTCCTGAATAGTCGCTAGAATTCCCACGCTACTCGCGAGCGTGACGCATCGTTGTTTCAACGAATTCAACAACGGACTACCAGCTAATCCGATCGATTTGCAGTCGATGTTGTGCGTTATCATCGTGTGCAGTTGCAACCGGATCAAGTTCAACGTGGCTACCGCCAGACACTCGCGATCCTGGGTAGGCGGTCGGGTGCTCGGCAACCCTTCGCAAGCCTTGCTCAACAACGTGTCCAACAGCCGAAAGGTGTCCTCGCAAATATCCACGACGAAAGCTACTCGGCTCGCGACCGACCAAGCCGACGTACACCATGCGAAACTTTGCGTCGGTCCGCACACCAAACCGATCACGTTCTTTCCGGACAGAGTCGGGCACAGCGTCGGCTCCGACACGATGGTGCCCAATGCTGGATCTATTTGACCGTAATCGTTCCTACCCCATCCGTAAACCAATTGGTCCTCCGTCAACGCGAGCACGTGTAAACTTCCGACGCACAACTCTTTCACCTTCTTCGTTTTCAACGCTTCGATCGCTTTCGGATATCTCACGTGCTCCTCGTTACCGTGACCTAAACGATACGCTTCTCCTTTTCCCCATGTGTACACTTCCCCGTACGCGGTCAACGCAGCCGAAAATTGTCCGCCGCAATACACTTTTGCTACGTTTATGTCCAACAATTTGTCGACTATCTTCGGTGTTTTAGATCCGTTGCAACCTCCTCTACCGAGCTTCCCGTAATCACCGTCACCCCAAGAAAACACGATACCGGACGCGGTTACGCATAGCGTTTGAGAATCGCCGCTACCGCATGCCACGTACACGATCATGTGACCGTTAAGGGCGCTTACCAACGTGGGAACCATTACGTCGTCCGAATTTCCATGACCCAATCTGCCGTAATTACCTCGTCCCCAGGTATACAATTCGCCGTTCGAGCTAAGTGCCGCCGAATATGTGCTTCCGCACGCTATGAACGTGATGTTCTTGTCGACCAACGATTCGATCAACTTCGGCTCCTCGTACCATGTTCTGTCTCCGTGTCCCAATCGACCGCCGTCTCCGTTACCCCACGAATACACGGAACTGTCTTCCGTCAATGCCAAGTAATGTTTTCCGTCCGGATGGGATGCGATCATCGCGACAAATTTATCGGAAAACCCGTACACTCTTTGAGGATATTGAGTCTCCGATCCATAATACATCATGTAGACGTTCCCGCTGGTAGAAAGAATCATCAATGCTCTTTCGGTACAGCAAAGCTGTTTGATACCGAGCTCTGCGATCGCGTCGCAATAAAACGGAGACGAGCCAGTACCGCCGAATTTCACGCTACCCCAAGCTAACACTTCCTGAAGCGTTTGACTTTGATTCTTCAAGAATCTATCGGTAACGATCGGTGGTAACAGAGGCGCGGCTAGCCTGCTTAAATTGCACATTATAATTACTGCTGCTTTCCGTAAATCGACCGACGTCGAGTCATCCTCGGGTAATCTTAAATACTTTAGTAAAACTTCGCAAGGACCCGGTGTCACGTTCACGTCTGTTCGTCTTGATTTTAAAGCTGGAATCGCGTTCAATCTCCTCAACAATGGCACCAAAGGTGCCATGCTTCCAGGTGGCATTACGCGATTGTCCTGATGCTTATGTTTACCGCTTAATTGAAGCAACAAACAAACGGAATCCAACAAACTCGACAGCGTAGCTCGCTGCGTTACCAATTCCAGCAACAGGCAAAGAGCCGTATGTTGATCTGCTAACGGAATAGGACACCACGATCTCCCGTTAACTATCTCTCTAAAAAATCAAACGATTCTCCTATTATCACCTCTATTCTCTCTTTCTTTGCTGATCTTTATCACCGATACATGCAAACATTTCCGAACGAACAAATTATTCGATATCGATAAGCTATTCAAACTGATTTTAAATACCCTGTAACAACTTGTCGCAGAAACTTCGCCGATCGCTCCACCACTTCCAACCAAACTTGAGATACGTTGTTCTCGTCGAATAGCGTAGCCTCGGGCAGCGACTGTAATGCTTCCAGCGATTCGGATAAAAGTTCGCTACAAAATTCTATATCCTCCCCGGATCTCCACGCTCGTCGCAAGTACGCGAACGAAAAATTTAACGCTGCACGAGATCCTACTCGTGCTAAGCCCAACGTTGCTTTCTCGTTCGGTCTGACACTGAAATGATCACACGTTTATTCGGTTAATTTCATTTTTATACCATTATCGTCGATTCTATACGTCGTGTCGCATCGATTTTAAAGCAAACATTCAACGTACTAATATTAACATTATAAATGCAACATTTTCAATTTAGCAAATCCATTCGGTTCTAAATTCATTTTAAATTAAAAATAACGCATGCCACCTTCGAATTTTTCTCTATTATTATTTTCTTATATAACTTGATTACTATACATTTTCTGTAATTTAGTAGCAGGTTTTGGCGATGCCGGAATCTCTTTGGTCTCCTGCGGTTTATGACGTGAAAGAGCTGTCAAGTATCGACGCGCTACTACTAAACGTTGTCGTAATCGTGTAGCAGATAATGTACTGTTTGCGACTTCGTAACACAGTTTTCTTTGTTCCTTGATCAATAAATCAATACATGTTGTTAGATCGCAAATAGCTAAAAAATTTTATAAATATTATACGTGTCGATTAAAATGCATTTCGACTATAATAATTTCCACTTGATCGTATATTATAGACATAATATTTTAAACCAAACACTCTGTTCCACGTTAAAATAAAATTCTTTACATGGTTGAGGACCCCAAAGCCACGAATCGATCACTTGTTGGCTTGGCATGCTTTTTTCTACTAGCTTATTCGCTCTCGCTGCTTCTTCTTCGTCCAATTTTTGGCAAGGTCCGCAATTGCAGCCACGATGCGGACCGCATATTCCGTCGCAACACAGACACGATAAAACCCTCATGTTACAATAATAATGGCCGCTTTCGCCTGAAAACATTTCAATATAGTATAATCTACTAACTAATTAATTAATTACACGCGTCCCTGTACCTTTCTTAGCTATTATACCAGCAGCGTTAATGAGACCGTCGCTAAAGGAACCTACAATTTCGCCGTCACGAACCATTTCGTTCCAGAGTTCTGCCAAACCGTCGCGATACAGTAAACGCTTCAAGTCTGTTTTGAGCCATTTCGCGTCTAAGCGAATCTCTGGCCTTATTACAATGTCCAACTGAATACTCATCTTGACTCTTTAATACGTATCAACTTTTCCCAACTATCTGTTTTCAATCTGGAACAGCTACGTAAGATTTTTGTCTTACCTTGCTTCAACGATATTAAATTGTTTCGACTTACTCTGTTCCAATTATTTATAAAAAATACTTTGTACGTCTCTTTGCTTGAACTGGAGATCCAAATTCCAATTAAATCGAACGAAATTTAAATAAAAAGTACTCTTTTACCTTTTCACTAAATTACTTTTAATAGGTTAAACAAATTTCTGACGTTCTTGATCTGGTACATTTGAAAATTTGCAACTTATTCGTTTTATCCTGAACGATCAATGCCCATAAAAGATAATCATTATTTACTAATATTTCCATGATAGATCGTGCAAGTTGAAAAACATTATAATTTATTAATATTTAAATTTCTCATTGTTCACTGTTTCATGATTTTTACTTGTTATCGATACGTTCCATTACGATTACAAAAACCAAATTAAATTTTTCTCGAAAAGTTACGCGACGATAAATACAGATAACGTATTGATCGCGAAAAAAGAAAAGAAGAAAAAACACAACTTAAACGATGGTCATAGATTCGCGGTAATCAGAAAAAATTTATTCAAAATCCATCACTGATTTATTCCAATAAACTTATAAATCCTTCTCTTCGTCTTCATCTTATGTTGTACTGTCAGAACGCAACCACTATACACTGTATGGTGTACGCCATAGATATATAAGTATACACAGTTTATGAAAGTACTGCATAAAATCGACTATGCACGAGTATGTACCCTTTAAATGATAGGCTGTGATACCTAAAAGTGTCAATGTTTTATTTACGGTAATTTATCAAGCGAAGCTTTTAACTTAAAATGTTCACGACCGTGAGAAATTCTGTTACGCTTCAAATTAAAAAACTCGGTAAGAAATGAAAAGTAAAAGTAAAATTGTCGATATATAAGAGGTTATATTTTTAAAATCTACACAAGGTTACTGATTCAAAACTAAAATTTATACGCTAGTTTGCTAACAATTGTAATTACAGGGCAGCGAATGTACATAAAACAATCGTTAGATACGTTTACAAATAATTTAAATCGGCGACAAACCGAAGAATCGTCGGCAATTCTCTGTCAGTCATGCGGTCAACCCACTGCAGTAACGCATCCTCATTTAATGAAAGACGGAGAAGTCGTACCAGGCATTCAACTTTATGAATTCAAAAAGAGACGAGAAAAATTAATCGAGAACATTCTTTCTAATGCTTGTATCATGAATCTTGATGATCCGCATATTATCATTATTCCAGCTTCGTCGAAAGTGTACATGTCTGGTAAAATACCGTATGTTTTCCGCCAAAATACAGACTTTTTGTATTTCACTGGTTGTCAAGAACCCGACAGTATCTTAATAATTACGATGAAGAATGACCATATTAGAAGCACGTTATTTATCACGCCAGAAGACGAACATTCAAAATTATGGGATGGTCCTAGAATTGGAGTTGAAAGAGCGCCTAAGATGTTCGGCGTTGATTCTGCTCTTCCTGTAACCGAATTGGATCGATTTCTTCTTTCGATTGTAAAAGAGAATAAAAAAAATACCATTTGGTACGATAACATTGACATAGTACAATCAAGGTTACACAAAAAATTATGCGAATTAATGAAATTAACTAACAATCAGTCGTTTGTCTCTCCGATGAACATAATACATAAAATCAGACTAATTAAATCAAAATCAGAAATAGATTTAATGAAGCGGAGCTGTAAAATTATTTCAACAGCGATATCCAAAACGATAGAAGTTTCAAAACCAAAAATGAGCGAACATCATTTATTTGCAACCGTAGATTATGAATGTCGTATGAACGACGCCGAATTTTTAGCATATCCGCCAGTTGTCGCGGCAGGCAAAAATTCCAATATCATCCATTACATTAGTAACAATCAAATCATTCATGATGGAAATATGGTTTTGATGGATGCAGGTTTGTCCGGCACATTTATCGCTACAAACTCTTACATTCTCATTTACTTCTGGTATAATTTTATTTTTTTAATACTATAGGTTGCGAGTATCACGGGTATTCCTCGGATGTAACTAGAACGTGGCCAATTAACGGCACTTTTACACAAAAACAAAAAGTTTTATACGAAGTAGTATTGGATGTTCAAAACATTTTAATTCATAAACTGAAAGAGTTCCCTTCCTTAGATCAATTATATCACGATATGTGTTCTTTACTAGGCAAACGATTACAAGAAATTACGTTAATTCCAAAACATTTAAGTAGAACCGAGTTATTTTCTGCGATTCACGCTTATTGCCCTCATCACGTTAGCCATTACTTGGGAATGGATATACACGATACAGGAAAAATTTCTAGAAACTTGAAGCTTCAATCAGGAATGATAATTACGGTAGAACCTGGTACGATCTATCCAATAAAGTTCAACTGTTCATTTTCTTTTATTATAAAATTACAAATTTTTGCCTTTTATCATTCGCAGGTATATACGTTAGTCAGAAAAATCCGTTTGCTCCGGCAGAGTTTTATGATTTAGGTGTACGGATCGAAGACGATATTTTAATAACAGAAAATGGTCCAGTAAACTTAACGGAAACATGTCCCAAACAGATTAATGAAATAGAAGCGTTAGCAAGTCAAAATTTGGATTAACAATTATATTGTAAGAATTTAATTTTATATTATTAGAATTAGTACACATTGATTACTTTCCTTTATTTCAGATCGGTAAAATGGTACATTAAAACTTATCGTGTACAAAATTTTTTACTCGAAAATTTGTTTAAACGGAAATAAATGGATGTTATACACTTGTAACCAATAAAGAATAACTAAAAGAAACAGTAAGACAGTATACACGAAAAGGGCTAACATGAACATTTATCTACAATGTTAAATTCATTAGTTCGTTTTTTACTCGAGTACAAATCACGATGCAAATGCGATCAATTCACACGTCTATATTCAATACAAACGATATTAGTGAAAAACGAGAAATATGAAAATTGCAAATAATATCGTTGTTTACTATTATAAATTCGTCATATGTTGTTTCTTAACTTGCATCAGCAACCGTTATCGTATACAAAATAGTTTCTGTTTACATCGTAGATCTAACTTATAAAATCATATGAATATTAAATATATACTCGACATTTTTATATAACAAGATTCCTTAATTCGGCATCGGATTTTTTTAAAGCGATGAAATTCGTTAATTGCTGTACTCGTAAACGCGCCCAAACGAGATGATCGTGCAACGCGTGAATTTGAGCTGCTGCAAGTGCTGCGCTTTCAGGATAAATGACTGTGGTACATCCAATTCCTGAAAATGGAATATATTTCCTTATATCGTTATTGCATAAATCAAAATTATGATTACGCGTAATTCACAATTTACCTGAAGGAACATTAACTGACGACCATAAATCTCGTGAAATATTTTCTGACTTGAGAGGCGGACAATTAATAACAGGCAAAGACGTGTTTCCAGACAATACTGGACCCAATCCGTTACTTCTCCCTGCAACAGCTATTAACACCACCTAGGAAAAATAAGAACGGTTTCTGATAATGTGGAAATAAATAATATACGTTCGTCAATATCGTTGGCCTTATCGTTGTTTTGACGATTCAGCTACTTCCACAGCACATGCAACGAGTTCGAATACGATCACCAATACATATATATGTATATATGTATATGTATTTTCGTACAAAAGAATCCTTTAAATATTTTAAAGTATATATAATGCGTAAAGTAATAATTTTCTTAGAAATGTACATAAAAAGCTAAAATATCCTTTAATATTTAAATGACGAAAAAAATGTATGTTACATGAATAACAAATTTACCTTTTTGAAACTACCTTCATATTCCGCAAGAATGCGTAATACTTCTTGGGTACTTTTGTGAGCACTGCATACACGAAGCTCAACCTGTAAATGCAAAAGCTTCGCGTATTTTGCTATTTGGGCACAATGTTCTTTGTCAGAAGATGATCCCATTAAGATAACGACAAGGCTACTAGGCGATGGTGTAAGATAGTCAAGTTGTTTTGCTACCCATTCAAAATTGTGCTTCACAGTATTCAAATCTTCTTCGGTTACGGTAGTTAAATTCCTATATACCTGAAAGAATAAAATGTATTAAAGTAAAATAGATAGGATATCTATTTTTAATAATTGCACGTTATACTTGTTTGTCTTTCATCAATCTTTTATCACCGGATGGCCAAAGTCTCCAAGAATCACTGTCAATTATATCTGCTACCATAATTTCACCATCTACATTTATACCAAATTCTATTTTCATATCTATAAGAGCACAATGTCTAGTTGCCCATGCCCTCTCTAGAACTTCAAATACAGCGAGTGCTGTACGTTGCATAATGTCATATTCATCTTTTCCGATTACAAGCTCATTTAACTTAAAACCAGCAGAAATAATTTGTTCTTCTGACCACTGAGGATCATGATTACTATCATCTTTGAAGAATGTTTCCTGTAACGGTGGATTAAATCTATATCCTTCAGGAACTCCTATTAAAATGGAAGAAAAAAAAGGACAAGATAAATTCAGTTACGTCTTTCCACATTTTTAACATTATCATCCAATTTTTCATACCTTTGTGCCTTTTCAAAAAACTACCAGTTGCCAATCTTCTGGTAACCCATTCTATTGGAAGCATTTGGCATTTTTCTGCGATGAAAGCAGTTTCATTCACTACTTTCACAAAAGCGGTTTTTATTCCAGCTGCATTCAATAATTCGAAAACCTTGGCTGTCGTAGCTGTACTAATTGCAGCTTTGCCCTTTAAATCGTGTGATTTTTCACCATCTCCGGCAGTAATACGATCTTTACTTTGTAAAAGACATAGCGTAGGATCGTTTATAAGTTCATAGACTTGCTTAGTCTTTCCTTCTATAATTAACTTTCCACGTGTGAATTCTATTTTTGGAAAAAATTATTTATGTTAAACAAGCATGCAAAGCAAATTACTATTTCAATTTATTATTCCAATTTATTTAGTCTTCAAATTTACATAAAATCTAATAATAGCGATACAACGTATAGTTAAACTTAAAATTTAATAATCGATATCAAATATCGTTAAAAAAGCAAATATAAAAATAAAAAAAAAAGGAACAATAAGAAAAACATTACACGCGTAACGCTTATTTACGCGATGTTGTTCTCCGATATATAACGTCGAAATGTGATTTCATAATAACAAATGTTTACATTCAATTACGTAAAAATGATCTAAATTATAATTATAATCATAATAACAATTATAAATTTTGATCTTCTATCATGTTATCATAATTTTTATAATATATATTTATAAAATATTTTTATTCGAATAAAAAGAAGAAGAGTGATATAATAGTTTCATTCTGAATATTTTATTCATTATTTACGATGTGCTGCACTGCTCGAAAAAATGTGATGTCATTAAAACTTAATATAATTTATTCTATTTTTTGATCAATTAAAAGTACATGTTTGTACATTACACATAGTGTACATACACACACACGTGTATGTACGTACACACACATGCATATATATATATTAAGATTTTGTAAAATAGTTTTATCGAACATATCTATAAAATATATTGTGGATATAAAATCACGTGATAAGAAGTATTTGAAGAAAAAATATTTTACCTTCCTGTGTAATAAGAAAAAATGCATAAAACCGATTTATTTAAATATAAATTGAAAAAAGAGTGTTGTGAAATACAATTTCAAAAACTAATAAAGTCATTACTATCATATAATTTTCCAAATAATTCTTTTCGGTATACACACACTACATATGTATATGTAAATATGTCAAAGACAGTCTTATGTATCACATAATTATACAATTAATTGAGTACTTACCAGTCATGTTTTCTCTCTTCTGTTAACTTCTAGAATATCAGCTTCTTAATTATACGGATCGAGTTTTTAGAGATCCTTTCCATCCCCACTTTAAACATGCGTTCTGTTACATGTGATTGGCGTAAGTTTATAAATTATCTTTGCTTCGATTAAGTAATGAGATTGTCAACTGTCAACATGTGTTATACGAAAGAAAAAGATTTCGAACAAGATCATAATAATAATATATATATAGAGTTTTTAAGAAATCAATGAAAATTCAATTTAAAAACTTTGACAAATTTTGTCTGACTATCTTTTAAAATGTATTTATATAATACATATTTGGTAAAAGAATAATTCATTTACAAACAATTATAAATGAAACGATCATCAAACACTTTAATTTCCCGTAAATAAATAATTTATCAGAGGAAAAAAGCAATATTACATTGCTATATTATGTAGCTCTGTTGCTAGATTCTTATATGGTGTGCTTAAAAAAAATAATATTCACTATAATTATGATTTATTGATATTAATGGTCATAATTAAAAGCAATGATCGCTAATTTTTATTTACATATATGTGAATGCGTAATTGAATGGTTCATAATCAATTTTTCATATAACTTATATTAACTATAATTGCTATTTCGACGAGCGTAAAAAGACAGTGAAAGAATTTGAAAGATAAATAAGTTAAATGAGTTAACCCCACCAGTTATCAACATCATTTCATTGGTTATACGTTCATTCGTGTTTCCGAAGTCAGTCGAGATTTATATTTCATGTGGATCCGTTTCGAGCAGATAGAACATCACGAACGTTCAAACTTTAACGCACGTGGTACGTACTTGCATATGATGAGAATATATATATATATATGTGTATATATAAAGTTCAAAACTCGTATACTTAAATTTGTTTGTATTAACTGACAAATCGCAACTGCGAGCAATTAATGTAATTAAATATAAATGTTTTTAAATAATTATCAAATGAAATGGAATAAATTTGGAACTTAATGATATTAATTTACCTACAAGAAAAAAAAACATGTAACGTAATTTGTATACGAAAATATTTATGAAATATCTATGAAACCGCCAATAATAACATTCCACAAGTGGGTACAGTCTAGAACAAAATAGTTGCTTTTGTAACATGATTGTATGTTCTTTAATCGATTTAACCTTTTGATAATAATAATGTACAATTAAAATAAGTTCGCTTCGAATATTGAATTATATATATATACGAAGAAAGAACGAACTTGAAATATGTAAAAAAAGAAACTTATTGGAAAAAATTGAAAATTTTCAAATGTATTTTCAATTTGAAAAAATTGTAACAATAAAAATAATAGGAAAAAACTTGTTTTTATTATTTTCCGCTTATTCTACAATATACAATTATGTAACATTATATTGTATTTTAATATTGCATCGAACATTGGAATTAAGTTACAACTATAAATGTTTTCTGCACACAGTAATATCAATATGGTACAATGATGAAATCAGTTGCGAAATACCGATTAAGCAAGTATATATATTGAAAAAAGTATAACAGTAATATTAAAAGCCTGGTTCTATCTGTTCATTAAGGGTCAATAGTTTATAGGGGCACTGCTGATAATTCTTAAGGAATCTCGAGGGGGTCTGTTACATATTTTGCAATATAAGAATTACAATGTTTCTTTTTAACGATAACACAATATCATAAAGCTTTCGATAATTTTAATACACTTTAGAAGCCAAATATTTTTATATTTTTATCATATAATTTTACAACTAATTTTAATTTGGTGCAATGGAATCAATTGTTTATATTTAAATTATTATCCAGTATTGACTCGAATACAAATTTTTCAGAGTATAATTGAAATGTTTTGCGATACGCAAGCAGACACATGTACTCCAGTAGCAGCCATCGAATGCAAAATAGATGAAAGGCTGCATAGTAAAGAAGAAGTTAATAAGCAATCAATGACTGGGCTTACTCATGAATGTGGAGTTTTTGGATGCATCGCAGCGGGTGACTGGCCATCTCAAATCGATGTGGCTCAAGTAATTTGCTTAGGTAAATTTAGATGTAAATGTATTAGCATTTAATTTTACTTACTCGCTATCTATTATATATCCTGTTTAGGTTTAGTGGCATTACAACACAGAGGTCAAGAAAGTGCAGGCATTGTTACGAGTGAAGGTGTTTGTTCAAAATCTTTTCATGTCCACAAGGGTATGGGAATGATTAATAATATTTTTAACGATGAAAATATGAAGAAATTGAGTGGAAATCTTGGAATTGGCCATACTAGATATAGTACAAGTGCAGCAAGCGAGGAAGTTAATTGTCAACCATTTGTAGTTCATACTGCACATGGAGCATTAGCAGTTGCTCACAATGGAGAACTAGTAAATACAGAATCATTAAGGAAAATGGTAATCTTCTGCATTAAAGATAAATATTTTCATAAATACGTGGTCTGTTACTGATTATATTCTATTTACTATAATAGGTGTTAGGACGCGGTGTTGGATTGTCAACTCATTCAGATTCTGAATTAATAACGCAAGCCCTTTGCTTGAATCCTCCAGAAGGTGAAGTCAATGGACCAGATTGGCCAGCTCGTATAAAGCATCTTATGCAATTAGCACCATTATCATATTCGTTAGTAATTATGCAAAGAGATACGATATATGGCGTGCGAGATCCTTACGGAAATCGTCCATTATGTCTTGGAAAAATCGTACCAATTGGTAACTTAGGTTCGTAACGAAGTTTAATTTTTAATCACAAAGTTAATAACCAGTTGATATAATATTACATCGTGTATTATAATAATTCTATCGAATAAAATATTTTTATGTAGCAGGAAGTGAATCAGATGATGACGATGAACCTGAAGGTTGGGTGATTTCGTCCGAATCGTGTGGATTTTTAAGTATCGGGGCACGATACGTACGCGAAGTATTTCCTGGAGAAATTGTAGAATTGACACGCGAGGGTATTAAAACTATAGATATTGTTGAGAGACCAGATAAAAAGCCTCAGGCGTTTTGTATCTTCGAATATGTTTATTTTGCACGCAGTGATAGCATTTTTGAAGGTAAACTATAATAATATACCTAAATTTATATTATTTTAAAACGAATTGATATAATTCGATACGTATCGATATAATTTATATTGTACTATTGTAAAAACTAGTTTCATATCGCAGGACAAATGGTATATTCTGTCCGTATGCAATGTGGCCGAGAACTTGCTTTGGAATCGCCGGTAGAAGCAGATATAGTTAGTTCAGTACCTGAATCTGGAACTGCAGCAGCGCATGGTTATGCCAGACAGGTAAAAGTACCAGGTCCTTCTTTGCATAATTAAACATATAACAAATCTGTTATTCAATTAATTAAATATTTTATTATTTGAACGTATATAAAAACGAAAAGTAAAGCAGGAGATAAAAGCGAAGAAATGAAAATTTTAAACGAACATTTTATTTCACAGTCCCAAATACCTTTTGCGGAAGTATTATGTAAAAACAGATACGTTGGTAGAACATTTATCCAACCTAGTACGCGACTCAGGCAACTTGGTGTAGCAAAAAAGTTTGGAGCTTTATCGGAAAATGTAAAAGGGAAAAAACTTATTCTGATAGACGATTCAATTGTCAGAGGAAATACCATTGGACCTATTATTAAATTACTTCGTGATGCAGGCGCAAAGGAAGTGAGTTATTATTATTATTATGTATAAAATAATATTCGATGTGTAAATATAATATTTACAGGTTCACATTAGAATAGCTTCACCTCCGTTAAAATATCCTTGTTATATGGGTATTAATATACCAACAAGAGAAGAATTAATTGCTAATAAATTGGATAACGTGAAACTAGCAAAACATGTCGGAGCTGATAGTTTAACGTACCTTTCTGTAGACGGTCTTGTGAAGGCTGTAAGATTTGGTATGGATAACCGTGAAAGTAATTATATTGGACATTGTACCGCTTGCTTGACCGGAGATTATCCAGATGAACTTCCTGGTGATTTGGATTGGTGAACGTAATAAGCAATTTTAAACACAACAAATAAAATGCGTATATCGACGTTTCTAAGCTCGCATCAAAATTCCTAAATAAAATCTGCTTTGGTGCAATTTAAGATCTGTTTATGTATATCAATTATTGATAATGAGTTATAATTTTCTATAATTTGACAAATAGTTCAGTTTCAGTATTTTAAAACTAATTTAAACAATATATGCTTGTAAGAAGAATTTTTTTAAGATATTTTGATATTTATCGAATTTTGTTAATGTTTTATGAAAAATGTACTGTTCAAAATTATTTCATTTCGAAAAAAATCTCATTTTGTTGTATGTAATCCAACAACAAATCTAGTGTAAAATTATTTTATGTTAATTTCTAATGTACTTTAACAAATTTAATTAAGCAAAGTATAAAAATTAATAATCATGAATATAATTCGATGCAATTGATTATCGATTATGTTTAACAATTATATTTTTATGATCGTAGTATCAAACATGTGTAATGTTTTATACATTTGCTTAAAATAAAGTGCACAGTTCATATTGAAATATGTATTAATACAATAATCGTGAAACGAAGAAGATATTTTTCTAAATAAGAAAGAAAGTAAAATTCATCATATGCTAACATTAATTCATTTTTATCTAATAAAAAGTAATTATCTTATATCATTTTAGTCTTTTCAACACTACTTTCATACTGTTCTGAAAACGCATCCATCCATTTCTTTTCTAGTTGTTCTACAGTTTTACTGCAAATTATTTAAACCACATTTTAACACGAATGTTACAATTGTCATATTGGTAATTTACTTTTCATTTTTATTTGTAGTAATTTCTAATGCGCTTAAACTTTCAGTAATGTTGGATTTATCTCGTTTTCTTGATTCATTTTCAATTTTAGTTTCTTTATTACCTGACAATTTATTTTCTTCTACATTAAAAGATGAAATTTTATCTTTTAATAAAGATCTTTTTGAATTAAGCTTTACTCTTTGTCTGTTACCAGCTATATTTAGATTCTTTTTACAAATTACCTTAGCTTTGTATGCTTTTATGGGTTTAGGTGAATGACAATCAACATCTATCGAAACTAAAGATTCTGATTTTGTTGAAGGTTCAGGCTTAAAATCATTCTGAAAATTATCCTTAACATTATTAGAAGTTTCATCAATGGTACAAGGTGAATTATCACTATAATTTGATTCTTTTTCTGAATTAACACAGATATCTTCAGATTTTATCATACTTTTGATCTCTTCTTTATGACTATACATAGCAAAAGGATTATCTTCATCTGATTCAGATTCCAGAATTATCCCTTGAGACTTTTTTTCTTGTCTAACTCGCTGTTTTTCTAAATAGGAATGTAACGCATTTAATCTGTTGTTCCGCATTGTTTTCCAAAAAGAAAGAGCTACAAAATAAAATTTCAATTGTACAATTTTCATCGAGGCATATACTATGCGAGGAATACAAATTGCTAAAAAGACTGAAAATAGAATTGTATCCAGTAAATCAATACCTTCTTTTTGATATTGAATTGGTACTCCTGCTTGTTTAAGCGTATTTAAATTTGGAATACATTGTTCATGTTCCGAATCACCAAGAACTTCAGCTCTAGGTTTTATGAAGATTCGTCTCATCTTCAAACATTTTCTAGTTTTAGCAAAATATTTTAAATTCGAAGCAGTATCAAAAACAGGATCATCCAATGTAGAATCATTATTTTTTGTAAAGAACATGTATGTACCACCAACATCTTCGTAAACACCTTCATAAAACTAAAATTATCAATGCAATAAATACTACATAAAAATAATATTATTTTATTTATTTATGTACAAATAATTTGAACTTACTTTCCCATTAATTTGCATTATTGGATGTTCCGTATCTATACCAACCATATCTAATTGTAATTGTTTCTCGTTAAATACATTACTGTCAACGAGTCCTTCGAATTCTACATATACAAGAACCTCTTCTTCATCTTCGGACACTTTACCACTGGATTCCATTTCAAATTTATAAATAATTACCGCGCTCTTTTATTAATTTTTACTCTTAAACATTATACAGCAGAGATTCATCTTGCAATTCCATTAGATTTCTTCAAGAGGATAATAACTTTTCTCAAAAATTGCCTTGACTTGCCAACGCGTTATTTCCCTACATGACCCGCGCTTTCCTTTTGCACACGCGAATTTATTTGAACAAAAATTCCACATTTCTACTTGGTTTAGCGGTAGATCGGTAATCGAAAGAAATCATCGATGAACGGGATGTTGCATGATTCGTGATCAAACTTGAGAAAAACTTAGAATGAGAATCTAAGACTACGTTTCCATCGAGGGTCCAAATCGGGTCCAAATCGGGTCAGAGTCGGGTTAGAGTCGGGTTGGGGACAGCGCTTGTACGGTGGAAACGCCAAAGGTTTAGTTGAACTCTACCCTACAAAATTTTAGGGTAGCGTTCAGTTGAGGTTCGGTGGAAACGACAAGAGTCGAGTTCATGTTGCCAACATAACAAATCCAAATTGCATTGTGTATCACGTGTTGTATTAATTGGTGTAGAAGAGGTTATTATTACTTTTTGTCGGTGATCTTGTAATCTGAGAAATAATTTTTGTATGTTATTTTGATATTCTAAAATTAATATTGCTCAGCTTTACATGTCAGAATATGGTAGTTGACTTTGTGCAGTTGGTAATGTTCAACCCAACTCCAACCCCAACGTAACTCTGATCCCATGGAAACAGGCAAGGCAACTTAACTCTAACCCGACTCTAACCCGACTCTGACCTGATTTGGACCCTCGATGGAAACGTAGTCAATGGAAACGTAGTCACCTTTTCCTCTAACTTTCCAAAATTGTAATTCCAAGATCTGCCATCAGGTGTGACACTTTTGTTCGAACATCTGAATATTATAGATATGCATTTCATATGTATTACTCATTCTTAGGGAGACGACAATCAATTTCGATCGGTGTTGTGTGAATAATATTATGCACGTGTGTTTATACGTAAAGTATAGTGTAAGTTTTGAATCTTTTCAGAGATTATTAAATAAAATGGATTCTTTTACCATGAAGTACTTAACGGTTTAATTTAAGAAAACATTGTTTAATATTTGAATCTACTGTACAGGTTATAGTCTGATTTATAAGGTTTATAAGCTGATAGAAGTAATACATTATTTCCCAAATAAATTAATAACTAATGTATTAATCTAGCTCAGAAAATGGTGAGACATAATAACCAATTACCAGAAAATCTTCCACAATTGCAAAACCTTATCAAACGTGATTCTGAATCTTACAAAGAAGAAGTAAGTTTTTTACGATAATATATTTATCTTTATACATTTACTACAATTTTATATCTTTGCAGTTTCTTCAACAGCATCAGCATTATAAATCAATTTTAGATGTGTTTCGCCTAGCGCCAAACAAATTTAATAAAAGCCTCGATGAAATAGTCATCTTTTTAGCACAGGTAATGTTTTATAAACATTAATACAATTTCATGATTTTAAATATAATATACTCGTAATATAATTTCTACGTTATAAAATTCTTAAATGTTAGAAAAATCCTTTCTTCTTGCAGGTATAATTTACAAGATATATGAACAAGTTTGTACGAATAGTCAATCTTTTATACCGTATATTGTAGAATAATTATTATTCAGAAATTTTCAAACAAAATAATGGAAGACTGTCTACAATATTTAAACAAAAAGATTATTTGTCGAGAAAAATTAATAGAACAGCTTTATTCTTTAATTGGTTATTCGAATGAACCAATGCCACATAGTATATTTATTTATGGTCACATAGCTACTGGAAAATCATTAGTAGTAAAAAATATGCTTTCCTATTTAAAGTATAATATAGCCATTATTAATTGCATCGAACACGTTAATAGTAAACATCTGTTCGATTATGTCCTAAATGATTTGTCTAGTTTTACTAATTCGAAAACTATCGACAAATTACAATATAAATGCGATAACATCGCAGATTTTGTAATGCATCTTAAAGAAATTTCTCTAAACGATACTCGACCAATTGTAATAGTTCTTGATAAATGTGACAAATTAAGAAATATCGATGCAGGTTTGTTACCTGCGTTTTCAAAATTAAAGGAAATTTCAAACGTTAATGTTTGCGTTATATTCATAAGCAATATAATATGGGAAAAGTTTCGAGTAAAAATCGGTATGCACGAACCGATTAAAATTCATTTCTCACAGTATACGCGAAGCGAATTTGGCGAAATTTTACTTTTAAATAAACCATGTGCTTACGAAGATGCATTTTACAAAAATTTCTTAAATTTATTTCTCTCTGTATTTTTCCGGTTTTGTAGAGATCTTAACGAACTCCGTTACATGGCTAGGATAAATTTTTCTAAATACATAGAACCGATCGAAATAAATAAATCGAACAAAAATGATATTGCCGTGTTATGGAAAAACATAGCCGCTGTTTTTAAAGCAAATTTAAAAGTGATTTATCTTCGAGTTTCATTTGAAGATTTTGCAAGACATAATCAATTATCGAAAGAGATCGAATCAACGACGAGACTAGCGCTAAGTTTTGAATTACCATATTATGCGAAATACATGTTAATCGCATCGTATCTTGCTTCGTATAATCCTGCGAAAGAAGATAAATATCTGTTTATGAAACAAAAGTTGAAGAGAAAAAGGAAAGGTATTAACAAAAAAAAGATAACGTTAAAAGTTCCCCATGGTCCTAATAATTTTCCAGTATCTAGAATGCTTGCTATTTTTTGTGCGATTCTTGATGAAAAAGTTGATATAAATGCTAATTTACTCGCACAAATTCCATCTATGTGTCGACTTGGCCTACTATCCATTATAGGAAATAACAGCTTAGACGAAACTAAATTAAAATGTTGCGTATCGTACGACTTTATTCTTGTTATTGCCAAGACTGTTGGATTTAATATACAGAATTATTTGTATAATTCTATGTCTTAAAATATACTTTTGCACAAACTATATATTATTATTATTGTAATAATTATCAATAAGCGTGAAAATATTTTTCTTTTGTATTTATTTATTGATTTTTAATTAAAAATAAAGATTTTTTAACGTATAACATTATTATCTTTATACAGGTGGCGCATTGTTACCCAGATATTCTACGATCGTTCCCTCAAGAAATAATCGATTTACTGCAGACATATAATACAGTACTTGATAATGAAATGCGATTAGTAAGTGTAAAATTACACAGAATATAATTTCGTTTTACCATCTTATATTAATTGATACTTTTTTTATAGACATTTTGTAAAGCTTTAATTCAATTACGTAACAAATCTCTTTTGGAACCTACTATACTTCTCAATTTATTCTTTCAATTGTTAAGATGTCAGGATAAAAATCTGAGAGAATTCTTAGAAACACACATTATTACCGATATCAAAAATATTAATGCCAAACAAAAGAATGCAAAAGTTAATACAGTTTTACAAAATTTTATGTTTTCAATGTTAAAAGACTCGAATGTTAGAGCTGCGAAAATGTCTGCGGATATCATGATAGAATTGTACAATAAAAACATTTGGAACGATGCAAAAACTGTGAATGTCTTGGCAACAGGATGTTTTGCTAAAACAACTAAAGTTATGGTTACTTGCTTGAAGTTTTTTGTGGGAACCGATGTAGAAGATCAGAAAAGTGACGATAGCGATAGCGACAGCGAACCAAATATTAAAGAAATTGCAATGGCTAATAGAGTAAATAAAAAAACAAAAAAACGGGAGAAACAGTTAGCTAAAGCAAAACAGCTATTAGCGGTAAGTTAATGTGATAATTAACAAACAACCGTTAACAATATATTTCATTTTTAACACTTAAAATTAAATTGTTATATATTTTAGAAATCTAAAAAGAAAGCGAGAAAAGCGCCGAGTTTCAATTTCTCGGCGTTACATTTAATTCATGATCCCCAGGATTTTGCGGAAAAACTGTTCAAACAATTAGAAAAAAATAATGATAGATTCGAAATTAAGCTACTTACTTTGGATGTAATTTCTAGACTCATTGGGTTGCACAATTTGTTTTTATTGAACTTTTATCCTTACCTTCAAAGATTTCTACAACCGCATCAAAGAGGTAAATTATACTACTGTTGCCAATGGATGGTCAATGCGATTCAATAAAATATAATCATATGATTATATATTTACTTTAATAATTTTAGAAGTAACAAAACTGCTGCAATTCATCGCTCAATCTTCTCACGAGCTTGTGCCGCCTGACGTATTAGAACCTGTTTTAAAAACTTTGGCAAACAATTTTGTTACAGAGCGAAATTCTGCCGACGTTATGGCTATCGGGTATATCTAAATATGTAGCATTTACTAATATAATATCATTTTAATTCGTACAAATTTTTAATTACAGCCTAAACGCTATTCGAGAAATATGCACTCGATGTCCTTTAGTTATGAATGCAGATTTATTGCAAGATTTAGTACGATATAAGCATTATAAAGAACGCAGTGTAATGATGGCTGCGCGGTCTTTAATTGCTTTATTCCGAAATACGGCACCAGAACTGTTGCATAGAAAGGATAGAGGACGACCTACGGAAGCAACTGTTACTTTAGAACTACAAAAATATGGCCAAATATCTGCCGTTGATTTCGTACCAGGAGCAGATGTTTTACTTGATAATAAATTTCACGAGTCTCAAGATATTTCTAAGATTAACATTGAAAGCGACGTAAGTAAAGATATTGTGAACAGATAGTACCCTTATGTATAGAATTGTTTAGATTTTCACGGTCTGCCTCAAAAAAAAAAAAGTATATAATTGGTTTCTTATCTATAATTATTTTTATACGAAAAGATCATATTCGCGAAATTTTACTTTCAGGATAGTGATGACGAATGGGTTGATGTGAACCATACCAGTGATGAAGATAACGATAATAACGATGATAATGGTGATAATGAAGAAGAAGAGGAGGAGGAGGAGGAGGAGGAGGAGGAGGAAGAAGAAGAAGAGGAAGACGAAGATTGGAAAATGGGGAAGAAAGAGGAAGACAAGAATTCTTTTATAGAGCTTAATGAGCAAAGCGATAATAAAGATGGACTGATAGAAACCATTGGAAATGTAGATGACGTTGTAAACGAAAGTAATACATCAGAAATAAATAATATGGGTGTAGCAGATATTCAGGATATTATAAACCCAAATAAAAAGAAGCAACCTAGTAAGTTAACAAAAAATGAGAGAAAAAGATTAAAGAAACAAAATGATGCACCGTCGAAAAACAAAGAAATAATTATGACAGAAAAAAAAGAAAAGGCATCCGCGATATCGATTCAACGTTTATTAACTGATGAAGATTTTATAAAAATCGATAACGCATTAGCGAAACAACAAATTACGTACGCTAAACGAGGCTTGAAGAGATCACGTCCTAACGATAATGAACGTAGCGATTTTGTTAAGTTAACTGATATAGAAAATATCTATAAAAAACGAAAACATGACAAACAGGCACGCATCGAGTCAGTGAAGGTTTGTTTTAATTTTACTAGGAAATGTAAAATGTTAAATTCTATTGAACGCTTTACACGTTTTATTATTACTGTTATTATTATTATTATATATTGTAAAATATTTAGAATTGGCGAGTGTACATTCGATCTTTATTTTATCTTTACAGAAAGGACAAGAAGGAAGGGAAAAATTTGGTTATAAAGATGGACGACAAAATCTACTTTGCAGTAAAACGAATCGTGAAAAGAAAAAAACTAAAGCTTTTCAGATGTTAAAACATAAAGTTAAAGGAAAAGTGAAACGTTCTTTTAAGGAGAAACAAATTGCTCTGAGAAATCATTTATTAAAGCAGAAAAGAATGAAATAGTTTCGGATATGTACTTGTCTAAATGTTTTCTTACAAATAACTAAAATTTACATTGTTTATATTACCGATGAACGTGAATGTGACATAAAATATTGTTATATTTTTATAAAAATTCTATAACTGTTTACATATAATCCCGACCTGAATGAATACTATGTCGTTATCTTGCGATTTTTTCGCTAGTAGACTGCAATGGAAAAGCGTTACACATGATTGCACAATAAGAAACCGTTTAGCACGGTACAAGTAGCATAAAAGTAAAAAATAATACCGTGCGAGATGAACTCAAAGACATTCGAGTTCAATAAACATTTTAAAAAGTTTTTACTCGATGTATTAGAGTTTACTGATTTGTAATTTTTTGTTGCATGAAATGTTTCTTTGTAATTTATACCATTGCAGCTTCGTTAACGGCACTCAAATTATTACTAGTTTCATGACCTAACGTTTTAATAAATCAAATTTCACATTTTAATGTTCCCATAAGTACAATTAACATTTTCAAACTCAAGGTCACTCGAAAGTTACAGTATTACAGGTTATTGAACCTGTCTTGACATTAATTCTATACAATATTATGAACATTAAATATATACATCAAATTGCATAAAACAGTTAAGGTGACCTTGACTTGTTATCGTAAGAAATATTTTTCTAAATTTTAAATAATGTTATTTACATAATTAATCAAAAACTGACGGCTCTTTATTTAAAAACACATTTTTGTTGGATTATTGGAAATGTTTTAAAAATCGTACATACTAATCTGCTGAACAGCTCGTACGTCCTGAACGATTGAGCTTACAGATCACAATAGTAACAGTTGTATTTACTATTTCCAAGCGTTTTCAAGATAGCGTCATAACGTCATAGCGTATGCGCCGTCATTGTTATCATCGTAGCAAATGTAATGTGACAGTATAATATTATTAAAGTTGACATGCGTTTTTATGAATTGAGATTGTTCTTGTTAAGTATTAGTCACAAATTATTCGTGTAGTTAAATATTAATAATACAATAGAATTTTATTTTTAAATAGAAAGATATTAATATTTTTCTTTTACCACTAGCTACTCTTTAGGTTATTAAAATATTTAACACGTTTTGAAAATAAGGAGATATTTTATTAATAGGAGAATATGTTAATAAATCAAGATTCACAGTGTATCGATACTGCATCATCGGAAATTCAGATGTTTCCAGAATTTGAGGGTATGGACAATAACGTTTTAATGTAATGTATTGTTAGTAAACACTAACTACCGATTATTAGATAAACATTAATTATATCTATTTAATTACACATTATGAGATAAAATTTTTTACAGATAACAATTATTCACTTCTACCAGACGATCTGTTTCAAAGTTTGAGTTCAGAATTAGGCATACCTCTTCTCTTGGAAAATGAAATATCTTCAAAGATGGATGATAGTATCAATAATCAGATTATGAATGACATTTCTTTAGGTGAATCTGTTACTAGCTTCAAAGATTTCAATACAAACACGCTACTACAAAACTCAGGTATCGAGATCTTTTTTAAATAAGATGATAACTAACCGCAAAAGTTTAAGTATAAAAGAAATCATGGTATTTATCGTTGCAAATTTAGATTCAATTAACGACGCGGAGATAGAAATTAAATTGGAACCTATGAGCCCTTACGTACAATTACCTTTGTCACCTATACCCAATCAGTTAGAATCCAACAAATTAGATGCACAAATAGAAAACAGTTTTGTTACTTCGTCGTATGATCTTAAGGTATGGTTACAATTTATTTAAAAATCCGTTGTAATAAATCAAATACCTATACTCCGTCCAACTAGTGGAGTCAGCACGCTACAAGTGAAATATTCAAGCGTTAATATAGAAACAGACAAGGGTCTCGACTGTTAGCTGACGTTATTTATAAAGTCTTAGCTAATTACCAATATCAGGGACAAATTTACATATGTCGTGAACTTCTGACCTGGCTAAATGAAATCGCATGCATCTACTTACAATTGTTGACTCTACTCGTTGAACGGAGTATAGGTGTTTTATATATTTATTTATTATAGCCAACTTTAGAAACACCGCCTATTTCACCTCCGCAAAATGTTTCCCCATGCAAGTCTCCAGAACACATATGGAATGAAACGACGGTCAAAAAAAAAATAACTCTTAAACCATTTAAGTCACAAGACGCGAAGCAAGCAAAGTTTGTTCTCTCCAAAGTAAATTCTGCTAAACGTGTTCGAGTTCAACCAAAAAATAATATACAATTTACAGCCGATGGTAAGGTAAAATAATTTATTTCAGTTGATTCTATGTTTCATTTAAATTGTGCCATTAATTTTTTTTTTTTATACATTTTCAAATTTTGTAGAACAGCCACAAGGTACTATAATTTTGAACACCAAAAATTTTGCCACTTTGGCCCAAAAAGCTAAACAAAATTGTATGTCATATCCTTTTATAGCTCATTTATTACCAACCGAAGGAGATGAAAAGATTCAAACTTCTATACAATTTCCATCGATGCAAATAGGAACGGAAGCAGAAACAGTTCAAATACAGCAGAAGAATCATATAAAAGTAATTGATAATGTTTCTAAATTGTATGCACCTGTGAAAGAATCAACTATCGATACATCTTTGATCCTTAATAACGAAATGGCAAGATGCACTTCTGTGGTTGTAAAAAATGATTCATCCGGGTGTAGACCTATAGTAATTAAAACTGAAAATTCAAATTATACTCCTATCATTATAAAAAGTGAAATTCAAGATGTTAATTTTTCTGGACGGCAAGAATGTGAAATAAAAGCATTAAAAAGACAGCAAAGAATGATAAAAAATAGAGAATCAGCTTGTCTGTCACGGAAAAAGAAGAAGGAATATGTATCTTCGTTGGAAAAACAAATTTGTGCTTTGCAACAAGAAAATAAAAAATTAAAAATGGTACGTATTTCGTTATGCACATATAACGATGTATTAGTTATTTGATAAATCTATATGATTGTTGTTATTAGGAAAATACAAACTTAAAACAAAAACTCTCGACATTAGAAGATATAAGTGCTAGCGGTAAATTTAAAAACATGAATCACAATGTAAATAAAAAGAATGTTGCTATTCTTTTAGGAATGGTTTTTATGATATCTTTGAACGTTAACGGTTTTAGGTAAGTTTGTAATAAATTATATTACAACAATCGAGATTATGAAAATTCTGTCAATGACAATAAAAAAACATCAATTTAGTAAAATAAACATAATAACATAACATACGCTAAATTGAAAAATTTCTTTGTTACAGAGATTTACTCTCACAAAGTAATCGATTGAACACATTACCAGCTGATGTACCTATTAACACGCAATATGTTAGACACGGAAGAACCTTACTGTGGACACCTAGAGATACAATTCAAGAAAAAGATGAAAATAATTTTCGTAAGAACACGTCGATGCCACAACCCATGTGTCCGATGCATATTAATCAAAGCGAATCAATTCGTTTAGACTATGAGTTAAGACGCTGGATCGGTGCAAAATCTGATAAAGATAATCGGAGTATGTCGAAAAAAGCAAAATTAGATGCAAAACTATTGGGGGAATTTCTGTCGTCTCCTCGTACCATGCAAACAGATATTAAACATAAACGGAACTTGCCTCATAGAAGAAAATCTGAAATAGTTAAAAAAAAATCCGATCTACCTATATCAAATGCGGTGGAAGTGTTTTCTCCTATAATAAAAGAGCACGCTTCTTTGTTTGAAGCTCTAGGAAGAAGAGACGATACCTTTTACGTAGTTTGGTTTAGCGGAGAACATTTACTTTTGCCAGCTTCGAGCAAAAATAGTACAGGAAGACCAAGAATGTCGTTGGTCCTTCCTGCTCTTCCTATGAATGGTTTGTTTGCCTTATTGTTTGATGCTCAATCGTAAAGAAACAGTTAAGTAAAACTGTCTTTTCTTTTTTTTTTTTTTGCAGAAACATTTTCAACGCCTGCTAATGATATAACAATGATGCAGATCGATTGCGAGGTTACTAACACACAATTGCTGCATCTACAACAATCCATCATACCTACTCACTTAAAAAATAATAGATCTAGGAATCATGTGCGTCAAACCGAGACAGCAGACGACGTATCGAATACCGTAGCAGCCGAAACAACTAAAACATACAAACCGTATTTTATTAAAGAAACTAATCGTAAAACTTATCATGAACGAAATTCACGAGATACGTATGTGGATAAAAGCAGTAGAAATTATATCGAAACGACCGCGTATATATTTAAATAGGAATATTACTTTTAAGTTTGATTTAAAAAGAAAACACAAACGTATAAAAAATGTACACGCAGCATATACACATTTAATACGACTTAGATATGTACACATATAAATCGACGTAAATGTACTATACATAGAAGTTTCGACACTCTCGAAAGGTTTTCAACTCTTTAATAATAAAAGATAATTATTAGTGCATATAAATCCTTATATAAAAACTTATTTCTTGCTTTTTTTTTTACAGTTAAACAGTTCGCTAACGTTACGATTACAAAATAAAAATTATTCAGGACATATATTACACAGATTCAATGTACATGTATTATTAAAAAACTATTATCTTATACATTTTTATTACATGTTTTGAAATAAAACCACTTAATATGTGTACAAATGCATTCAAACATGATCGAAAACTATAATATAAAGATTTAAAATTGAAACTTGTACACGTTAACAGGAAATGTTATAATTATTTCCATATTTATACTTAATATGTAATTATAATTTTTATTTTTTTTTTTTTACATAAAATAAGCAAAACTGTAAAGCAACAACATACAAATGTTACAGCATTATTTTAAATTTGGCATAGAACCACCAAGATAACATTTCAGATCCGCCATTGTTGATCGTATCAATTTAGCTTTTATATATGGTTTTCCAAGCCTTTGATGAGCCGTATATCGATGGCACCCGCCGAAAGAGTAATAGTAATCGCCCCCTAAAAGGGTTTTTGTATGTACATTTTTCAATAAATTTGTTTTATGGAGAGTAATAAAAAAAAAAAAAGAGTCGCCCCCCTTCACCAACAAAGAAAAAATAATGCATCGTAAACACGTATTTACTCAAACTGCCAATAATGGGACCACTTCACCCTATATTATGTTGAAATTCTTAATAAAAAATCTTTAAATCCTCGGAAAAAAAAACAATGTCAATTTGAAAAACCTACGCCCAAATTATTACGCGTTCTATGCGCTACTTCGACCATTATGCACGATGAAATTCTAAAATTCGTTATTCGTCAACGACATTAATCATCAGAAGAATTCAAATGCAGCAATAGACGAAGCTGTTTCGGAGCTAATATTAGTATAAAGAATGAAGATCTCGTCGTTAAAAATGTCTTGTTTTTTTTTTACTCGCTTTGTTTAGAAACATATTTGAAATAACCAATATGCATTAAGAAATGTTTTTAATTATTAAAATTTTTTAAAAATATATAACAAATCTCGTTACCTTCGCTACCTTTAACCCATAAAACATCGATCGGTGGTACTAATGATTCTGTTTCCGGATTATTCAATGTATTTGCCAAACTTTCAACTTTTTTTTCATCCACAATTGGAGGAATAGGCCTAATAAGAACGTTCATTGGAATGTCATAAACTTCAGCATTCGCATCAGAATGGATGCTAGTATGATTGTTATCATTCATTTTCATAGACGAATCTGCAAAATAAAATAAAAGAGAAAATGAATGAAATACTGGTAATAAGATACGTGTAACATCAAAACGTACATTTACATAAACATAAATAGCATTTGTGCTACAAACTTTTCTTTCAACTAATTTACATCAATTATAAAAATGTTGCAAATCATCTCGTCTCGAATACACTCCCTAATACAAAAATTCGTTAAGAACGAAGTGTATACATCAGTATGTATTTTTAATTTGATGACTTCAACTGTAATATTAAGAATCTATATAACTTTGTTGAATTATATACTTGCTATTTGTTCTTCTTCTTCAATGTAAAGGCAAGAAAAGTAATTTAAATACGGAAGAACATGAAAGACGGTAAACCTAAACCTATACATACCATGAATTAATGTTCGCGATGAAATACTCAGAAAATGAACCGAAGTATTTTATACACATTCAGGATTTAATATCGTTGAAAGAGGGGATAAGATAGTAAGATAGGTGGGGATAATCATTATTATAAGTACTTCATTTTTGGTTTGAAGATAATTCACATTATTCTTCGTTAGAAGGTTGTAAATTTTAATGACATTTTTCAAATAATTTGCAGATCTTCGTAAACGAAGAAATTTATACGGATTTTTTGCAAAATGAGTAAACATAACGGAAAAGAAATGTTTCCCAATAGTTATTCTTCGTTTAACGGTTGATTAGCTAAAAATGAAATTACATGTTCTGCCAAATTTCGGTACGCATAAGCTTGAGTACTTTGTGGTGTAGATAATACAACTGGTTTACCAATGTCACAACTTTTCACAATATCTTGTGACAAAGAAATAGTTTGCAAAACTTGTATACCTAAAAAAAATATGGAAAATTGCAACTCTATGCAATGTGTGGGCACGCGCGTGCATATATATATATATATATATGTGTGTGTGTGTGTGTGTGTGTATGTATGTATGTATATAAATAGATAGATTAGTACATGTATAAATAGATTCATAATTTCAATACCAAGTTCTTGAGCAAAAGTTTCTGTTCCATTATCGTAAAGCATTATTTTATTGTTACATTTGGGGCATATAACATTGCTCATATTTTCTACGATTCCAATAATTGGAACGTTCAATCGTTTAAACATATTTGCTCCTCGCGCTGTTACTTCCAGGGCTGCTTTTTGAGGCGTAGTTACCAACAATGCACCCGTAACTGGAAGATTTTGCACAATCGAAAGGTGCGTATCTCCTGTTCCAGGTGGAGTGTCTACGATAAGATAATCCAAAGGATCCCATGCTACTTGGCGTAATAGTTTCTCAATTGCGCTCATTACCATTAATCCTCTCCAAATTACTGGAGATTTATCATCGATTAGAAAACCCATAGACATGCTATACGCGAAAGAAAACTTTATGGTTTGGAAAACATCGGTGGAGGCGCGAGTAAAATGCATGAAATCATTTTCTCACCACTTTACACCATAGTTTAAAAGTGGTTCTATAAGATTCGCATCGTTAACTACAGGAGAATTTTTCAAATTCATCATCAAGGGTACCGATGGTCCAAATACATCAGCATCGAGCAAACCGACAGATTTTTTTGGCTCAACAATTTTCAGCGCGGTCGATAAATTTACAGCAACAGTAGATTTTCCAACTCCACCTTTTCCGGATGCTACAACAACAATTTGTTTCACACCTTTTAAAGGTTTCTGCTTAGGGAGACCGCGCGCCATCAATTCTTTTCGTTTCGCTTCCATGTTCGTTTGTTTTTTTTCGTTAAGAGAAATCGAACGACTCTGCAACAAAAAAATATCATTACAAACCAAAAAAAAAAAAAAAAAAACACACGATAAATACTATTTTATTATAAACAATATCTATGTGAAACTGTATTATTGTTTACATAATAATACATATTATAAATTTCTATATGTATATTTGATGAAACTGAGCTGTCAACTTGTTACATGCTACGGAAAATATCGTAGGTAATACAAGGAATGTACATACTATCGAAAATAATCGATAGTTATTTATCCCATTATAATGTCGTTGAAAGTGTATGGAAAGTTTGGCAAAGATGAACACCAACATTTTATACGATAATATTAGCGTGTTGCACGACTTCCTTCTAACCTGAAATTTCGACCAGCGTAATCGTTAAACAACTAGAATTCTATGAAACATGATATACGAGTATTTAAAATTTTCTTACAATTTAACGTTTACATCGATTATCTATGAATAAACACCGTAATAATATGCTTTTATTAATTTTGATAAAAATACTTGTGGAAAGTGTAAATACTTTTGGTTATAACCCGTAAAAGTAAGTTGAATGTTTAACGTGGGGGCGGTGCAGTTTTTCCATTATCGTCGAGCACGTATCAGTAATGCGGTGTATTTTAGGTTTCTTTTTAACGTAAATATGTGAAAGTAAGTTTTTCTTATTATTTTTAGAATTCTTTCTACTTGTAGAACTTTTTATCACAGAATTCATCATCGGTCTTATTATTTACGAACTCTTTTTGTTGTCTATCAGTATTAGGCTATAGTTAACCTAGATTTTTCGAGTGTAACAGATATCGACTCTTATGTATTGAATAAATCAAGTTACTTTAAAAATTTGTGAAAGTTTCGTTACGTTGAAACTTCACTATTTGCAATGTTTTTATTAGCGGGTAGTAACTTGATTATTTTTTTTTTTGTACGAGATTCGGTTTATGAAAAAATATGTGTAATTTAGATTCATTGGCATGATTCTGAATGTGATCAGTTTGATATGCTAATTGTTCGATCGTTTTTTAAAAACTATCGTGAAACAAGAAAAAATTTATATATTTCGTTAAACTCGATCGAAAAAGAGAAGAACCAATCGAAATACGATGTTTTAAATTTGATCCAATATCGTAAGAAAATTAGACAGTTTTTTGTAACGAACCGTTTAACGTATCAACAAATAGTATCGTATTCAGATTTTTCGTGTATAACCAAAGAAATCGTATTTAATTTTTTTCATTTAAATAGGCAAAACGTATCGCATCGACGATTCGTGGTACACAAAATATGGGCCTAAACGCGGCTGTACAAGCTCTAAAGTAAGCCAAAAATAAATGGTTAATTTTTAAAATCGAAGAGAATATTTTGGTGCTATTAAAAAATTCACTCGATTCCGTGTACTTTAGGAAAGCAGAACCGTTAAAAGACAAAGTACAACGTTGCAGAGATTTGTTAAACGACAATGACGCTTGGGTATGTCAGCAACAGTTACAAAAAATATATCAACAAGTTCTTATATTGGATTTGGAATATGCATTGGATAGAAAAGTCGAACAAGAACTTTGGAACCTAGGATTTAAAAATTACATAGCAACTTTGCAATCGCAAGCGAAAGACAGGAAGAATCCTAAGCGCGGAGAATCTCAGGCTTTACTTAGTTGGTGTTTAGAGGCAGCGAGCGGTTTCTATTTAACGTTATTGCAAGAAATTTGTACGGCATTCGATTTGGATCTACCATTCAGAAGGTAAGTAGGTAGGTTAGATTATCCTGTACGGCTTTGTTTCTTTCCATGTTTCGTATTAAAATGGACATTTATGATACGTAAGCGGATAAAGCGAAAAACGATCTCTATCTTTTGTAGGAAAGGTTACGTATACGGGTGTACATCACCGTGGAAAGCTGTCGAGAAACTATCAGTGCCTCACAAATCGTCGTGTTTTTACGCGTGCCAATATTGCCTTGTTCATTTGGGAGATATCGCTCGTTACAGGAACGAAAGTAAACAAGCGGAATTGTTTTACAGGCACGCAGTGTCGTTGTCACCATCCAGTGGACAACCTTATAATCAGTTAGCTCTGCTCGAAGCATCACGCGGTAATAAATTAGGGACCGTGTTTCATTATACACGATCCGTTGCCGTGAAACATCCATTTCCCGTAGCCACAACGAACTTGGCAAAAACATTATCATCCGCTTTGAACGATACATCGTTAAATATCGATGGGAAAACCAAACTGACCTCTCAAGAGTATATATCTGTCTTTTTGAAACTTCACGGCGTAATTCATAATCTCGGAGATTTAAAAATCGCTTGTACGTACGCAAAATTGTTAACCGAAACGTTAACAGCCTTGGTCGCAACGGAAAGTTTTAGCTCTTGGATGCTCGTACAAATGTTCGTAATCAACTTGTACGCTTTGGAACACGCAACGAACATTGTCGCGGGTAACACAGATTCGTCGAAACACGAACAGTTAACGTCCGAGGAGAAAATTGCTCGGGACTGTATTTTAGATCTTATAGCAGGCAGCTTGTCCGCTTTGTTATTACCTGTCTATACGATAAAAAATTCTATCGTGGAGTATTTCGCTTTGCCTTCTATAAAACTGTGCCTTGATTGGATTCACACTAAACCCACAGTTTTGGAAGAAGCGGCTTTTACGTCGAGACTTCAAATCTGGCCCAGTTTGTGCGTATTGTTGAACGCGTTGCAAAATTGCGTAGCTGATTTTCCATACGATCAATACGTCGAAGTACCACTGCCAGAGGATCGTGATTTACAAGGATTTTTACCGTTGGAGAAAAGTTTCGAGTGCTTAAAATTTACAAATACCGATTTAGAAGACGATATCGAAGCTTCGAATAAATTACGCGCAGTTCGTATCCTTCGTTCGGGACATTGTTTAGCGCAATATAAAATCAATGGTTCCGCGTTAATCGCCATTACATCGGGAGAGGAGAAAGGTAATAACAGATTCAGTTCGATGAGCGAAGGAAACGGTTTGAGTAACGAACTGATGAAAGAATTGGAGGAGCTCAGTTTGAACAAAGAAAGACAATCGGCCGTGTCCGGTGTATCAATTAGTCCGGTACTCTCGGAAACTGCCAGTAGTAAAGGTTCCGCGGATATCGATACGTCGGAGCACGGTTTGGACAAAAGGATAGGCATTTTAAAACCTCAAGGTTCATTGGAACGAAGCAAAGATCCGTTGCTGGTTAATACGGAATCGAGTTCTTTCGAGCAGAATACGTTACCCGCGATTAGAAAACCGCGACAAAACGTGGCGATGCAAACTATTATGCGACGTGCCGAAACGGAACAGAAGCAAGTGACGTTCAAGAACGTGTCACCGTTAAACGTAGAAGAGGAGAACGAGAAAAGGGTTAAACCAAGTTCGGTATCGCCTACGAAAGGTATATCCGTCGAAAACAAGAATATACCGCCGATAATTATCGGAGAAACATCGAAACAGAACAGCATTCCCAGTTTGTCCACGAACGCGTTGATCACTGTTCAAAATCGATTACCATCGATGCCTTTCGTCACGACTACCGTGCAGAATCAACTCGTTACAGTACCCTCGAATCAAAGTAAAACAACCAAATTACAACACAACGTTTCCCAGCCATCGCAGATCAATTACATCGCTCCAAAGGACCAACAAACTTCCGGAATTCTAACAACGATACCCGCTACTTCTCCGTGCGTGGTCGGTACTATTTGTTATCAAAATCCAACGTTCAATGTACAAAATCCGCAATTCACGAAAAATTATATGTCGAATCACGGAGGTAATGTATCGAGTTATCCGATTCAAGGACACTTTTCCAGCCCAACGCAACAACATTCGATGTCGCAAAATATAAGTTTACAACATACGTCGAACCAGAACAGGTCTATGCATCAGAGAGTGCAAACTCCGAATATACCGCAGAATTCGTTGTTACATCAACAAACCGTTGGGATTCCTTCTTCGACTCAACAAACAGTTATATCGAACGCTTCGCAGAGTATGAATTCTCAGCAAACCGGGAACATAGCTCTGCAACAAAGCATAAACGCGCAACAACAAGGTCATAGTTTGAGTATTCAGCAGAATCACGGTACGAATATGCAGCAACAAAACGCTGCCGGTGGAAAAAGCAATCTCCGGCCAGGCACAGTATCTTTACATAATCAAATTCCCTTAACCAGTTCATCCGTTACGAACGTTTGTACTTTATCGACAATAAATACATATCAGAAGAAGCTTTATCAAACGGGTGCACCCGTGGTGTCGAACGTACCGATTAATTCGTTAAATTCGTTAAATTCGTCCGCTACACCGGCGAATTTGCAATTTAATTTTAATCAAAGCGATTTTAACCAAAACGCTTTTGGACAGATATCATCGAAACAATTGTCTTCGTCGGTGTACAATAAAAATACCGATATTTTAGAATTTTCATTGCCCAATCACGCGAACATGTCTAAAAATCAATCGCAAATCGTGAACAATTTTAATCCGTTATTTCAAAATTACGAGACCGCGAATTTCAATCTGTGGAAAGACACTCGACAACCACAATTTTCGGTACCTTGGGGTTCATCGACCGGCAGAAGTATGCAATTATCCGGCGAAGATACGCCGGCCATAGAAAATTATAACAAGTGGGACAACGGTTCTTCTTCTTCGTCCAACATAGGAAACATGATCTCGGTCTCGTTAAGAAGTTGCAACGATTATCAGACGGAATCGCAGCAGCAGCAGCAGCAGCACGGAAAACATTTTGGCAACGCGAGCAATTTGGAAAGCTCCGGAACTTTGGAAGTCGGTATTATTATTATTATTATTATTATTGTTATTATTATTACTATTATTATCGCGATCGAACTTATTGTAAAAATAATAGATACATTTTGTACACGTTCGTGTTGCAGGTAGAGGCGAAACCAAATCAATTGGTCGGTACAGGAAACACCTACTCGTTGTTTAGCAGTAACACCACGTGGGGATGTAATTCGCAAAGTTCTAACGCGTCGAATCAAGATCAGACAAAAACTCGACTCAGTCAACAATCTTTATGGTCCGGTCCCGGGCCATCTCCGTTAGAGCGGCTTTTAGAACAGCAAAAGTCGTTACGCGAAGGCGGTACCTGAAGGAAAGCAACGTAGTATCACGACGAAATATATTGGAAAAAAAGATATATCCAGTTTATGGATTTAGCTTACCAAGGGCATCTAGCGAAACGTACAACAATAAATTCCATCGATCGTTCGGCGATAAATTTGTTACGAACCAAGGGTGAAAAAAAAAAAAGAGAGAGGGTTTCGTAGCCGATTATAGAGATGTTCGTTAACGTAAGATGAACGATACATACGTCCAACGCGTTATGAATTACGCTATATAAACACGTAGGTGTTTGTTATTTTACACATTATTGCGGGCACGATAGCAAACAAAAAGGTATTCCGATAACGAACGATGTGCGATGAAATTGTTCAAAGTAGCCCGATTTCGAAAGGGCGAACGTGACCAGAAGGCGAAAAAGAACGAAGTTCGACAAGATAAAGATTTGTTAACGAACGAATAAACAAACGATTCAAAAAAAAAAAAAGATATCGCACACGTCGAGAACATATATTTTGTGAGAATGATTTTACGTCTTTCGGTGACATTCTATAATAATCGTGTACAACTTTTGTTTATAAACGATGCTTTATTAATAAAAACAAGCAGTACGCATGTACATGTATATATATATATATATATATATATATATATATATATATATATATATATATGTACATACAATACACGAAGAGAATAAACCAAGTTTGTGCATTTTACAATCGAAGAAGACACGAAATATTCAAGATGAAAGAAAGAAAAAAGAAAAAACAAACATATAATTATGTAACACCGAAATAAATAATAAATTAGTTCGTTTTCAACGACGAAACGAAAAATTATATTTAATTAATGAAAAATACATATATGTTACGAGTCCAAATAAAACTTGCGTCATGATTAATCTATTCGTTCGATGTCGCATCGATTATTTTCATCGGGTGTACGCATTTTTTTATAATTATGGTACATTCGATCGACTTTGCACGCATCAACGTCGACATTTCTTTTTCGTCCATGCGAACGCTATGTTGATGAGCCGTTTCTCTTTGTACGAGGCAGGATGTCACCTATTTAAAATATAAAGAAATTATTTACCGAACTATCGACTGATTTCTCAATAACGAATTCGTTCGAATACATAAAAATTTTAACGAATTTTCGATGTTAACGATATTACCATCCCTCGACGACGTAAATAGCACGATCCATCGGTAATTAAAAACCGATACTGAAATAGCGTGGTTTCAACATTTTTATCTACAACTTGTAGATTAGCTACCAATTGTCCGTTATTATGGATTTTAATTTTAAGAAAAAATAAATTCATGTTATTCACAATAAGTGCCAAGTCATAATATCTCGGCAATTTGTCAATGTCTAATACGAAGTTTTCGCTGATCACTTCGCCTTCCTGATAAATCTGAAGTTTAATTATATTTTCGATCAGTAAGTTCCGAATGAAAACGTATTAAAATACAATCAGAATAAATATATAGATATATATATATATATATATGTATCGGTACATTGTAAAATACATTCCTGTGCCGTTCCGTTAAATGTTGAAGCAGTACTTTGTAAAAGGTCTTGAAATTGCAACGACCGATTTGACACTGGTATAATTGCTTTTTCTGTACTTTCCTATCCTGAACAGTGTTATCGTCGGTTTGCGTGGCCGTACATTTTGCATCGGTCACGAAAGTTGTTTGAGTAAAAACGGACTGCTGTTCTCGTTGCTGCAATTTCTCCACGATTTCTTCGGCTATACTCATCTGTTGAACGCAATAATTGAAATACGTTGGAACATCGAACCTACTAATATACGTACGAAAGTGAAACGTTACTTATAAATTATTGTACGATTCCTCTATAAAGCGTTAAGAAAAATTGACGAACAGCTCGTCATCGTTAAATGAAACATTTACGTAGTTTAACGTCGACAGAAGTTAACTAATTTTATTGCAAAAGAAAAAAAAAAAAGAAAAATATTTGAACCGTATGACCTTTATATCTTCCATTCTAGAAATTATATCCTCGGCAAGCAGACATTTCGTTTGAATGAATTGCTGACTGCATATCGGACACAGTTCCAGTCTTCTCCTACAAGAATCACAAATCAAATGTCCATTGGAACATTGTAACACCATCGAATCAGGTATGTCTAAACAGACACAACATTGCAGCAGTTCCTCCAATATATCGTTCCATTTCTAACGGTATAAATAACGTAAATAAATGTAATTCGTTTAATTCATGGTACGAAGAAAAAGAGGTATACCTTTGTATTATTCATAGTCAAGAGTATTTGAATTAACAAACGGTCGAATAATGGTTAACGGTAAACGACAAAAATCTTTTCGATCCCTTACTTATCAGTTGCGTATCGTGGGTATTCCCCTTGGTACATAGAATGTCGATGTAAGCATTCGACGTTGAAAACTTAAAACCGACCAACTTCAGAGGGCAGCATCATCGTACGAGCTGTAAAAGCATCGACAACGATTTTGTAGCGAAACATATCTCCCGAGCGCCCTCTTTTTCCATCCACCGGTAGGAATAGTAGGCACGAAATTTGAAATCTTTGTTCTCTATCCATCGCTCGACACGGCTCGCTGTTATCGGCGGTGGTAAAAGCTGTGCGAGGATCGAGTGCGCATGTATTTGAAATCGTCAACTTGATTTCATTAGTTGGAGAGAAAACGAAGAAGAAAATGCTTTTTATTCGAAGAACGTTCTATTATGTCGATGCAGTAAGAACAACAACAACAACACTCGAAGCCGAGATCGCCTTGATATTTGTTTAAAAATTCAGTCAAAGTAACACATTATCTATTCGTATAACTATTTTGAGACATTTTCGAACGTAATCGATCTCTACTCGCATCCGATCGAAGGTACGAACATTCTGAGCATACCGTTTACTTTTCGTTCATTTACTGCTCGCGTTTTTTAGATGACCGCTGGTGGCAGTATTCGTAATAGAATAATTATTGAAAGAATTTTCTTTACGGTATACGTTAAACGTACCTATTCGACTGGAACGAATCGGAAGCAATAAATTTATCGTGCGAACACTTTTCTAGGCCTAGCTACTCCACAGCAAAGCTGTAATTTTAATCCAGCCATCGGAATCGTTAATAGGAACAATATATTTTGTTCAACTGCTCGCGTTTTGGGCAGTAGAAAAAGTGAAAAAACATTTCAGAAAAATGTTGTAGTTAGCTATAACGTTTGTATAATAATTATCGGTGTCTCGTTCTCTTTTCGAGCAACAGTTCTACGCTATCGGATCTCTAAGCGAGGATACATTATGTTCGGCAAACGCGAATAACACGACAAGTTTGTCATCGGTCGTTCCTTTCAATCGTTAACAAGTACGCGCGCGTGTCTTACGAGTAGCTGAAAGGAAAAAGAAAACTAAGAAGAAAGACGAGGACGGTATCGGAAAAAGGAATAATAATCGTAAAGAAAAAATCTTAACCGATAATAACGCAACGATAGAAGCGTTAACGCGCTAAGCTATTAATCCGTTGTCCGACTAGTAGCACATACGCATACATGCCATACGTATGTATATAAATACTGGTAATACACGATATATCATCGTAACGATACTAAGTTGCTGCCAGATCGATAATACAACTACTTTTGTCTATTCCATGGATATCCGTTCCAACGTACGGTCCTTTGGAACGGTTGTCCGGAATAGTTAACAGTTAACGATTAACTAGACAACGTATCACGTACGATACTGTAGAGAACCGAAAAGATTACTCGCGGGACGGAACAGGGGCAAGATTTCAAGGGGTAATTACGCGATCCGTTGATGTTTGTATCGGAAGATAAACGTAGTACGACGACGGTACAAGAACGTAACAATCTTCTCAGCTCCGAACAGTACGCGCAATTTTACCGCAGAAATTGCGAGCGAGCACCAAGACGATTTTTAAGTTTGTAAAGCACTTGAAAAGGTAATAACGAGTTCTCGCCGTTATAGAACCATCGTTTATGCCTGTTCTACGAAGTATGCACGTCAATTTTGTTTTTCAAATCGTTCTCTTCTCCCTTCTCCTTAACGCGACGCGATTTCGATCGAACTCTGTGCGTGTGTGTGTTAACCTAATTAAACTATTTTTAAATTAACGAGTTGCATCGCGTAAGCGTATTCTCTTATAAGTAGTATAATAAGTAGCTTATAAAACAACGATTCGAAGAGGAAGGATAGAAAGGTAAATAAAGAGGATGGAAGAAGAAGAAGAAGAAGATCGTAGAAGCAAGGAGGAAGAAGAGAGGAGGATCGAACGCATCCGGTCAACGCCTATCCCATCGACGCGTGCAAACGCAGAAAAGGCAATTCGGTCGTCTGTATTATTGCGTAGAACTAACGGAAGAACGATCGCTGTCCGTAGACGCGGTATCCGAAAAGGGTACGGAAGACGAAGCTGGTGGCGGAGAATCCGACGCGATATAATCTTCGCGGAATATTTTGGTAGATCGTTGAGGCGGCAACGACAAAGGGACGTTAACGTTATCGGGCAAAGGTGGCAATACGTTGTTTTGAAATTGGCCAGATATATTGCCAACAGGTTGGTAGTTGGCTACGACGATCACTTTGCCGCTTCTGCTGCGAGCTTTACCGACGCCGAAGTAACGACTATTGGCCCAAATTAATTGGGTAAAATGACCGGCATTGACGTTGGCGTGTAAAACGTCGGGTTCCTTCAAGAAATCGTACTGTTTGACCGCCGAGTACCAGTAGGATGCAACGTCTTGTCCAGTTACATCGGTCGGAACGGCACCTCCGGGACGACAGTAAAGATTTTGTCCCACTTGTCGATCGTTTCTGTAGTAGAAGGTGTTGGTATGGGCCAAATGATTCGCCCATGTTTGAGCGTACTCGCACAACTAGAAAGGAATCGTTGTACGATTATTATCGCAGTTACGAAACGGTCCGAAGGGAATTCTCGTTCGTTACCTGTGGCGACATGGTTAAAGGAGGCGCGTTGTGTCTTTGTCGATAAACGTTGTGCCAGCACAAACATTCGGTAATAAATTCGCTATCTCGCCAGTCGGTCTCCAGATCGTTACCGTCCTGTGCGATACTCATAGGCCTGTTACCGAGGATCTACGTAGTGCACGCGATAAGCTATAACGATTTAATATTCAATCAGTTCGCGAGGAGTGTCTCACCTTTTCCAAAAGTTTGGGTCGATTATCGAGTCGGGTAACACGATGATCGTTATCGGATAGGAAAGGAGCAGAAGTCTCTCGATCGGCTTTATACAATTTAGACTGTTCGACGCGTTTGCGTAGATTCTCCAACGCTCTTGCCTCTTCTCTTTTTCTGGAAGGAGGCCAGTTCGCGTTGGAAGTGTGAATCATACTGATGCATGGTGTCGTGTCCTGAAAAAAAAAAAAAGAAATAAACGCGTTAAAGCACCTCTTTCTTATTTGTTTGTAATGGAAAAAGAAAGAAAGAAAGATAGACAGTACCTTTTGATGATTACCATTCAGAAGATTAAAATCTGTCAAATGAGAAGCCGCAGTTTGACCGAGCAAACGACGACTGGCGGAACAACGATTGCGATTTATCATCTCCTTTTGAATAGCATACCGAATAAAATAACTTTCAATTTGGAGGTTATCCCGATGAGACGGCGACAATAATTCAGTGGTTTCTTCCTCCGCGACGTCGAAAACTTGATTGGCTTCGCGCAACTCCATCGTAATTAATTAACATTTAACAGGTTGCATTATCGTTTTCGCATTGCCTTTGATCGAAATGCACGGTAACGTATTTTGTGTCATTTACACGTATAAAAATCAATACTTTATTTAGCCGACTTAACGGTTCAGAATCGCCAACCTTCATCAGTCGTAGACTGCGTTGAACGAGATGCGTCGCGATGTAAGAGTGCCAACTTGAAAATGTAAAGGATTGCAATAGTGCCAACACGAATTAGTCATAGAGCAGCTACAATCAAGATGGTCACGAGTCGTTAACGCAGCATTGTCAACCTCGAAGAGCGAAGGAATTCGAAACTGCCAACCTAAGAGATACTCCGCCACGTTTCGGAATAGCCACCTTCTAAAACCAAAAAAGCGAAGAAAATTCGAAAACACCTCTAAGAAGCCAAGAAAATTTCGAAAAGCCTCGAAAAATCAGAGACAACGAATAAAAAGCGATAAGAACGAAGAAAAGAAATCGATTCAGCGTATTTTAACGAAACGAAGGAAACGTGAATCGGTATAGACATCGATGTGAAGGGGGCGAAAGCAGCGATGTGAACGGGCACGCGCAACGATGTGAACGGCTCCTCGACGTCCCTGATTGGTCCGCGCCCGAACCAATCGACGCGAAGGGGTCACTCTCGATGCTGCCAACCTCCGAAAGAACAGCAACGCAACGCTGCCAACCTGCGAGACTCAAACGCCGCGATTCGGAATAGCCAACCTCGAAAAACTAAAGAAAGAACGCGAACAAAAATCGAAAAGACCTCGCAAAAGCCGAAAGAAACATCGAAAAGCTTCGACGAAAGAAACAGAACGAACAGAGAGCGACAGAAACGAAGAATAGAACTCGATTTAGCTCTGTTTCAACGAAACGATGCCAATGTGAACGGGTGTACGCGTCGATGTGCACGGGGCCGAAGCATCGATGTGAACGGGCATAGGCAGCGATGTGAACGGCTCCTCGGCGTCTCTCATTGGTCCGCGCCCGAACGCATCGACCTGAAGGTGTCTCTCGATGCTGCCAACTACGAGAAAGCAAAGACAAATTGTAAGAAAATGCAAAGAAACGTTGAAAAACGCGAAGACGAGTTGCAAAGGCGTGCCAAAAGCAAAGAAAACGAATAAGAAGCGACAAGAAGGAAGAAAGAAATCGATTTATCCGTATTTTAACGAAACGAAGGCAATGTGAATGGGTGTACGCCTCAATGTGAACGGGGCAAACGCACCGATGTGAAAGGCACCTCGACGTCTCTCATTG
Source organism: Megachile rotundata (assembly GCF_050947335.1). NCBI lineage: Eukaryota > Metazoa > Arthropoda > Insecta > Hymenoptera > Megachilidae > Megachile > Megachile rotundata. Next base: position 21,884,119 of record NC_134986.1, read on the forward strand.
GTCCGCGCCGAAAACGCAACGACGTGAAGTAGTGTTCAGGAAGTGCCAACTTCGAAAAAGCAAAGAAAAAATCGCAGGAAATGCGAAGAAACGATCAAGAAACGCGAAGACCAATTGCAAAAGCCTCGAGAAAGGAAAGAAAACGAAGAAAAGCAATCGCTCTCGCCGCATCGCAACGAAGCCAAGCCAATGTGAACGGGTGTACGCACCAAAGTGAACGGTACCTCGGCGTCCGTCATTGGTCCTCGCATCGACGTGAACCGAGGTCTCGGAAGAGCCAACATCGAAAAAGCAAAGACAGAATCGCACGAAATGCGAAGATACGCCGAAAGAAGCAAAGAGAAACTGCGAAAGCGTGCGAAAAGCAAAGAAAAGTACGAACAAATTGCTTTAGCCGCAATAAAACGAAGCGAAGGCAAAGCGAGTAGCTACGCGCTTCGACGTGAACTGGCCTAAGCGTTAATGTGAACTGGTAAAAGCATTAATGTTAACAGGGCATAAGCATCGATGTGAAGGGGCCTAAGCATAAATGTGAAGCGGTAGAAGCATTCATGTGAACGGGGCAAAGCACCGATGTGAACAGGTACAAGCCTCGATGTGAAGGGGGCAAAAGCATCGATGTGAACAGGTATACGCACCGATGTGAACGGCTCCTCGCCACCTCTGATTGGTCCGCGCCTCGAACGCATCGACGTGAACCGGTATTTCACTGTTGCCAACCTCGGAACGCTACCGAATACATCGAACTCGTTTCCAATCGATTATCGCACCGTTAAAGTAAACGAACGCGCAGAAAACATTAGAAGCTTCGACAACACCACGCGAACGAGGACGGGAATTGGTTATGCTCTATAACCACAGCTTTCAACGGCGATTCATCGATGTGAAAGGGCATACGCAACGGCGTGAACGCACCTTCGGCCGCTCTCCATGGTCCGCGCTTCGAACGCATCGCTGTGAACGCGCCTCGGGCTCTTCTCCATGGTCCGCGCTGTATCAATATAGAAAGCTCGCTCGGACCGGCACCCTCAGTTTTCCGCCTTTTCGGCGGGTGGCTCCCAGCTTTGCTGGGGTTAGGGTGGGTATCCCCCGGGGAACCTGGGTGGGGCAAGGGGAAAGCAATCGAGAGGAGGGGGTGCTGCCGCTCGCTCCCCCCACCCCCTGTGGGCGGGGCTACGCCCTCTGGGCGGAGCCACCTGCAGGGGGAGGGGCGAGAATCGAGGGGGCGGAGCGGGGGCGATCCGCGGGAGGGGGGGGGGGGGAAGGGGCGTGGCCAGGGGCGGGGCAGGGCGTGCCCAGCAGGGGGGGGACTATAGGGGGGGGTTAGTAGAGGGTAACCTGTTTTAATAAACAAACCTAGTGGAATAGGTGTGAGTGGATACGAGTTAGGTTATTAAGACAGGTTAAGAAGACAGTGTCAATTTGTAAAGTGACCTTTATTAAACAAGTGATACAGTGAGAGTGGAACAGTTAATACAACCTATTGGATACCTAACCTAGTGGAGTAGTGTATAGTGGAATAGTGAGTGCAACCTATGGATACACCTAACCTTGTGGAATAGCGGTATATGGTGAGTACATTAAGGTATCACTCCAAAGGTTAGGTCACATTAAGCTTTGTCTCGGAAGGTTAGATCACCTTAAGCTCATTTAATATACACCTAACCAACTTCCGAAGTTTGTTTGTGTTAGGTTAGGTTAGGTTAGGTTAGGTTAGGTTAGGTTAGGTTAGGTTAGGTTAGGTTAGGTTAGGTTAGGTTAGGTTAGGTTAGGTTAGGTTAGGTTAGGTTAGGTTAGGTTAGGTTAGGTTAGGTTAGGTTAGGTTAGGTTAGGTTAGGTTAGGTTAGGTTAGGTTAGGTTAGGTTAGGTTAGGTTAGGTTAGGTTAGGTTAGGTTAGGTTAGGTTAGGTTAGGTTAGGTTAGGTTAGGTTAGGTTAGGTTAGGTTAGGTTAGGTTAGGTTAGGTTAGGTTAGGTTAGGTTAGGTTAGGTTAGGTTAGGTTAGGTTAGGTTAGGTTAGGTTAGGTTAGGTTAGGTTAGGTTAGGTTAGGTTAGGTTAGGTTAGGTTAGGTTAGGTTAGGTTAGGTTAGGTTAGGTTAGGTTAGGTTAGGTTAGGTTAGGTTAGGTTAGGTTAGGTTAGGTTAGGTTAGGTTAGGTTAGGTTAGGTTAGGTTAGGTTAGGTTAGGTTAGGTTAGGTTAGGTTAGGTTAGGTTAGGTTAGGTTAGGTTAGGTTAGGTTAGGTTAGGTTAGGTTAGGTTAGGTTAGGTTAGGTTAGGTTAGGTTAGGTTAGGTTAGGTTAGGTTAGGTTAGGTTAGGTTAGGTTAGGTTAGGTTAGGTTAGGTTAGGTTAGGTTAGGTTAGGTTAGGTTAGGTTAGGTTAGGTTAGGTTAGGTTAGGTTAGGTTAGGTTAGGTTAGGTTAGGTTAGGTTAGGTTAGGTTAGGTTAGGTTAGGTTAGGTTAGGTTAGGTTAGGTTAGGTTAGGTTAGGTTAGGTTAGGTTAGGTTAGGTTAGGTTAGGTTAGGTTAGGTTAGGTTAGGTTAGGTTAGGTTAGGTTAGGTTAGGTTAGGTTAGGTTAGGTTAGGTTAGGTTAGGTTAGGTTAGGTTAGGTTAGGTTAGGTTAGGTTAGGTTAGGTTAGGTTAGGTTAGGTTAGGTTAGGTTAGGTTAGGTTAGGTTAGGTTAGGTTAGGTTAGGTTAGGTTAGGTTAGGTTAGGTTAGGTTAGGTTAGGTTAGGTTAGGTTAGGTTAGGTTAGGTTAGGTTAGGTTAGGTTAGGTTAGGTTAGGTTAGGTTAGGTTAGGTTAGGTTAGGTTAGGTTAGGTTAGGTTAGGTTAGGTTAGGTTAGGTTAGGTTAGGTTAGGTTAGGTTAGGTTAGGTTAGGTTAGGTTAGGTTAGGTTAGGTTAGGTTAGGTTAGGTTAGGTTAGGTTAGGTTAGGTTAGGTTAGGTTAGGTTAGGTTAGGTTAGGTTAGGTTAGGTTAGGTTAGGTTAGGTTAGGTTAGGTTAGGTTAGGTTAGGTTAGGTTAGGTTAGGTTAGGTTAGGTTAGGTTAGGTTAGGTTAGGTTAGGTTAGGTTAGGTTAGGTTAGGTTAGGTTAGGTTAGGTTAGGTTAGGTTAGGTTAGGTTAGGTTAGGTTAGGTTAGGTTAGGTTAGGTTAGGTTAGGTTAGGTTAGGTTAGGTTAGGTTAGGTTAGGTTAGGTTAGGTTAGGTTAGGTTAGGTTAGGTTAGGTTAGGTTAGGTTAGGTTAGGTTAGGTTAGGTTAGGTTAGGTTAGGTTAGGTTAGGTTAGGTTAGGTTAGGTTAGGTTAGGTTAGGTTAGGTTAGGTTAGGTTAGGTTAGGTTAGGTTAGGTTAGGTTAGGTTAGGTTAGGTTAGGTTAGGTTAGGTTAGGTTAGGTTAGGTTAGGTTAGGTTAGGTTAGGTTAGGTTAGGTTAGGTTAGGTTAGGTTAGGTTAGGTTAGGTTAGGTTAGGTTAGGTTAGGTTAGGTTAGGTTAGGTTAGGTTAGGTTAGGTTAGGTTAGGTTAGGTTAGGTTAGGTTAGGTTAGGTTAGGTTAGGTTAGGTTAGGTTAGGTTAGGTTAGGTTAGGTTAGGTTAGGTTAGGTTAGGTTAGGTTAGGTTAGGTTAGGTTAGGTTAGGTTAGGTTAGGTTAGGTTAGGTTAGGTTAGGTTAGGTTAGGTTAGGTTAGGTTAGGTTAGGTTAGGTTAGGTTAGGTTAGGTTAGGTTAGGTTAGGTTAGGTTAGGTTAGGTTAGGTTAGGTTAGGTTAGGTTAGGTTAGGTTAGGTTAGGTTAGGTTAGGTTAGGTTAGGTTAGGTTAGGTTAGGTTAGGTTAGGTTAGGTTAGGTTAGGTTAGGTTAGGTTAGGTTAGGTTAGGTTAGGTTAGGTTAGGTTAGGTTAGGTTAGGTTAGGTTAGGTTAGGTTAGGTTAGGTTAGGTTAGGTTAGGTTAGGTTAGGTTAGGTTAGGTTAGGTTAGGTTAGGTTAGGTTAGGTTAGGTTAGGTTAGGTTAGGTTAGGTTAGGTTAGGTTAGGTTAGGTTAGGTTAGGTTAGGTTAGGTTAGGTTAGGTTAGGTTAGGTTAGGTTAGGTTAGGTTAGGTTAGGTTAGGTTAGGTTAGGTTAGGTTAGGTTAGGTTAGGTTAGGTTAGGTTAGGTTAGGTTAGGTTAGGTTAGGTTAGGTTAGGTTAGGTTAGGTTAGGTTAGGTTAGGTTAGGTTAGGTTAGGTTAGGTTAGGTTAGGTTAGGTTAGGTTAGGTTAGGTTAGGTTAGGTTAGGTTAGGTTAGGTTAGGTTAGGTTAGGTTAGGTTAGGTTAGGTTAGGTTAGGTTAGGTTAGGTTAGGTTAGGTTAGGTTAGGTTAGGTTAGGTTAGGTTAGGTTAGGTTAGGTTAGGTTAGGTTAGGTTAGGTTAGGTTAGGTTAGGTTAGGTTAGGTTAGGTTAGGTTAGGTTAGGTTAGGTTAGGTTAGGTTAGGTTAGGTTAGGTTAGGTTAGGTTAGGTTAGGTTAGGTTAGGTTAGGTTAGGTTAGGTTAGGTTAGGTTAGGTTAGGTTAGGTTAGGTTAGGTTAGGTTAGGTTAGGTTAGGTTAGGTTAGGTTAGGTTAGGTTAGGTTAGGTTAGGTTAGGTTAGGTTAGGTTAGGTTAGGTTAGGTTAGGTTAGGTTAGGTTAGGTTAGGTTAGGTTAGGTTAGGTTAGGTTAGGTTAGGTTAGGTTAGGTTAGGTTAGGTTAGGTTAGGTTAGGTTAGGTTAGGTTAGGTTAGGTTAGGTTAGGTTAGGTTAGGTTAGGTTAGGTTAGGTTAGGTTAGGTTAGGTTAGGTTAGGTTAGGTTAGGTTAGGTTAGGTTAGGTTAGGTTAGGTTAGGTTAGGTTAGGTTAGGTTAGGTTAGGTTAGGTTAGGTTAGGTTAGGTTAGGTTAGGTTAGGTTAGGTTAGGTTAGGTTAGGTTAGGTTAGGTTAGGTTAGGTTAGGTTAGGTTAGGTTAGGTTAGGTTAGGTTAGGTTAGGTTAGGTTAGGTTAGGTTAGGTTAGGTTAGGTTAGGTTAGGTTAGGTTAGGTTAGGTTAGGTTAGGTTAGGTTAGGTTAGGTTAGGTTAGGTTAGGTTAGGTTAGGTTAGGTTAGGTTAGGTTAGGTTAGGTTAGGTTAGGTTAGGTTAGGTTAGGTTAGGTTAGGTTAGGTTAGGTTAGGTTAGGTTAGGTTAGGTTAGGTTAGGTTAGGTTAGGTTAGGTTAGGTTAGGTTAGGTTAGGTTAGGTTAGGTTAGGTTAGGTTAGGTTAGGTTAGGTTAGGTTAGGTTAGGTTAGGTTAGGTTAGGTTAGGTTAGGTTAGGTTAGGTTAGGTTAGGTTAGGTTAGGTTAGGTTAGGTTAGGTTAGGTTAGGTTAGGTTAGGTTAGGTTAGGTTAGGTTAGGTTAGGTTAGGTTAGGTTAGGTTAGGTTAGGTTAGGTTAGGTTAGGTTAGGTTAGGTTAGGTTAGGTTAGGTTAGGTTAGGTTAGGTTAGGTTAGGTTAGGTTAGGTTAGGTTAGGTTAGGTTAGGTTAGGTTAGGTTAGGTTAGGTTAGGTTAGGTTAGGTTAGGTTAGGTTAGGTTAGGTTAGGTTAGGTTAGGTTAGGTTAGGTTAGGTTAGGTTAGGTTAGGTTAGGTTAGGTTAGGTTAGGTTAGGTTAGGTTAGGTTAGGTTAGGTTAGGTTAGGTTAGGTTAGGTTAGGTTAGGTTAGGTTAGGTTAGGTTAGGTTAGGTTAGGTTAGGTTAGGTTAGGTTAGGTTAGGTTAGGTTAGGTTAGGTTAGGTTAGGTTAGGTTAGGTTAGGTTAGGTTAGGTTAGGTTAGGTTAGGTTAGGTTAGGTTAGGTTAGGTTAGGTTAGGTTAGGTTAGGTTAGGTTAGGTTAGGTTAGGTTAGGTTAGGTTAGGTTAGGTTAGGTTAGGTTAGGTTAGGTTAGGTTAGGTTAGGTTAGGTTAGGTTAGGTTAGGTTAGGTTAGGTTAGGTTAGGTTAGGTTAGGTTAGGTTAGGTTAGGTTAGGTTAGGTTAGGTTAGGTTAGGTTAGGTTAGGTTAGGTTAGGTTAGGTTAGGTTAGGTTAGGTTAGGTTAGGTTAGGTTAGGTTAGGTTAGGTTAGGTTAGGTTAGGTTAGGTTAGGTTAGGTTAGGTTAGGTTAGGTTAGGTTAGGTTAGGTTAGGTTAGGTTAGGTTAGGTTAGGTTAGGTTAGGTTAGGTTAGGTTAGGTTAGGTTAGGTTAGGTTAGGTTAGGTTAGGTTAGGTTAGGTTAGGTTAGGTTAGGTTAGGTTAGGTTAGGTTAGGTTAGGTTAGGTTAGGTTAGGTTAGGTTAGGTTAGGTTAGGTTAGGTTAGGTTAGGTTAGGTTAGGTTAGGTTAGGTTAGGTTAGGTTAGGTTAGGTTAGGTTAGGTTAGGTTAGGTTAGGTTAGGTTAGGTTAGGTTAGGTTAGGTTAGGTTAGGTTAGGTTAGGTTAGGTTAGGTTAGGTTAGGTTAGGTTAGGTTAGGTTAGGTTAGGTTAGGTTAGGTTAGGTTAGGTTAGGTTAGGTTAGGTTAGGTTAGGTTAGGTTAGGTTAGGTTAGGTTAGGTTAGGTTAGGTTAGGTTAGGTTAGGTTAGGTTAGGTTAGGTTAGGTTAGGTTAGGTTAGGTTAGGTTAGGTTAGGTTAGGTTAGGTTAGGTTAGGTTAGGTTAGGTTAGGTTAGGTTAGGTTAGGTTAGGTTAGGTTAGGTTAGGTTAGGTTAGGTTAGGTTAGGTTAGGTTAGGTTAGGTTAGGTTAGGTTAGGTTAGGTTAGGTTAGGTTAGGTTAGGTTAGGTTAGGTTAGGTTAGGTTAGGTTAGGTTAGGTTAGGTTAGGTTAGGTTAGGTTAGGTTAGGTTAGGTTAGGTTAGGTTAGGTTAGGTTAGGTTAGGTTAGGTTAGGTTAGGTTAGGTTAGGTTAGGTTAGGTTAGGTTAGGTTAGGTTAGGTTAGGTTAGGTTAGGTTAGGTTAGGTTAGGTTAGGTTAGGTTAGGTTAGGTTAGGTTAGGTTAGGTTAGGTTAGGTTAGGTTAGGTTAGGTTAGGTTAGGTTAGGTTAGGTTAGGTTAGGTTAGGTTAGGTTAGGTTAGGTTAGGTTAGGTTAGGTTAGGTTAGGTTAGGTTAGGTTAGGTTAGGTTAGGTTAGGTTAGGTTAGGTTAGGTTAGGTTAGGTTAGGTTAGGTTAGGTTAGGTTAGGTTAGGTTAGGTTAGGTTAGGTTAGGTTAGGTTAGGTTAGGTTAGGTTAGGTTAGGTTAGGTTAGGTTAGGTTAGGTTAGGTTAGGTTAGGTTAGGTTAGGTTAGGTTAGGTTAGGTTAGGTTAGGTTAGGTTAGGTTAGGTTAGGTTAGGTTAGGTTAGGTTAGGTTAGGTTAGGTTAGGTTAGGTTAGGTTAGGTTAGGTTAGGTTAGGTTAGGTTAGGTTAGGTTAGGTTAGGTTAGGTTAGGTTAGGTTAGGTTAGGTTAGGTTAGGTTAGGTTAGGTTAGGTTAGGTTAGGTTAGGTTAGGTTAGGTTAGGTTAGGTTAGGTTAGGTTAGGTTAGGTTAGGTTAGGTTAGGTTAGGTTAGGTTAGGTTAGGTTAGGTTAGGTTAGGTTAGGTTAGGTTAGGTTAGGTTAGGTTAGGTTAGGTTAGGTTAGGTTAGGTTAGGTTAGGTTAGGTTAGGTTAGGTTAGGTTAGGTTAGGTTAGGTTAGGTTAGGTTAGGTTAGGTTAGGTTAGGTTAGGTTAGGTTAGGTTAGGTTAGGTTAGGTTAGGTTAGGTTAGGTTAGGTTAGGTTAGGTTAGGTTAGGTTAGGTTAGGTTAGGTTAGGTTAGGTTAGGTTAGGTTAGGTTAGGTTAGGTTAGGTTAGGTTAGGTTAGGTTAGGTTAGGTTAGGTTAGGTTAGGTTAGGTTAGGTTAGGTTAGGTTAGGTTAGGTTAGGTTAGGTTAGGTTAGGTTAGGTTAGGTTAGGTTAGGTTAGGTTAGGTTAGGTTAGGTTAGGTTAGGTTAGGTTAGGTTAGGTTAGGTTAGGTTAGGTTAGGTTAGGTTAGGTTAGGTTAGGTTAGGTTAGGTTAGGTTAGGTTAGGTTAGGTTAGGTTAGGTTAGGTTAGGTTAGGTTAGGTTAGGTTAGGTTAGGTTAGGTTAGGTTAGGTTAGGTTAGGTTAGGTTAGGTTAGGTTAGGTTAGGTTAGGTTAGGTTAGGTTAGGTTAGGTTAGGTTAGGTTAGGTTAGGTTAGGTTAGGTTAGGTTAGGTTAGGTTAGGTTAGGTTAGGTTAGGTTAGGTTAGGTTAGGTTAGGTTAGGTTAGGTTAGGTTAGGTTAGGTTAGGTTAGGTTAGGTTAGGTTAGGTTAGGTTAGGTTAGGTTAGGTTAGGTTAGGTTAGGTTAGGTTAGGTTAGGTTAGGTTAGGTTAGGTTAGGTTAGGTTAGGTTAGGTTAGGTTAGGTAGG